>NC_143136.1:85134000-85459500 GCF_059928025.1 Delphinapterus leucas
AGCAGACGTCAAAGCTGCAGCAGGAGCAGTGCACAGCAGCAAGAGCTGCAGGTGTGCACTCTAAATCAATACATCTTTCCTTTCTCAGGACAACCTCCAGAGCGGATTCTGGCTCGCTGCACATCTGGCTTATATTAATTGGTTGCTGAAAGAACATATGAAGATGCTGCATGTATAATCACATATTTACCAGAATGTCACAGTGTTCGATAGGAGACTCTCCCTGTGGCCATTTCTGTGATGGGGGGAAATGTGAAGAGTCACGTGGAGAGCTTCCAGTGACTTCTCAATTTTTGACCACAGTTTTGTCCATGAGGGTAGTGAACTGAAGTTCTCAACAGTGATAACTGAAGAAACATTAGAGACAACGGATGAGATTCCCTCTTTGTGTCTGGACCCTTGCACGAGCCTCATAAATGATCCCCGCCCCTCCCCGAGCTTTGCCTTCCATCTATTCACTCCTCAGCAGAGTGTTCCTCGTAGATCCTAAGTGAGATCCTGCCTTTCCCCTGCTTAGCACCCTCCTTCCCATCTTATGCAGAGTAAAATGCACAGTCTCTCTGCGACCTTAGAAGCCCTCTGAGGTCCACCCCACTTCTTATCACTCTAACCTAACTTCCTGTGTCCTTTCCGTAGCTCAGTCCTCTCACACTCCAGTGGCCTTGATCTTCCAGGAAGACACCAGCAATCGCAGTGTCTTTATCTGCCGTGCTTTCCCCCACGTATCCCCATGGCTCACTTCCTCACTTTCTTCAAATTTTTGTTCAAATATCACCTTTGCAGTGACGCCATCTCCGGCGTTTCTACTTAAAATTGCGCTTCTCCTACACCTATCTGCACCCCTACTCTTCCTGTTTCAGTTTTCCCCATAGCATGTACTGCCTTCTAATATTCCACTTAATTTACTTATTCATCTTATCTATAATCTGTCTTCTTGCACAAGAATCTGTGCCCCCTGGGGACAGCGCTTTTTGGCTGTTTTGTTCACTGTTGCAAACAGTGCCTGGTGTGTAGTAGGTGCTCAGAACACTTGCACCCTGCGAGCAGTCCAGGAGAATTTGATTAAGGCTCTGAGGTGTTTAATTTAGCTGACTGCTTCCTAGAATGGGAACAAGCCTAACTACCTATTCAATCTTTGACACAATTAGCTCTACCGAAAGAAAGTCTCTGTTCTGCAGCCAAAGACAACACCCTATTGGTATGCCTCCACCTAAGCACTGTATATAGTAAGTTACAACAATAAGAAAATGTGGATGACACAGTGCCGTTCATGGTGTGATCTGGAAAGGGAAAAATCCTTATAGCATGTACCCACCAATAGGTGGTATCAGTAAAAGCATTTTTACATGTGGCATGTTTATTTGGTTGCTATAGTGTATTTGTCCAGAAAGTTAGGATCGTTATAAGAAAAGGAGATATGAAATATATTTTAAAGCCAAATTGAACCAGGTATGTTTATGTTTTGTTAAACACATTAACAGTGATCCTCTTGCCAAAAACAAGGCATTTTATTTTACTAATATCATTAGTGAATATGTGTTTTTCTGGTTTTAAAAATATGTACTTTATTGTAAAAAAAAATCAAAGCTAATATAGTTCTGTACAACTAGGTAGGTTTGGGGATTTTTAAAAAATGTAACCATTATACTCTTGTCATTAGCAATCAAGTAACCTTGAATTTTTTTCAAAAAAGCAATTAGCTAGCCTTTAAAAAAAACAAATGCTAATTAAAAATGACAACTTCGTTATCTAAGCAAACAACAGCTCAGAGTCAGTCTGTACTACCTACTATAAACTGATAATGCAGTAAACTATGGTTTAAAATGACCTCTTTTCAATTACTTTTTAAAAAATGTCCTCACAGCTGCAGAGAACTCACATGCTCTTTCCTGCCATGCTCAGTTGATTTATACTCTGAAGCTGGTTAAACTTTTGTGTATGTAAAGCTACATCCATACAAACCCTTATTTAGAAACTCATTAGTGCTTAAGTTAATGAATGTTCAGTTTTCCATGCTTTGAAACTTAAAGATTCAAAAACCTCAAAAATAAAACAAAGACATTTGTAGGAAGAATGTTATATCAGGCTATCAGCAAGCATTAGGTCTTATGAAGCATTAATTTAGCAACTAGATGGATGTGAAATCTATAGTGAACCAGTATAATGAATGGGAAAACAGAGTAATTAAAAAAAAAAATCATCCCATTGAGTTCCGTCCTGTAAAATTGAAGAAATTCTGTAAAACACTCAAATACTCTTTAGAAGTCAAAAAAGAAAGAGTAGCTTGAAACTGAGCATACACGTCTTCCTAATTCCCTCCTATTTACTCATTCTGAGTCTCATATTTTTTCTCTTCCTCATCTTTTCTGTTCTTTCTTCCTGTGTATTTTGCAACTAACTCTACATGTTTATTTTTCTGCTCTCTTTTTTACTTTGTTCATTGTTTGTATCCCTCATTTTGCACAAAAAGAAGCTGCAGGTGCAGTTGGAGGGTGCAGTCTCAAAATCTGCTTGATTTCACTTAGATAAGGCTGCTCAGACCTAGACTCCTAGGGAAAGTAAAGAGCGAGGTCTGAAGCATAGGGGACTACTTTCCGTCTTAGAGCCAAGCCCACGAGCTCTATGCTCCTAGCATGTCTGCATTAAGTGACAGAGCTGGCTACTGGGGAGTTAAGGCTCTGAACAGAACTCCTGGTATGTCAGGAAGTTCTGGATGACTGTATTTTGCTGAATGATGAAGTAGCAACTGCTGGAAATAATAATAGGCCTTAAAATAGCAAAAATTCCTGAATGACTATATCAGGGAGTGACCAATTTCTATCATGTGTTGATGTCAATTTAGAGCATGGATGTTCCCTAGAGAAAAAAGAAATGAGATTCCAGACCTGCTTTTTCTGTGTGTGCAAGAGATTTCAACTACATAAAAACCCCTTCCAGGCTCAGCTATAGAGCATACTGGAAATGTCAAGAGGCCAAATGACAGGAAATGCATTCTGTATAATCATGCTGCTCACATGTTTAATGTGGGAATAGGAAAATCCTCAACAGCATGGCATTCCTGGATGGATTTGAAACCACAAAATGCCACAGCTACAGAGTTAAGAAACAACTTCTATAGACTAAAACCCAAGAGGAAGTCACAGAAATCTCCTGAAAAGTGCATGCCATGTTAGTAACATTAAAGGTAAAATTGAAATGTATTTTATTAGAAATCCAAGATCATGAATATCAGAATATTGTCTGACCATCAGCCACTATCTCTCAGTTTCTAACTCCATCTTCACTCAATGCGGGGTCTATGGAGGAAAGATATATAATATGTGCAGTGGCCATGGCTAAATAAATAAGTGTTCTTTATTCCTCTGATCCAGTAGGAAAAGCCCTGAAAACCTAGGCTGAACCAGAAGAAAACTCCTCTTCCCTAAGCTATGTACAGACTTATGTAGCCTCCAGCCTAAGTGGACTGCCAGCCCAGTTTACCCATATTCTATAGACCTGAAATTATGAATTGGCGACTATGAGCTGAAACAGACTCATATGTGTATTGGCCCTCAATGTATTCTTAAAAATATGGATTTATTTGCAAACATTTAAAAATCAGAAGATTTCATATTTTAAAAAAGACACTGCTGTTTTTCTGGGGAAGAAAGAAAAAGATCTGGACCACAGGACATTCAGGCCAACCTGCAACATTTTTCCAGAACTGAAGCCTCGATACTCTGTCCGTGAGGCAAAACTTCCAGTCTCTGTCACTCACTGTTGTGTCTCGTACACCAGATCTGCTTTGCTCATTTTCATCACCTCCCTGGCTTTGGATTGACACAGTTGACCTCAACTCTACACCTGAGTCTTGGCCTTCTCTATCTGAGAAAATCAATGGCAAGGAAGAAGGAGTTCAGAGAAAAGTGCTTCAAGAGAGAGGGGGGAAAGTAAGGGTTTCTTAATCAATAAAAACAACATGATTGTTCCACATAAGTTTTCTCAAGACTTGTCCCAATCTAAAAACACACAAAGAAGAAGGGATGACAAAGAATATCTAGGAAGACTAAAGAGAGTTTGAGGAGAGAGAGAGAGAAAGAGAGAGAATGAGGAAGAGAGAGACAGAGAGACTAGTACATTAGCATGTTAATGTCATAAATGTCTGACTGTCAACATTAACACTTCCTTTGGGAATCAAGTGCAGAATAGGACAAGGAGATTAGAAAGGGGACTGAAGTTTCACATAGAGGCCCCAATCTATAGTCCTATATTCATGGGACTATTTCTGAAGAGCTAATGAAGCATAAGGTTCATAGCCTTTCAAGATCCTATACCTATTTTTATATTTGTAATTTTGTATTCTTTTTCTCAAGGAGGACCCCCCCCCTGCAAGTTGTATATTGTATGTATTTCAGCCTCAAAAATGTGCATCTACCTCTGCCTATGTCCCAGATTTTGAATACCTTGACCAAATTTATCAGTCAAGGGAACAAAATGAAAAATATATGTATTTGATAAGGTGGCAAGTTTGTGTGTGTGTGTGTGTGTGTGTGTGTGTGTGTGTATCTGTGACTAAGCCAAGTTGTTCAAGAAAAGGAGATAATCCAGTAGTTACTAAAACCAAATTTTATAAAAGGAGCAATCTCAGAAATTGCTTATTTTGAAGAACACCTTCTGAATCATTATACCAGAGAATAAACTACTTTCAAATATTTAAAAATACATTAAAATCTGTTTTTATAAGTAAAATCAGAAGCACTGATATATATTCCTTAATTTAATATTCTGTGTCATCTAAGACTTGAGAGGTGTAATCTGACTCAAGGTTCCCCTGATCGTTAGTATAGGAAAATGTTTAGAGTTTTACCATAACTAAGTTTCAGAGGATAGTCCCAAAAATAATTATCAAAGAATAAAACCTGTAGCTATCAGCTAAAGTCACCGGTATATTATGTGTTTGGTCTGTTCTATAATCTCTAATATAATTGCTTATTCTTTTCATCTTTATAGTATCATCTTATACAAAAATTGTAGGTGATAAGATATTGAAAGATTTTACTTTTCAATAATAATGTCTAAAAATATGATCTTTCCACCCATTAAAGTCTGAGCCTTATATCTGACATAGAACCAATGTGTAACCTATAGGTACTCAAATTATATACAGCTGCACAAGGAGAAGTGTGTCCTAGAGTTTCAACTACCTCTGGCTTCTCAGAGGCTTGATGCTTTTCATTCAGAAACTAGTTGTTCTGGATTAAAATGGAAGAATTTACTTTATTTCAACACAGAAATTTAAAATCAGGCATAAAGCAACAAGCTGGCATAAAGGGGATTCCATCTGTCATTAGGATATTAAAATATAATTAAATAATAATATACTGAGACTTGACAGTATGTTTCCTTACACCCATGCTATGGGTTTGTCAGATGGCTGACATGGATTAAAAGCAAGGACATTCTGAAACTATCAATAATAAAGACCCTTGATCTAGGTCCAAAAGAAACAATCTTAAATACCCCACCATTATGGGAAATGTCCTAATAAGATTCCGTTTGTAAAATACATTAGCCCTTTCTTTTTCTTTTTTTTTTTTCTAGTCATGTTTTACCAAGTTTGTCTATGAAGACATTGAGGCCACATTTATAAAGTGGCGGGTGAAATAAACATGAAACTAGAAATGTGTGTTTCACTAAAGATGATCTAACTGTTTCTTGCCAGATCAATCAGACAATACATTTTCAAGAGTAAAATTAGACCTTCTTAGATCTACTTAGAATTCTATTAAGTTTAAAGGCCAAAAACTTTTGGTTTATGGCTCTCCACTAAATACAAAGTTGTATTTTGTAGCAGTTAAACAAACTAACAAAAAAATTTAGCACATGCAAAATAGTCAGTTTCCATATAGCATCTCTGGTTTTGCTCAGTCTTTGCTTTCATAGGCACACAAACACACACATATACACCAAGCTTTTCCTGAAACTACTCTCCCTGCAAATTTTTAATTAGAAATGTAAGGGTAACAAGAAAACGGCAGGAGACATTAAGATCACCAAAACTCTTTTGTATGTGTGGGTATGTGTGTATGTTTTTCTTTCTTCTAATAACATATTTAGGTTGATACTTTATTTTTATATATTTTGGATGCTGTTATGCTGTTTTGTTTTTGCTTTTGTGGGAAAAAAGTCCTTTTCTGATACCAAAATGTTTCCTACTTAGAAAACTATGTTTTCAGTTGTCAACATTTGAATTAATTTAGTAGTATAAATACCTCCAGAAATTTTAAATATGGATTTTAAAAATTCTAGTGTTGTTCTAAAGAAAGGGAAGAAACGGTCTTCTGATAAATCAGGAATTTGTCTTTGTCCAATTGTCTTAGAGAAGCTATTTTTTTCCATCTTCTTTCTTATTTTGTGAGGTAATGAAATATTTAAATAACTGATACTTGGCAGAAACACTTATTCCCACAGTATTTCTTGCCAAAATGAAAGAAGAAAGATCCAAATATCAAACAAGGGATGCTGTATTTGTGAGATTATAAGCCTGATTTTCTACATGACCTCCCCTTTAAAATAAAACACAGTACAATAAAATAAAACAAAATAAAATAATTGGAGGAGTGGAAATCCAGAAGGCTCTTTGTGAAATAATATAACTATCCTCAATTGATGACAAAAATTCAAAATAAGAAAGAATATAGCAGGAAACAATTTTACTCTGACAGTGAATGAATCAGATTAACCAAATCATTTTTCCAGTTTTAATATTTGTTCAATTTTTAAAAGGAACATAAAAGTTAGGACAACATGACCCATAACTTGCTATTATCTAAATAAAATTAAATGCCTTTAAAAAGTTTTCCATGGGGGGGGTAAAAAAAACAAAAAACAAAAAACAACTATGTCGGAAATAATGTGTGTTCACTGGGTCTTATTTTGTGAAAGGAAATGCTCTACCAGGAAAAGAAATAATTACATTCTATACAGGTTTCAGTTTTGTAAACATCAAACTGGCAAATACACATTTCCTTTCTCCCCTTAGATTTGCCTTACAAAATTGAGGGAAGAACTCACTTTGGTAAGGTTCCTCCGCTTAATTATTGCATCCAAAATTTATTAAAGAAAGAAAACAAAAACATTTGTGAGCCCTGGGGACTGGTGGTAACACAGGTACAGTGGAACCAGGAGGATCTGCTGATTCCAGATGGAGTGGATATATTCCCACGGCACCTACTACTTGCCAAATGTTTCGTAAAGCAAACACATGACCTAAAAGATTTTGCAAGTGTGGGGTCTTCAAAAAAAAAACCAAAAAACAAAAAACAAAAGGAAAAAGAAAAAAAGTCCACACTTGCAAAAAAAAAAACAAAAAAAAAACAGTGCCGTTCTTATTTAAAAGTCATTTCTTAATTCCTAACCAGAAGTTGTTTTTAAAAACACACACACTTTTAATATTTTTCAGCTGTCATGCCCACTTTAGTGAGTCTACATGTGTGGGTACTCCATAAAATCTCAGTGGTGGTGGCAGATGTCCCCTTTGAAGCATTTCATCTGCTGCTGGGGGCAGGGGGAGTGTCACTCTGGTGCCACGAACACCATTCTTTCTGAAGACTCTGATTTGGGACAGCCCCTCTAAGAACAAATGCAGCACTGCTTGATGTTGCTCAAACGGGTGGTACGAAAAGCAGAGAAACATACGACTATGTCAAGATGAAGAAAGGAATTTTAAATAATAACATACTTATGAGGCCCTTTACAACAGCCAAAGAACTGCTGTAAGAAAAATATCAATAATTATTATAATTAAGGCTGGGCTGTAGGAGACTACAAATTTATATCTGTTGTTTGAAGTGACCAAATCCTATATTCATGGAAGTTCTACCCACTCCTCCAGTTGTTGGAGCCCCAGATGATCTCTTCCTTCCTTGCATTCCTCTAGCAGTTTCACGCTGTACCACATATTTTCACACTTAACTGCATATTGTCTTCCTTTGTCTTCTAATTGTTTAAAGGCTTAGTGGTTTAGGAGTTTTTACTTATTTTGAATTAATTTTTATTCTTCTTCCTTCAAGATGATTGCTATGCTGAACAGAAGATACTCAATAAATATTTGACTTATTAATTCATTTAGCAAATTTTATTAAGCACCTACTATGGACCAGGTTAAAAAATTGTCATGGTCCCTTGCCCTCAGGTAGCATATATATTTCCAGGATAGAAGAGACATTAAGCCAATAATCACAGAGACATGAGTAAAAGTACAGCCAGTGACAAGTGCTGTGTTGGAAGAACAGGAGATATTGTGAATGAGTCTATCAGGAGATCTGATGCCCCCAAAGTAATGGGATGAGGCAAAGTTTTCTGAGGAACTTACACCTTATTTAAGCCCAAAGGTTAAGTGAGAATTACCACGGGAAGAGGGAATAAAAACATTTTGGGAAGAAGAACGTGCAGGTTAGGGTGAAGAACTAAAATAAAACCTGTGTGATGGGAGAGTAATAAATACGGGGGGAATGGAATAAGATTCTAGAAAGGTTAGCAGCTCATGTAGATATTTATGGCCTATGGTGAGGATTTTGATTTTTTATGCTGCATAAATTGTGAGGCCATTCAGGGTTTTGAGACAGCAAGTGGCATTATAAGATTCACCTTTTAAGAAGATGATTCTGCCTGCACAGTGAATAATGCATTAGACAGAACAAGTGTCAAAGTAGTGAGACCAAGGAGGAAAATATTTCATTATTCCAGGTGAAAAATGACACAGCCTTGAACTAGGGCAAATGATGACAGTTGACATGGAAACAAGGAGACAGAATTGAGTGAGAAGGAATCAAAAATAAGGTCCAGGCCTCTAGCCTGAACAACTAGGTATGTGATGGTACCATCTACCAAGACGGGAAAATAAAAGAGAGCATGGGACTAGACTGAGGAGTGGGAATCAACAGTTAGCTTCAGGTACTGTTTCAACCGGCCCTGAGATAGCAAAGTTAGAATGTTGAATAAGCACGCAGATAGAAAATCTAGGGCCCAGAAGAGAGATTTTTCCTGAAGAATAGTTTGGGAGTCACCAATCTACAGACAGCATTTGGAAAACAAGACTGGTGACGTCACTTAGGGATAGTAGGCAGGGAGAAGAGAAGAGGGCCCAGGACAGAACGAGGAAGAATTCCAAACAGGACAAAAAGGAGACAGAAAAACAGACCAATAAAGAGGAAATAGGAAGGAAGGAGGGAGGGCAGTATGAAGGAGCTCAAGGGAAGAATCCAGGAGGTCCTAATGTTGCTGCCCCTCATGAGAAGATGCTCAGTCACCAATCAACGTCTTCCATTCAAAGTGTGTGCCTTGGGTCATTCCAGCTGGGGTTTGTGCTTAAAACACATTGTTTTCTCTGTCACTAATGTCTGCATTTATACGCCATTTTTCTCCCAAAACGTATCACATGAGCTGGAAAATACTTCCGTATCTCTTTGTGAAACTGCATGACTTATAAAAGGAATTCCTATATGCCAGGTAAACTATATTTTTTAGGTCTGACCATCTTAAACACAGACTCCAAATTTGGTGAAAGTGTATCCAGCAATTTTCATATGATGTGGTTAGCAAATAGGTAAAATTTAATTTAATATTCCATTAACAAATATTTTTTTGCAGACAGATTTTAATGAACTATAATTTATCTAACTAGCCCTTACTTTTAAAAATTGCCAAAAATGAGTAAGGGATACAGGAAAATTAAAAACAATTATATATTATTGGTAAAATTACTGGTAAGTTTATATTCTTTTTAAAAATTTCCTTTAGGGCTTCCCTGGTGGCACAGTGGTTGAGAATCTGCCTGCTAATGCAGGGGACACGGGTTCGAGCCCTGGTCTGGGAGGATCCCACATGGCACGGAGCAACTGGGCCCGTGAGCCACAACTACTGAGCCTGAGCATCTGGAGCCTGTGCTCCACAAAAAGAGAGGCCGCCACAGTGAGAGGCCCGCGCACCACGATGAAGAGTGGCCTCCGCTTGCCACAGCTAGAGAAAGCCCTCTCACAGAAACGAAGACACAACACAGAAAAAATAAATTAATTAATTAACTCCTACCCACCAACATCTTCAAAAAAAAAATTTTTTTTCCTTTAAGTGCCTATGTTAAATACATTGCTGGTGGGCATGAAAATGGGTACACTTTGGAAAATAATTTGACATTATCTTTTTAAACTTCTTATTTAATAATAATGTAATGCCAAAATTGCACATAAGTGTACAGCTCTCTGAATTTTCACAAAATTAACACCTTTATAATCAGAACTCAGACCAAGAAACAGAAAACCAGTACCCCAAAAGTGTTTTGACATTATATTTTTTAAGTTGAATATTCACTAACCCTATAGCAATTCTACCCCCACACACACAGACGTTGTGTGTGTATATATATATATATATATATATATATATACACACACACAGCAATTCTACTCATATATGTGTATACGTGTATACGTATACATATACACATGCCTCCAATATAAATTGTTGCATGCAGCTCTGAGAATTGTACCAGAATGTTCAGAACAAAGCCGGTTGTTACAGCTTAAGCTTGCAAACAATCCATATAACAATAACCCAGAAATAATAAATTACAGCATAATCACACGATAGAATATAATACAGCAGAGAAAATCAAAATGAATGAACTGCCTCTAAGCACAGCAACATAGATAAATAAACATAATACTGCTGGGAAAAACCAAATTCCAAAAGAGTAGAATTGAATGATATCCATTTTATAAAGTTTTTAAATGAACAATGTAATATTTAGTCATTCACATATGGGTGCCAAAACAAACAAGCAAATAAATACCAAACAACAATAAACACAACATTAAGGCTAGTGTTTTCTTCTGAGGTGAGGCAGAGGGATGGGACAGAAAGAAGTACAAGGGCGAGTTACAATGTCATATAGCATCAAAACCAGGACAATTTTGAGAGTGAAAGGGAGAACTGTTAATAATTAAATGAGGATGGTAGAAGTTAACAGGGACTGTCCTATGTAAACTTGGACATGGGGTCACCCTAGTTATTGATAACCATCCAGTTCTTAGATTGACTGGTGGGTTTGCCGATTTTTTATTTTCATGGATTAATTAAATAATTAATTAATGTAAATTTTAAAAGTCCATTCATGACCAATGATTTTAGTGTGTTATTAACCAAGACTGATTGATTCAATTCTGTTTGGGAACCATCTAAGGTCCAAATATAAATAATGCTTTGTCAAATTCTAAATGTTAATTATTTAGTGGTATGGGCCTTAAAATTAATATTTGGGGGCATGACTGAGAAGGATGAAAGAGAACAGTCTCTAATTCAGGAAAGGAGAGGGAAGGGAGAAGATTTAGCCCTTATCCAGTACTACTACATCTCCCAGATCTCTCCCCCCAGATCCTGAGACTCTGAGAGCCAAAGATCACAATGTAACAACTGCAATGAATCAAATGATTATTTGATTCTAACCCTGACTGAGGTTGACTTAATTACTTAGGAAAATCTGGTAATTCAGCTGGGTTCAATTTTACCCATTTTATAAGCCAAAGCCAATGTCAAATAGTTGACATTGCTTTGTAACTGTCCTTCAGTGGCTATGGGAGTTTTGAAATTCAGCTGGATCTTCAGGTTTGCCAGAGATAATATTCAAAATATTTAACCAATGACAACAGCATGAGAAACAACCAAGCCAAACATATCCTAGTCATTGCCCAGGAATAGAGTCCTACAGCCTCCTTGTTGCACTGGCGTAACCTTTCAGTTGCCAGCTCATAAATATGAGAGCCAGGTGATTCCCAAGAAGCCACTGTAGCTAGAGTGGAAGGGGTGACGCCTAAGGACTTGGGTTTCGGCTAGTAATTAACCAGTTTTGTGAGTAGGTCAATATTTTAAAAATCGATACAACTAGAAGTGGGTAAAGAATTCTTTCCGGCTAAAATTTATATAATTTGGAATATATTCATGAAGAAAGTGAATACAAATTGTCTTCCTTTTGCAAATGAAAAAGAGAAAAAGGCAAATAAAATGATCATTACTAAAGTCTCTCCCAGGACCTTGGAAGCTTAACCACGATTAGTTTTATGAAAATCCACCTCTGGCTATGGCCACACTGGAGCATACCAGCTGAGTGTTTGCCTTAAGTCCTCACTGAATATTCCAGACCCTACAGATTCTCAGGCTGAATCAGACTACATCAGGACATTGTCACTGTTGATGACAATGCCAGAGTAGACACAACCAGTACCTTTGACTGCTGCTGCCTAGTTTATATGTGATTCAATTGTAAATTAAATTTGACTTCCTACATTAGGATTCTAATCTTCAAGAAATACCAAGGAAGTACCTAAAATATTTTCAGGAACAGTATAGTAGAATATGAAGCAACTTTGGAATCATTTCCACCACCATAACACTTCCATAACTTCTGACAACTCCCATTACACCAATGTCTAAAACATAATGAGGCATATAATACACGTCTGTTATTTGAATAAACAAAGGTAAACCTGGATTTAAACCCTGGCTTTACCATTTAGTGCTAAACCTTCTTTCACTCATCTTTAAAATGGAGAGAATAATAAGACAGAAGGCTGCTCTGAGGATTACTGACAAAAGAGAAAAGAGTTCACATGGTAGATACTCAAAAACTGTTACTGCCTTCCCTTTCCTCCAGAATACAACTAAAGAATATGATGTCTCGAGCCCATAATAAAAGGATGGGGTTTCTCTGCTAAAATAGTCCTCAGAACCCAGATGACCAGGTTTTCCAATCATTCAGACTGTTCCGATTAACCCAGTGTCAATATGTTGACTAAGTCTGTATCACTGTGACACGAGCCAAACTAAGTGTTATCAAAGATAGTCAATTCCATAACAACACTGAATTGCACACACAAGGGAGTGTGTTCTCTAAATAATGGCTTTAAAGAAGGGAAACAGAGAAATCACAGCAATTAGTCCCAACTAATGGAGCAAAAAAAGGAAGACAAAACTGCTAAGACAATACCCAAATTATTAATGAAGTCTAGATAACAAATAGAAATATGTTTGTCATAAATACTTTGGAACAAGATAGGTTATACTTAAATGAGAGATTAAGTTAAATTAAGAAAATCAATAGAAATATGGGAGAACAGGAAAAAAAAACTAACCTGCATTGTGGTTACTAAAACTTAAGTATTCACTAATAATTAATTTTACTGAATTATTATTAATATCATCATTGAATGACATGTAAGTTCTTATACCTTATATATAAAGAATACAATATTTGTTAACTGTGTGAACCTTCCTTCTAGGAACTAGCTCATGGTGTCAGAAGTTTTGTGTTTCATAGTCTCATCACTGTTATTTAACCTCAAGTACTACCTCAAGTTACCCCAGTTCACCCATCTGGTAAAGAAATTTTATATGTAAAAATCAAGCCTTTAAAAAAATTATACTGTATTCACTTTCTAAACTTTATTTTTTATATCCCCAATTATGAACAAAGAGATCATGAGAAGTAAACCCATTTCCACTTCTAGCCACATTTCAAAATATAGAATTCTGAGTCTCCACAGAATGCCCAACCTCAGAAAGATTTTCCCCTGGGTCTTGCAGGATAATTTTACAGCAGTTTAGAAGAGAAAACTATTTTTTATGATCCTCAGGGGCTTTGAATGGGCAGAAGACCACCAAGAAGTGGGATAAGTTTTCAGTTCTGTGGGTGTTACTAGAAGGGATTTGCTAAACCTACAAATTTCCTCCTCAGGTCACTATTAAGTCAAGGTGACATATATATAATATCTAAATGTGTTGGTGATGTAATTGCAACAAATTACTTCTGTCAGAATGAAAAAAAACATATTTTTAGCCTAAATATTTCTAAGAATATCAGTGGAAATAATATTTTCCAATTTATGAGAGATCACTTTGTAACTTTCTATAGAGACTTTAAGGATTGTATGAGGTTTAGTAAAGAAAAAATTTTGTTTTTATATCTATAATTGTTTCACCTTAACAATATCATTTTGAATCTGTATTTCAGTGTTTTCAAGGAGTAGAATTTCTAATGCATATATTGTGAATATTGGGAGTCCTTAAAAAACAACAGAGAAAATAAAAAGTTGACCGTCAATGATGGAAAGTGAGAAAAAAACAGATTAATAATAACAATATTAATAATAGCTGACCTCTAAAAAGTTTTTAGTTTGCGCAAGGTATGCGGTAAGCAACAATTTTGTTCATTATCTAATTTAATCTTTATTAAAATCTTATAAAAAAGAGGAAAGTCAGAATTAGACTGGAATACAGAGAAGTGAAACGCTATAGAATGATAGTGGGAATGAGAGAATAAAGAAAATTCCAGCCTATTCTTTTTTCCATAACAAATCATTTCCCAAAAGATGACCCTGTGTCTACACTCCATTTCTTGAGATAACTCAGAACTGCAATTTGGCAATATCAATGGGAAAACTTGAAAACTGCCAGAACCAGCAATTCAAACTCTATAAATTTTATCCTAAAGAAATATTCTGAAATGGGTATAAAATACAAATGCAAGAATGCCCACTGAAGCATTATGTAAGATAATAAAGATCTGGAAACAGTGCAAGCACTATGAGATTTGTTAAACAAACTATGGTAGACCTATGTGATAATCTATTGTGCACCACTGTAAATTATATAATAGAAAAAAGCTTCTGAGTATGGGAAGGATATGTTTATAATGTATTTTTAACGTTAAAAAATACATCCCAGTTTGGATAGAAACAAAGATGTATATGTATATTTGGAAAAGGTCCTAGCAAAAAAACACATCAAAATGGTAATGTGTGACACATCCAGCTGTGTCCAGCATCCAGCGCCAAAGCAGCAATGGTGCAGGGGGAATGGCAGCAACTCGATGTCTTCACGGACAGAACTCTGGTGTGATTGTGGATGTTGTTTTAGGTGGTGTAGCCTGCTCCCCGGCCATAATTAAACTCCAAAATATTCTTTAAAAACTCCATTTTCTGCTTGATCTATCCAGATCTCATTTCTGTGGCTTGCAAGGATCCTGACAAATACAGGTCCTCCTTTAGAGCCTTTAAAGTCATGTGTGAAACACAAAGATTTACTCCAAGCCAGACTTCTGGGAGCATACAGGGAAGAGGTTCAGGTCATCAATTAAAAATGACAAGGACCAAGTTATTCCCATGACTTATGGAATTCTAAAATACAAATTCTGTGCCCTGAGATAAACTTTTGAGCAATGGCAGAGACACTGGAAAATTACTGAGATAAATTGAAACTTAGGAAAAAATAAGGGGACTGCTAGAGAAGCTGGGTTCCCCAGATCCCACCCAATGCACATTTGACTAATGTGTACATTTGGCTACGTATACTTTGGCTAATAAATGTAACAATTATTCCTACTGAAAGAGTTTCTCAGTGCAATTCAATTTCAAGGCCAGGGTCCAGATTCAAGAAATAAGACTCCACAAGACACAAATCTATACAGACAACAGAACGCAGAACCACCAAGGGTTTCAGAGGGAATACTTGACTCAGACAATGCCCAGGCCCTGAAACCAGCACCCATGTGAAGTGTTAAAGCTACTTCTACCCCAGATTGTCCTAACTCCCCAAAGATGTAATGACTGAGAAGAATAGATAATTAAATAATCCCAGAGAACCAGAAGAGTGAGGCAGCCTTTTTTTTTTTAACGTCTCTATTGGAGTGTAATTGTTTTACGATGTTGTGTTAGTTTCTGCTGTATAACAAAGTGAATAACAAAGTGAATCAGCTATATGTATACATATATCCCCATATCCCCTCCCTCTTGCGTCTCCCTCCCACCCTCCCTATCCCACCCCTCTAAGTGGTCGTGAAGCACTGAGCTGATCTCCCTGTGCTATGTGGCTGCTTCCCACTAGCTATCTATTTTACATTTGGTAGTGTATATATGTCAATGCTACTCTCTCACTTCGTCCCAGTACAATGTTCATTGCAGCACTATTTACAATAGCCAGGACATGGAAGCAACCTAAGTGTCCATCGACAGATGAGTGGATAAAGATATGACACGTACATACCATGGAATATTACTCAGCCATAAAAAGAAACAAAATTGAGTTATTTGTAATGAGGTGGATGGACTTACAGTCTGTCATACAGAGTGAAGTAAGTCAGAAAGAGAAAAACAAATACCGTATGTTAACACATACACATGGACTCTAAAGAAAAAATGGTTCTGATGAATCTGGCACCAGGGGAAGGGTAAGCTGAGGCATCCGTTTTAAAGAGTCAAATAAAACTTACTTTTAGATTAGGTACCCTACACTATCCCTTCCTCTCTCAATCCATGCATGTGACCTATTAGGGAGTTCTTATGACAAGTAGACTGAGGAAGAAAAGCTCAGACCTGATTACTGACAGGTTGCATGATATAGTGGTACCAGCCAGCCATGGATTGATGTTCTGCTACAGCTCCACTCAAAGGTGACTCAAAGAATATGAATCCCCACTCAAAGAATATGATCAAAGAACATCCTCCCTCATGGGCAAAATTTGGGGTAATAAATCTGGTTATCTAATTTACCCAGGAAAATAAATGACCTGAGGGACAAACTGATTTGTAGGCCATCACTGGCTATTTGGCTAGTTGGCCAGGAATTGGAAGAAGAACACTGGAAGACTGGTGAACATAATCTGGTGAAAAGTTAGATTAATGTGTTGATACCAAGAATAGGCATAAAGCATGAAGGTGTTTGTATCCCAAGTAAAATGCTCAGTGAAAGACATCCACAGTTGAGAAGGCTCTCAAATCAGATGGGCAAATAATTTACACAATGGATATCAGGCAGCATCCTTCCCCAGATACTTCAGTGCTTACTCGATGGGTCCATGTACAAAGGTACCATCATTCCAGAAACAGAGGTTCACAAGGGTTCAACTTTACCTCCACAGTATAGTATTCAATGTACAACCTCAGTGGCAAAAGCTTTACTCCTGACGTTGCATCACTTCAAAGAGATCAACAACTTCCTGTAGCAGATTGAAGAGAGTGAACCTCTATAACTTTGAAGGGGCATCAATTTGTCCTGACTAGCGTACATACCTATTCCATAAATAGACTTGCTATGATGATCTGCCAGCACTATCATCCATGAATTTATGAAAATATTTTGTCATTCATCATAGAATCCCACAACACATTGGAGCTCATTTCACAGGAAAAAGTACAGCTTTACGCCCATGAGATTCACTTGTATTGCAGTGTACCCCATTGCCCAAAGGAAACTGACATAATAGAATAGTGAGTGCTTACTGATGATTCACTTGTGAAGTCAACTGGGAGACCACATCCTGGTAGTAGACTACCAGGTCTACTTCTCCTGGTCCAGGATATAAGGGTTTGGGAACAAAGGAGTAGAAATAGGAGTTACTATTTTCATTATTACACCAAATATTTATGCTTGCATCATTTTTGCTTCCTGTCCTTAAAATTCACACTCTGCAGATTCAGAAGTCCTAGTTCCCAAAAGAGAAACACTTTCATTAAGGACACAACAATTGTCCCATTGAATTATAAGTTGAAACCACCACTTGGATAGTTTGGATTTCTCCTGCTATTGAATCATCAAGCAAAGAAAAGGGATGTGAATGTTGATCCTGCTTACCAACATGATGTAATCCACTGGGGACCTCACTCCCTTAATAATTCCAAACCCAGTAGTAAAATCCACAGCAGTTACCCAATGGAGCCAGAACCACTAAGTGTTCAGACCCTTTGGGAAAGAAGTCTTGGGTCACCAACCGTATATAGAACCCTGACCAACTGAGGTTCTGGCTGAGGGCAAGAGGTACATAAAAGGGTGGATGGAAGAAGTACCCTCATGATTAGAGACAGAAATTAGGGCTATACTGGCTCTGCATATTTTTGTCATACGCAATATGTATGCATATGGTATCGTCTCCTCTTCCTCCACTATACACACATGAAGATGTTGGTGATGCTTAAGTCTGCATTTTCATTCATAAGCCACCGTACTTTGAGGAACCACACTTAGATCTGATGAAGAAGACATTATATCACCCAGAGACACTCAACTTTAAGAGTGAGCAGTGAATGATGGTGAGACTTCATGAGCCCCTTTTGTGGGGAGGTGTGAGTGTCTTAATTTGTGTTTGGTTTGTATTTTCTTAGGCGGAAGCATGAAGTTGTTGTTATGTGGGAATAAATTACATATGGTTGGGGAGAATGCATACAACGTAGCAAGAAGTGTGGACTGTGACACTCACTTGCAATTTTGCTCACAGATTCATTCCTTACCCTTACTCTCTGCTCTCCAGGAATTGCCGTTTTGCAAACAACATTTCCAGGCCTACTTTTGTCAACTGCCCTCTAGCCAGGTAAGGTAAATGGAAAGATGTGACATGAATTTGGGGCTAAAGGAAAGGAGAAATCAAGCCCACCACTCCAACCCTCTCACTGCTTCAAGTAGAATGTCTGGTAGTAGTCTCATCTCTCCATGGTTCTAATTCTAATCAAGATTATAAACAGGCCCTTCCACTGTGATTTCCTTTCCTGACAAGTGGCCTTGATTCCTTGGCTCTTCTCCCTTTGCTCTCCATGCCTAAGAATGGATGTGGTTTGCTGATATACTTAATACTGGGGTTGAGACACCATCCATATTTGGCTTTTCAGCTTTTCTAATAAGTTTGTAATACATTTTATGTTCCTAAAGCTCAGCTACCAGGCATTGACTTAACCGTGATCGCGAGGCTATTTCAGTAGTTCAGGTGAAAGATGATGGTGGTTTAATCTAGGGTACTAGGATGCTAGCAGTAGGGATCAATATATTTGGACAGAGTAGAGGACTTGCTGATAAACAAATTGCAGGTGTTGAGGAAAGGGAGGAATCAAGGAGGATGCTTGGTTTTCTATTTTGTGCAATTGCATCATAACAGTGTCATTTGCTGTGATGCACTTGGTAGGGGAAGGAACAGTTTGGAAGTAAGAAACATTCCATTCTAGATGGGTTCACTGTGAGATCCCTGTAGGATAGCAAAGTGGGTTTCTTTAATGGCAGATGGTTAATGGAATCTAGAGATTTGTGGGAAGACCTAGCCTCCTGATGTTCATCCTTTCATTCTAAACTCTCTTTTTTACTTGCAATTAACTCCTGGGTGGTTAGATCCCAGCTTTTTTTGTGGTTCTTATCCCACCGGGCGAAAAATGGAATTTCTAGGAATATTTCCATTTAAACAACTATGTTTCCGTAGAGTGAAATAATCTGGCTGACTGTTTCAGTTTACTGAAAAGTATTTTGTCTGATTCTGAGATGACAAAAATAAGTGAAGGTCTAAACAGGGAAACCCTGAGGCAATACTCAGGTGCTTATTTTGATGTTCTGAGAGCAGTGAGAGGCCTAATTACTGAGCAGCCAACTGCCCTTAATAAGGTCTTGAGAAACTGCCCTCAGTCAACATTCTCTTTTTAGAACACAATCAATTTTCTGCCTTAGTCTCAGCTAAATTTCAGATTAAAAATAGGAGGAAAAATAGGAGGTCTTCCTGACCTCAGAAAGAGATTTGTGGAATCTAAAAAAAAATGTATAAGCACTTTGGTACCTGACAGGGGTGTAAAAGAAACACTAGTAATGATTTAGCTTTGTGAATTTAGTCATACTCCTATGTTTCTATTGCAAAGAGTTATAAGTCATTCACATATAAAACATAATCAGAATCAGGAACTATTAACAAATAAGAATGGGTAAAAAAAACAAAAATATCACTCAATATATTTCGGAAAAGGAAATTAGGTGTCAAAACATCTGTCTTAAGTTTCATTCATTTAGCGTTAGCTACTTTGTTTTCTTTCAACCTTCGTGCAGTTTATGTAATCTTTTTGTGATGGTAGCTTCCAAAAAGTTTTGTGGGGGGATTAAGGTGGGAATCCAGTCTTAAAGCAAAGCTTCTCTTTATAATTACGCAATATACTCTGAATTTCCAGTAAATGTGTGTGTTTTCTGAATGCATTATTCCCACTGACAGCTGGCCAAGTAGGGGGAAAAAGTGATGAGAAGTAGAGAGGAATGGGGGGGGGTGGGGAATTCCCCTTTTTAAGCAGTCTTATGAAACTGAAGATTCCCATGTCTTGAAAGGTCAAAGAAAGAATATAATACACTTAGGAAAAAGAGACAGGCTCATAATTAATCTAGTTGTTCTTGGCCCAGTCAGCAGAAGAAATAGAAATGCTGTCATCACTTACGGGCGAGATAAAGGATAAAAAGTGGTAATGTGTTGGTTTACTGCAAAGACCATTCTTTTGGTTTGAGAACATTGCTGGAAATAACCTGAGCTGAGAAAAGCTCCCTATGAGGAATACATGTTATGGGAAACTGTTAAAGGCGAAGTCTGGTCACTGACCTTCTCGATGTAGTTTAATCAAGTTGCAAGCACCACACCAAAAAAGACAGCTGCTTAAAGAAGGAAGCCTTCAACAAGCCAAGACATTTTACCTTTTCTCTATTACACGAGTCAGGGAGAAGACACGAGTGTGCAATAAATCTCTAGTTCATGTGCTCAGAGGCTGCACTATAATAATGATAGACCATAAATCACAAAAAAATGTTACCTTTATTTTAGGAGAGTCAATAGCTAGAAAAAGTGCTCACCAATAGCACAGATGTCTAGTAGATATAAAAACAAATGCTTGGCAGTTGTTTAAAAATGGGAAGTACAAAGATCTGACCTGAAATAAATTAGAAAACAGCAGCAGTTTCATCCTTTTGTCAAGGTTCCAGTATTGCATTTCATTATTTTTCTTAAAAATTCCATGTTCCTTTGTTAAAGGTAGGACTGCAACTTTGAAAAGGTGAAAAACTTTTCTGTCATGTGTTTCTCAAAAAAACCTTGTAAATATTTGGGAATCGTATATACATACGTGAGTTTTTATGTAAATTTGTCTTTCTTTGAAAGTTTAAGGATAACTGACTGCTGAGAATTGAGGATGAGGTAAACACGTGGGAGGCTCCTACAAGGACCCACGGGAACTGGAATCAGGATTTCAATATGCCAACTATTAGCTAATTGTGAGGATGACACTGTCTGGCCAGACTCACAATCCACATCACAGCATCTGCCTCAAAAGAGCTGTTATAAGAAGAGAATGCTCATTTATTGCAAATGTGACCCAGTGCTCTGAAATCCAGATATGTGCTTTGGAAATGGAGATCCCTCAGATGACTGTGACAATGCTAAGGGTCAAACAGACTTCTGGCACCACTCCTGGAGAGGTAGGGAATGCAGAATATGTATTTTAACTACCACAGGATTAATAGGCTGTGCTTTACCACTTTTTAATTCTTTTTTATTTAATAGAAGTCTGGAGAAACTGTAAGCTTATGGAAAAATGAGTTATACTTTTTAAAAAATCTTTTTTTCCTTACATGTTTCTTTTTTTTTCTTGCACCCCACCTTTTTTGGTCGGGTGTGGAGTGGGAGATATGGTCAGGAAATCGGGCGAGTTGACTTAGTTAAACAATTGAAACTCTAGAGAAATCTGAATCTTAACTTCCCAGAGGTTTAAAGTAAAGCTCAGTTTCCTGTGATTCTCCATTTCCTGGGTTTAACAGGGACATGGATCTCAAGAATTACAATATGGTGAGAAAGTCTGTCCTACTAAGATTTTCTCACCCCAGCAGGAAAGTACCATACCAGAAATTTCACAAGAAAATCGGCTCTCATGAGACTCACAGCCAGACTTTTAACCATTTTGATAAGTTCAGAAGAGCTTCAATCAAAAAGCTTTCAAATCCTTGTCCCAAATGACCCCGCAGATCCCTTTGAGAGCCACCCAGCACCACTTCATAGTTCCCATAAACACTTGGACCTTTCCCTGTGAAAGCTGACAAGTTTTCCCGAAAGTCCTTAACATACCACCATGCTCAGCCTCATCTTGCCAAATGTGCTATCTCAGTGGAAACTGCTGGAACTTTCCAGACAGATTTTATGCTAAAGGCAAAAAGTACCTCAGTCACCAATGTGCCCACACTGGTTTTCTGAGACTGACAGTACCTAGCAATTTCACATGCTACATATAAAGTCCCATACCTTTTTTCTCCCTGTATGACCAAGTATTGCTCTCGTAATGCTTTACGAAAAATGTCTCATAACTGCCGTAATTACTGTTGTCAACACCCCTGTTAATATTCTGGAACTGCAAACATCTCACATCAAATCCCCACGTGGAAAAGGGACTGTTCACCTCTACTTTGTAAATTAGGTATATGATTTATCTGTGGGAAACATTTCAAAAATATAGATTCAGAAAGACATCTACCACACGATGGCTTTTCCATATGGCATCTCATAATTATTTTGCTGTGTGTGAACATGATGAAAACAGTTTCATAATTCCCCAAGGGTCAGAGTAAATTATTTCAATTAGACATATTTCAGAGCAAACATTACCTTAGGGTTTATTAATAATATTACCTGAGAAGGAACAGCTGCCTTTTATGCATAAAAAGCTGTCAGCCTCTTACCACTCCTTACTATAGAAACCCTTGTGTGACTTTTAAAAAGTGGCAGATTTTCTCATGCTTTACCTAAACACAGAACTTGGCAGCAGGGACCTGGTTGTAATCCTCAGCATGGGAGCTAGTGGGTAGATTTTTTTTTTTTTCTCTATAAACTCTTGTATAAACCACACCAGTCTCCTGGTATTTATTCTGGGTAATGCTGGAAATTGTACACAGATCCAACAAGCCATGTAAAGGAGTTTTGTAACTTCCTGAAGCCCTTTCAGGCAAAAGCCTTACTCTGAATGCAATTCCAGAAAGATGGGACATTACAGCAGCTAAAAAGGAAAGGCTTATTCTGCTGTCTCTTCCTCCTTCTCATTGGAGTCTCACATATATGAAATAGGTCAATTGGGGCAACATAATAACAACAATTAATATGACATTAATTGACCTATATTGAAAATTCAACGCTCATTGAAATGTCATCAGAGATAACTCACATAGGTAGGTGTATGCATATTAAGAATTGGAATTTTTCTCTACAGGTTGGTTGCCACTTTATAAGAGTTACTTGAAGCTACATATTACTGCAAACATCAATTAAGTTTTAGCTTTATTATTACCATTACTAGTCTCTGGGCATGCATATTAAAAGATTTCAAGACGCAAAAGTCTTTGAAGTGCATGGAAAAGAGAAAATCTTCCCGGTGTCCAAGAAATGTATCACCTTACCACAAGTTTTTCTTCCCTCCCTCCCCAAAATAATGATGATTGTGACAAAGAAAATGATGAGGGGATGATGTTGGTAAGGGCTCCTCACCAACATGTTCTGCTTTTGGCAAAACCTTCCCAAGTTAAACGCATATTTGTCTCAGTAGAACTAACAAAGAGTTTATTTTGTAGGCATTTGTTTCTGGTTGGGTGAAGGTTGGTATGGCAGGTGGTAGAATTAGTCAACATCAACTCTTTAAATATTACTCTCTTGGCCCAATGTGTCTTAAAATTCTCAGGGGATCCTAGCTGGGGCCGTAGCTGTGACCTTACAAGCTTTTCTCGAAACAAACTGAATTTAAGCACTATGAATGGAATTAAAAGAGAAACTTAAATGTAAACACAATCTATCAAATACCTGCAACCAATGTTCCTTTTCACAAACATACATGAAGCCACAGTTAAAATGCTGCCACCCAAGGCGGCAAGGAAAAGCTGAAGGCAAAGAGGATTATGAGGAGATTGACTGTCAGTTGTCTATTTTGCCACTAAACACTTAGCTGTGGGTGAGGCACCGTACTTTTAGAAATAGAAATGAAAGTTGTAATCAGAAAGGTCATTTTTAAAAAACAGGGACATCACAGAATTTTAAAGAACCCTTGTGCTGTGTCTTTCACATTCCTGATAGAAGAGCAACATATCTCTTTTGCTTTGTTGTAACCATTCCAAGGGGGAAAAAAAAAAAAAAAGCTCTGCCACAAGCATTGCTTCCCTGTCACTCTGCAATCTGACGCTTTCCAGTTCTCATCTTTCCTAATTTGGCATTCTGGCATGTCACACTCTTATTTTGTACTTATTTTAACCCCAACTAAATGATGAAGGACTAAGAACCAAAAGCAGAGCCATAATTGGGTAAGATGAGATTAAAAACTTCCATCATGTCATGCATGAGCCACTGGCAACAGGTCAATGCTACTTATGACACCATTTTATTTCTTGAAATAGAGGGCTCTGTCTCAGTAAATGGTACCATCATCCACGTAGTGGGTGATGAACCCTGAGAGTCCCTGTTGACTGCTCTCCTGCTCTCACATCCAACATCCAAATCATTAGTAAATCCAACAGCTTTTCATCATCTCCAGGGCTATCACCATAAGCCAAGCCATTATGACCATTTATCTATACTACTGCAATAGCATACTCCTCATACTATTTGTTTCTACAGTCACTCCCTACTGTTTCACCGCCACACAGTAGTCAGTGATCCTTTTAAAAGATAAATCAGATTATATGATGTCCCTGCCCTCAATCTTCCAATGCCTTTCCAATACGCTTAGAATAAAGTTCAAAATCCCTATCATGCCTTCCAAGTCCACACAAGATCCAGCCTCTGGCAACCACACTGACTTAATTTGCTAACTACTTCAGCTTATTCATTTTACTCCAATAGCGCTTGCCTTGATGATTCTTTTATACCCCAAAGCCCCTCCCATCTCAAAGCTTTTACACTCTGCTTGGAATACTTGTGTCCCAGCTATTTGCATGGCCCACTCTCACTTCATTCACCTCTCCATTAGAAATTAACTTCCCAGAGTACAACCTTTACAATTCTAGAGCAGCCTTTGATGGCATTATCTTTTTACCCTACTCAATCTTTGTTTTTATAATTTACTTGACATTATAATATAAACTTATGGATTATACTATTTACTTAATTGCTTTCTTACTGTTATCTCCTCCACCAGAAATATAAGCTCCATGTGGTCAGAGGCTTTGTGTGTTTGCTCACCACTGTACCCCGGCACCTAAAACATTGCCTAGCACACAGCAGATACTAAATAAACACTAATGATCTAAATGAGTATTTTTTATTCAATTTGAAGTTTTGTAATACATGAAAATAAGACAAGGGGCAGGATATGTCATATAGTTTCATTATCCATTTTACATATTAAAGGAAGTAAATATATATTAATAAATGGTTAGCAAAACTTGCTAATTAGCATAAAGACAGTTACACCTTGATTACTACACCTTTCTTGGTTCATATCTACCCCCAATACTACATGTGCATTGGCTGCTTTGGGGTTTATCTTTGACTTGTGGCTCAGTCAAAGCATCTTGTGTACTTTCCATGTTTAACTCTAAGATCACAGTTTCAAGTTCTACTTGATACCAATTGAAAAGGGTGAACTACATAATCTTCAAGGTCCCCTCCAATTACATAATTCTGAACATGTAAGAGATATGACAGAAATCTTTTAGAAAAAGATGGGAACTTAATGGTAACTCTCAATTATTTAATATCCCCATATGTTTTAGTTCATTATCTATCCTATACATAGTTTTAATATACAATTAACGTCACTTGACAGCCTAGCTATTCACTTCCCAAGTTTGGCGTTCTTATTGAATATCCCTGGCAAGTCTTACAATCAGAAGAATGAGAGGCCAATCAGATTATAAAACCACAGCACTGATATTTAATATGTAATTCACAGTTCATCCCAAGTAAGATCTTTTTGTTTGTACTTTGATTGCCTAACCTAAAAAACAAGGTTGATGCACAGAACATTTATTAGAAATCCTCTTAATAAATATGGTCATATTCACAGGTTAGTTTCTCTGGAAGCAGGCACTGAGAGGGAATTTGATGAGCAGAATATGACAGAAGAGGCAACGTTGGGCAGAGGAAGTTGCACAGCCATGGAAGTCCAAAAGCCTTTGGCCAAAAGCTCAGGGGAGCTCTGGGGTATATACAGCCCTTCAGAGTTGTCCTGTCTTGGGCGAAAATGGCTGGATATTTATATCTGCCTCAATCAGTCATTGGATGGGGAAGGAGATGGGGTGGGGAGGAGGAAGAGCCTGTCTTGGAGAAAGCCCACAGAAACTTTGGCAAACCTTAAAAGAACTGACAGATGGAGACTGTCTGCTGGCAGTTGGGGCAATAAGTCCCTTCTTGTAGGGGGATCTGACACATTTCCATTTTTTCCAGTCATAGAACCATCTAGCAAATCCTCTTATACCTTTTATATTAACAGCAAAGAATAAGATACATCCTATCTGGGCACTTGCCCAAAGACCTCCAACGTGTATGTGTATTATTGTGCATTCTAGTTTTAACCTGTAATGGACAATGGTAATAGCCTTTATGATCTAGCTTGAAATTTATGCATATCTGCAAGTGCCCATGGACTTGTGGGGATAAGAAAGAGAGCTTGAAGTATGCCAAAGGTCATCTGTAGGCTAATATCCATAGCAGACAAGAGCAATTATCAGTTTCATAAATTACACTTTGGCTAGACTTCTCCTTCCTAGACTTATCAAGGACATTGTGTTAAGTCATGGGCCTATGTAATTGTCTGTTTGAACTCTACAAACCTCACATCTCACACCATTGTAAAGATTTCATCAACACATTCATAGATGTAACTATAAAAAAGCACAGGTTTAACTAAATATAATTCTTGAATTTTCTAAGTGCTCTTTGCTGTCAATATCATTTGTCCTGGGTTAATCATAGAATATCCATGATTTTTTTTCCTTCCTCTCTCCCCTCCCCACTTAAATACTTTAAAACTCATGCTGGCTTTTTTTTCTTGTTTTTTGAAATACTCAACCAATTGGCTTAGCTCCCCCCGCCCCGCTTTTTTTTTCTGCTGTGTCACCTTTTAATACAGGTTTTCATCACCTCTGCAAAAGGGATTTTTTTTTTCCTCCCCAGTGGAAAAGATGGATTGGTAAGAGGTCCCACAGCCTATAAACTATTTCCTTTTAATTCGGGCCCTAGTCGTTTGGCCTGGCTCGCGTTCAGGTAGTATTATAACTTGTCTGAACCCCTTCTAAAGAGCCTCCTGCTTGCGTATTTATGCCTGAGCACTTGGGTGAGCTTTGAAATAGCTTCTCTAAAGAGTGATGGGATCTGCGTGCTCACCTCCAGTCCGTGTTGTAATGAAGCATGCCCCTTACTTTAAACTCCAGAGGTTCTGACCTCACCAGGTGAGGCTTTTCCTGGAAATGGCCCCCTGAGGCTATTCCCAACTGCACTTTATGTGTAGGACACCAATAACAATGTTCACTCTTAAGGGTTTTTTTCCCCCTTAACATTGTCAGCCACTTTTATGTTTCACCTTAAAGTCCCACATAGGAAGTATTAGGAAGAGATTTCTAAAACTCCTAATGCTAAACCTGTTGAAGCTTTCCTTTAGCATTCAAAATAGTCAGGTCTTTGTGCAAATTGCAAATTTTGCAATAGTGTGTTCACTTTAAGGAGGATGGTATAATATGCGAAAGAACGAAGAAATCTTTTTGTTATTAATGCCATTGCCAAGAATAGGAACTGATGTTATTTGACCTTTGATCTTTGTTTTCTCTCCCTCCCCCCACTGCTTAATTCAATTATGTACCCCTCCTTTACATAATACAAGTACCACTCCTCCTCAGTTCCTTAATTGCAGACTATTCAGGGGTATTAGCTGTCCTGAGACTGAGCCAGTATATTTTGGCATTTTTTTAATTCTAACTTCTAACAGGTACTGCATGTTCCAGACAATTTGCTTTATAAGGTCCCCAAATATGTGACTACATAGATAATAGCTCATTCAGTAATCAGTAGATTATGAAATGGTTAAAATGTAGATGAAAATGAACAGATAGATTGAGACAAGAGGCTACTCAGATTCCTTTGATCAGACGATACAGCAACTTACATCTAACCTAACTGTCTGCTACTCCCTTGCGCCCAATTAACTATGCAATTGCAAATTTTGTGAAAACATTCAAACTATATTTATATTGCAGGACTTGTCAAATACGGTTTTTAAGTAATTGTGGTCAAGGACTGACAATTTAAAAAGGAAAATTAAAACTTCTTTCATCTTTATACCTCACCTTCTCACCTAACACTTGGTCTAGCATCCATTATTATGCTCTTTTTTGTGGGAATAAAAAAGTAGGGAATGGTATGTATTGATAATTGTTAGTAAAAGGAGGTAGCTAGCACATCATGATAGATTTTTAAGCATGTTCCTGTGCTCAGCCTAGTATAGAGCAAACTAAACTCAAGAAGATTCCTGTCCTCTAGAAGCCTATCACCTGTGTCTGGAAAAAGAAGACATGAACAAATGAAAAGGTATTAAGCAATCATTTGTATAAGTAGTTAGATATAAAAAAAAAATGATAGTTGGGTGAAGTAGAGTTAAGGGGAAAAGGAACCTGTGGAATTAATTGCAATCTCTCTTTTAAGGTTTTGTAGCAAAGGGATTTTAATTGTGATGATGAAGTATGAGTTTAATGAACCAAAGCTGGGAAGGTCTCTCAGACATGAAGTCTTGTCTGAGAAGACCAGAGGATGAGCTGCTCCAGATGCCTCTTCCTTCTAACACAGGGAGCCAACTCCATGTTATCGCTCCTGATAGCAACATTTGATTTTTCTTTCTTGGTTCAAAACATTTCCATAAATTGCAATTACTTCCCACAGTGTCGAATACATTTTTCTTGACAAAGGTGATTATTAGGTATTAAAGTTTAATCCCATAAGAAATTTGTGAATTGTTAAGCCTATTTCTTAACTAGTCAAGAGCAAATCCTTCCTTCTCATATGTTTTCATGCTAATGTTGCATGTTATCACCTGCATGTCAGGAGAAAATTTTTCAGGCAAAGGTGGTCCTTCCAGAAAAGAACAAGTGCAGTTACCTTGCTCTAAAGAGATCATTATGGACTTTGATCTTTCCAGTTCTCATCAAAGGACTTTTACTTTCACCCAGAAAACTTGTCCATAAGTTCAATTGCATGGATGAAAGTATTACTGTAAAACCAAAATGTATTTGAAGGAAAAAGTAATCGGATTACAAAAGGCCATTTATACAGAAAATCTGCACTTTACAATAATAAACTTGTAAAAATGTCACAAATCTTTATATGCTAAGTAAACAGCATTAAAGAACATTATGTAAAAAATAGAAACAGAACTTCTGTGGATGACTTTAATATTGTTCTCTGTCTCTGATACCTACAGATCAAGAAAAATATACAAACCTTTCAAAAAAAATAAGTAATATGATTAAATTAATAATATATTTTAACTATACAATCTACAAAAATGTGGAATATATACTATTCAAGAAACGTGTAGAAAAATGTTATCTATAGTTTCACAAATAATTCAATATATTCCACAAAGCAGAAATTATGTAGGGCACATTCTCTGACCACCATGAAATAATATAAAAAATAATAATAAAATGCTAAAGAAACAAACAAAACAAGCAAAAATTCTAACTATAAGAAATTTGCAATAGTTTTGCTAAATAATTTCATTTGGACCAAGAGGAAATAAAAATTAACAGATTGTTTACAAAATACTGAAATTAGTACATTACATTTTAACTCTTATGAGATGCAGCCAAGGTGGTATTCAGAGACAAAGTCACAGCCTTGGAAAATTTTTAAAATTACATAAGAAAAAATATAAAAATAAACCAAGCATTCAATTCAAGAAATTAAGGAAACATTCTTAAGAGAAATAGGAGAAAGATAGTAGTGAACATAAAAGCAGAAATTAATTTATTATTAAAGAGAAAGATAATAGAAATATTAAATACAAGAAGTATAAAAAAACAGAAAAACTTCTGCAAATAAAATTGAGAGGGAAATGATCACCATGATTATTATAACTATAAATAGGTATGATATATTGTATGCCTTCTCTGTAGCAGATGCTATTCTTAAAGCTTTGTATATTAATTCAGTTAATCCTTAAAGCAAAACTGAAGTGTTTCTTTTTATTTTTTCAAATGTGGTCACTGAATTGGGGGATTAATTTACTTTTATCACAAAGCTCCTTATGTATCAAAGACAGAATTTTAATGCAGCACTTCAGCGCCTTAACTCCAAAATCTGTTCTCCTACCAACTATACTATTTCTAACAAAATTCTTTTATAAAATGGTTATAAAAGATACGAATGAATAACTCTTAGTTTGATAACTTGAATGAACTGGGAAGTTTTCTGTTAAATATACATTTTTCAATGTTACTAACTTTAAATAGGCAACCCATACATGCAACTAACTTTTTTTTTTTTTTTTTTTTTTTGCGGTACATGGGCCTCTCACTGTTGTGGCCTCTCCTGTTGCGGAGCACAGGCTCAGACACGCAGGCTCAGTGGCCATGGCCCATGGGCCCAGCCGCTCCGCGGCATGTGGGATCTTCCCAGACCGGGGCACGAACCGGTGTCCCCTGCATCGGCAGGCGGACTCTCAACCACTGCGCCACCAGGGAAGCCCGCAACTAACTATTGAATAAATTGGAAATATTACCAGAAAAATTTTCACACATGGTTCTAAGCCAACATGATATTTTATTTTACCTAATGAACTTCTGTTTTAAAATCAAATAAAGAACAAAATTACAAACCAATAAATTGTATTATTTATTCTAGAGCCTAGAAAGGATAAAAGGTAGTCTTTTAATTAAAAAAAAAACCTGATATCAAAATCTGATAAGGTTAGCAAGAAATAGGGAAATTGTATATTTATCTCAGATATATAGATGTGAAAATACCAAATACAAATACCAGCAATCCAACTGACCATTATAAGGGCATTTGATTGGATAAAATGCAATCCCATTACTTATTACCTGTGATATAAAATAGCTCTTAAATCATTAATCAGCCTTACCATATTTTAAATTATAGAGATATTCCCACTAAATACAGGAACAAAGGAAGACTTCCCACCACCATTGTTATTGCATAATAATGTTGGGAAGGCTCTGGTTAGTTGAACAGCCAGTGAAATAGTTTATAAGAAGTAAACAGAACACATTTGGAAAGGAGGAGACAAATGACTAGTCCACACAGGAAACAAAACATACAATTTAAAAAGTTAAAATTAGTGAATATTGTTAAGATGATCAAATACAGCAGAACAATGATAAAGTCTTTAGCTTTTTAAATAGTAGAAATAGTCAATTTATTGGAACAGAGTTCTATTTGCATCTAAGTATCCCTAAGAGCAGAAAAGAGTGACTAGATTCCTGAAAGTGAAAGCCTTTTCAACAATCTGAAATTTTTGGTGTCATTTCTATCATTCATAAACAAAAGTATTATTGTATTCCAACTAGGGCACCAGGGTCTGTCCAGATGCAGAGAAAAAAGCACTGAGAAAAACCCACAAGTTTCCATTCTTATAAAGTTTGTCATTTATTGGGGCAAGTGAAGCAAGGGATGATAAAACGTGAAAAATAAATACACAAGGAAACATCTGAGAGTGAAAAGTGCTATAAGGGATAAAACAGACTGATAGTCTAGAGACTCATGGACTACTTTGGGTTAGAAGTTTAGAGAAGGCCTTCCTCAGCAGGTGACATTTAAGCTGAGGCCTGAATGATGCAGGCCAGATACATAAAGATCAGGTTGAAAAGTATTTCAGAAAGAATCTCCTATTTTAATTTAAAACTTAATTTAACCTTTATGTTGGATTTTATAATACGCGCATGCTTCTTTTAATGTAAATGTAATGTGGGAATTCCCCGCCCGTGCCCCAGTATTAATGTCATATGTATTGAAAAGTCCTTCGAACTTAGCCTTCTGACTTTAGCTGCTTTGACTTCAGTCCATTTTGATACTTCTTATGAACTGTTAGACATTGTCTTCCTCCTTAAACTATCTCATCCTCCTTTTTTTTCATCTCATCTCTGACTCTCACTGCCATGTGAACTCATTATTGAAATGAAGGATGGGGTGTCTCATTTGAGATATTACTTGTTAATAAAAATTGTGATATTCAAATGGCCTCAATAAATAATGTCCACACAAATTAAGGAAATATCAAATTGGCTACTTCACAATGTTCTGTTTTACCCCTTATCAGACTGGCATTCACCTCTAATGGTGACCATTTAAATATATATATATATATATATATATATATATAAGAATATAACCAACAATTCGATTCTAATTCTAGTAGAAACATGGCAAGAGGTTAGATCTGAGAACGCTCCTCTCTTGAAAACTATACAAGAAAGAAAACAACAACCACAAAATTCATGAATTCCATTCCAGGGAAATTTGAAGACAAGTTTCAAATTGTGTAAGTGCTAATTAGGCAGCTGAGACTGACAAAGCCTTTCAGTAATCCTTGCAGAAAGAGGCAACAGGAGTGATAGTGAAAAAGTGAAAAATGAGGGGGTGGGATAGTTAGTGGTGGCAGATTTCAGAAAGTGTCAGATAAAAATACCTTCTATATGGGGACTATATCTATTGATGATAGTGGCCATGAACACACTAAAGAAGCACAGGAATGACTCCAGAAGCACAGGAATGAGGGAATGGGTTAGATTCTGAGAGGCAGAGAAGACACAGGCCACAGGAAGGGTACATATTAAGAAAGCTTTTATCCATAGATAATAATATTTCTAAGTCTTAAGGGTGCTGTCCCTCCACAATCTCACAGGGAGCTTAAGATAAAGAAGAACTAGTCTCAAAGAGATTCGTACACATGCCTTTGCCTAATGGAGTAGATTATTAATTGATAAATAAAAATCAAAAAAGTTTATGTAATTATATTAGGCTGAACCAAAATGCACAGAAACTGTACAAAATAAAAAGAGATCTTTGAGCTTCAAAACTTCTACAGATACAAAGCATGTTGAGAAAACTATGTAGATGCAAATATTGGCAAATTCTAATGGAAAAGGAAGGATGATTCAGAGGGAAAAAACAGGAACTCAGAGAGTGTAGCCAAGACTCTCAAAGAATCATTTTTAGGGAGCTGAATTAGACCATGAACACAGCTGAATTTCAGAACTGCTGTGAGCCATTGACTTCTAAGTGCCTCCTGTTCTCCATTTTCAATCAGAGTATCTACTGATTCTATCTTTATTCCGTCATTGCATGTTGGGGTGGGGGTGGGGTGGGAGTGGGGGTGGGAGTAGAGAGCACATAGACCTAATTTAGATGACGAAATCCTAGACTGCATGACGATACAATAAGAGGGTAAGACATTTGCAGATCTTGGGAGGAGATGAAAGTATTTCATATGTTGTAGAAAGTAAATAACTTGTAGCCAGAGGCTCGATGGTGTAGATTAAAGATAGCCACAAATAATTGTCTACTCTTCTCATTGAGAGTTTAATTCCCTTCCCCTTAAATCAGGGCTGAATCTAGTGACTTGCTTACTCAATAGAAGACAGTTGAAGTATCATTCAACTACTTCTGAAGTTGAAGCTCGGTTATAAGAAGACTTTCAGCTTCTACCTAGGCCTCATGTAATACTTACATTTGTGCCATGAGCTGCCATGTAAGTTTGACTACCTTGATGGAGATACCACTTAAGGCCCTAAGACTACATGGGAAGGGAGAGGGTCCCAATGGAGCCCAACCTTCTGACTACCTCTACCAAGCCATCAACATGTAAGTTAAACCATTTTAAAACCTTCAGATCAGCCAAGCTATCAGCTGAATACCAACAAGTGATTCCAGCTGATGAAATACGGAGTAGAAGAATCGCCAGCTGAGCCCTGCCTGAATCCACAAAATTATGAGATATAATAAAATGTTGTTTTATGCCACTAAGTTCTAGGATGGTTTGTTAGGCAGCAATAGATAAGAGAACATTCATAGTAGAAAAATGCTAGGCTATCCGGGAAAATAGGGGAATAAGGGTCTTATAATGAGGTATGATTATAATGCTAGCCACTGGAACACAAATACAAACCTTAGGAAACATCAAAGCCTCAGTAAGGAAAAAGCAAAGAAAACAGACTATGGAATTTCACAATGGGCATATGTTTCTAGGCAACAATTTGTCAATATGCATCACAAATCTTAAAATTTACTATATGTTTTAATATGTTTACACAGAAAAAAATATCTTCCAAAATAAATCATGAGAAATGTTCATAAAATTATATATAAAGGTGGCTTATTTATAATAGTAGAACTTTGGAGTCATCATTACTACTTCAAGTGTGATATGATTTAATAACTTGGGGTCCAGTATATAACAAAATAATATGCAACCACTGAAAAACATGTTCTTAAGAATATTTAATAGCATAAATCCATTCAAGATAAAATGTGCAAAAGAGCAGGAAACAAAACTGTAGTATATGATGCCATTTTATAGGAAAACAAAAAACTTAATATGTAGTTTTGTGAAAAATTGAAAAAAAACAAATGCAATAATGTTCACCTTTGGGGCTGTAGGAAGAAAATTTTATTATATTTTGGGGATACCTTCTTGTATTTTCATTTATGTTAAAATTATAAAAAGTATTTGAATCATTAAATAAGTACATTGTCAATCAAACTAAGGATCTGCCATCTTCCACAGGGTGAAGCTCACCACTCTCTCTTCTACAATTATAGGGTGGATTCCAGAAGAGGTAACGGTTGAACCAGCACAACCAAAATTCACAATTTACACCCTATGGAGACATATCTGGATCAAAATTCTTAAGCATAATTTATTCTCTAGGTTTCCTGGAATAGCTATTGCTCCTGAGGTGTCCACAGATGTCTGGTTAAAGGGGGAATTGTCTAGCTACCTAATCATTCTACATGTATTTTTGTTTCCTCAAAATCTAAAGGCAAAACCTTACTCCTGGGGCCATCCAGGTAACATTTCCTGCTAGACGTTGAACTTTGAACATATATCACTCAATTATACACAACATGGAAATATCGTATCTCTGACAAGCTGTGTAGTGTGTCTTCAATTGATGGTCTCTAATAAAGCCTGGATAGTTTGAATTATAATTACCAGGACCCTTAAACATTGAAGAAAACAAAAGAGAAAGCTTCCTAAGACACCACTCTCTCTTGGCTTTCTACTATTGTTGATCCAGGTCCTTTTTTTGTACATTAGGTAAGTTTGCAAGCTGCATTAATTGTTTTAGGACGTTAGGTTGCTCTTCTTTTTTTTTTTTTCCATTCCACTGTCTCCTGGGATCATGAAAGAGTTAAATCTCCACCAAAATCACCATCTAAGAGCAATGTGGACAGCAGGAGCATCTGCTCGTTATTAGATTATGTGGGCACTAGTCTGGGTAGAACTCTGAACAGACTAATAGCAGTGGAAGCACAGTTGTGGAAAAGCAACCCACAACTTGAACTGCCAGGACACAAAATTACCATTTGGTCTTGGCACAGAGATTGCCTCCAATTTTTTTTATGCTGCTCTTTTTACTTCAAACAAAAAACATTCAAACTCATTAGTTTATGTTACTTTCAATCAAAGACTTGAAAATATGAAAGGATAAATTTTTAAATGTCTACATATTCTGTCTTCTGACTAGTTTTCTCATACCCTACTTTCCCACCCAAAAAGGAAGAAGAAAGTGCCTGGTATTTAACTGGGCCTGAAATCAGAGGAGCCCGAGTACCACAAGAAAGGCTGTTCTTTTGATATTTTTGGCGAATGCCAGGGGTGGATGTTCTAGAAATCTGGCCAAATTTTCAACCCAATTTTGCAGACTAACTTGTGAGGTTCTGAGCATTTGAAAAGAAACAGATAAGCAACTCAGCAACAGATTTTATTTAAACAAAACCCAGACATTAAAGGTCTTTGGGTTCAACAAAGGTGAAATTTTTGCAACTCACACAGTCCTGTTGCCTGACTCCACTGACTAGTCAGAGGTGAACTTGAAAGCAGGGCAGATTCCCCACACTAGGGGACAGACACACCACAGAGCCAGAACAGGATTTCCTCGTGGCTTGATGGGTCTAGTAAACGATTCTCTGGTCACATCTAGACTCCACACTAGATATTTGACAATCTTGCTCTATGCTTGCTGTGTTTGGAAACACAACCATGAACAACATGACTTAACTTCTAACTGTAACTTTTCTTTTTATTAAACAAATATTTTCTCATTGCATACCACTCCAAGAAACAAAGTAAATGGGAAGTGTATAGGAATGTGTAGAGAAAACATTTTATAGATCTTTTCTAAATAAAGCAGAAATTCACTGATTAAAAATAATCGCAAAACATTTTACAAGTTATGTATTTGGCCCGAATTGAGGAAAAGAGTAAGGTAGTCTTCTCAGATATAAAAAGTGAACCACCATGTTTGAAAGTGAGCAACTGCCCCCTTTCAATTGAGTTGAGGATGACTTTTCAGAGCCCTACCCCGACCATCTCCCTATCAACTTTGTGAGGCCATACCTAACTTCTCATAGAGAAATTATTCAACAGTTTTTTTAATTGCTACCATGTGCTATGAAGATTTCTTTCAAAATGTAACATTTTGAAAGGGAGGCTATTATGCTATTAGCTGTTCAACACATGATTTGATTTTCAGATTAGCTAGCTGAACACTGAGGGAGTAGATCACAGAATAGATGAGTTTTTTTTTTAAAGGAAATAAATGCCTCAGATGTTTTTCCAACCAAGGTAGATTATTAGCTATAATAAGTGGAGGCATTGCCAAGAACGTCAAACTTTAGCTTGTCCCTGCATTCATAGATTGATTTAGGAGTGTAAAAGTCTTTGTGGTGAGCACAGAAAAGAGAAGAAAAAAAGTGGTAGGTCCAAATATGGAGATTCAGATAATGAGTGGATATATTTGCAGGAGACCTAGATAGTCCAGGACGAGGTGAACGTTAATGAGGGTGAAACAGTGAGTGAACTAGGAGGCAGGAATTGTCAAATATTGGCTCATACTTGTCCTCTTATATCGTTGAATTATTTACCAAAGTATTACTAATCCAGAAAGATGGAGGTAAAGTAGGGAATATGGAATTAGAAGCCCCATGATACATGTTATGTGCTTCATCCTTTATTGCGTTCTGTTCAGTGAAAGTAATATAGTTAAAAGACCTTTGGGTTGTTGTTACTATTATTGTTCAAAATATCACTTATCATTTAACATAACTATCTTTCTTCTTTAAAACCATAATATTCCCTTGCTTTCTTTGACATCACTCTCCCTCGGTTTTCCTTTAATATCTCTCAATGCTCCTTCTCAATTGTTTCTTTTATTTATTATGCCTCTACCTGTAGTAGTGCCCAAGGACCAATCCTTGGATCTCCTCTCTTTGCTAGGTGACTTCATCTAGTTTCATAACTTTATATGACACCTATATGTTGACAACTCACAAACCTATCTGCATTTGTAATCTCTCCCTTAAATTCCACCGGTATGTGTACAATTGTCTGTCAGTCATCTCCACTTGAATAACTAAGCCCCCGGAAACCTAACTCCTTAAAGAACCCACTCCAGACCACCCTCTGAGACCTGAACCTCTGCAGCCTTCTCAGCCCACGTCAGCTTCATTCTTTCATTCTTCTAATTGTTCAGGTCTTAAAATTTGGAGGAAACTCCCAGTATCCCTGCGTCTCTCCCACACACTTCACAACATCCAGTTTGTCAATAAATCCTATGGGCTCTACCTTCAAAATCTACTCAAAAAAGTCCACTTCTCACTACCTCCATTGCTATACTACACTCTCAAAAAACCACGAGCGGGAAGGGTAAGCTGTGACAAAGCGAGAGAGAGGCATGGACATATATACACTACCAAACGTAAGGTAGATAGCTAGTGGGAAGCAGCCACATAGCACAGGGAGATCAGCTCCGTGCTTTGTGACCGCCTGGAGGGGTGGGATAGGGAGGGTGGGATAGGGAGGGTGGGAGGGAGCGAGATTCAAGAGGGAAGAGATATGGGAACATATGTATATGTATAACTGATCCACTTTGTTATGAAGCAGAAACTAACACACCATTGTAAAGCAATTATACTCCAATAAAGATGTAAAAAAAAAAAAAAATTTTTTTTTTGTAATTGACCCCTAACTGGTTTCCTGTTTTTTAGTCCCCACTTAGCAGGCGTATCCTTTTAAAATTCAATGTAGAGTATAGCATTTCCTGACCTAAATTTTCCGGTGACTTTTCATCTCATTTGGAGTAAATGCCAAAGTTCTTATGCTATCCTATAAAACCCTGCAGGATCTGGGTCCCCATCCAACTCTCTGAGCCCATCCCCTTGCAACCTGCTACTCCATCTCTCACTCCCCACCATCTACACTAGCCTTCCAGGAACACATCTAGCCTGGGGCCTTGTCACTCACACGCTTTTCTCTCATGGATACTCCTCCTCCAAATATCTTCATGGTTCATTCCCTTCCTTCTTTAGGTCTCTGCTCTTTAATCATATCATCAGAGGGCTTCCTTGACTACTCAATATAAAAATAGAATCCCTCTCCCTCTTCTAATTCAAACAGGGTTACCAGATTTGCTGGGGGGACTGGAGATGGGTGGCACTCAGCTACATTTTAACTTCAAATGAACAACAAATAATTCAAATTTTAGTATAAGTATGCCACAAATATTACAGAGGACAATGCTTATACTAAAAAATCATTCCCAAATATTGCATGGGACATACTTAGACTAAAAAATTATTTGTCGTTTATCTGCAATTCAAGTTTTACTGAGTGTCTTGTACTTTATCTGGCAAGTCTAAACCCACCTTAATACTCCCTCTTCTCCTTCTATTTTAGTTTTCTCCATAGTATATATTGCCATGTGATTTATCACATATTTCTTTGTTTCTTGTCTGTCTCCTGAACTAGACCAAGAGGAGGAACTTTGCTTTATTCACTATTTTATCTTAACACCAAGAACAATGCCAGCATGCAAAGATCTGTCGAATGAATGAATGAACAAATGAATGTTGATAGGCTGCTGTGTAGAGCTTGGGGATGTGGTCTACTTGCTTCTTGGATCACCTCCTGTGGTTTTTCTCCTTTATCCCTCCTCTGCCTCTACTGGTTTCTGGCTAGAAAAGGGCCAGGATCTGAAGTCCTGATGTGGCAGTTATGGGCGTCCAGGAAAATTCTCTTAAGCCTCCCCATTGTGCAGGCTCCTGTACCAAGCCTCAGCCAGCCAGTTTCGGTTTCTCATGCTTGCCTGGTGCATTACACAGGAACCAAGGAGGTGGAGTAGTTTGGGGATTCTTAGTGGGCTATGTTTTCAGAAGGAAAATCCCTGTTGGATAGCAAATGTCATTCTGAATTCTTTAGATGTCAGGGCAGAGCTCACAGAAAGTCATTGTTTATGTCTGAAACAAATCTTTATGATGTGATTGAAAATGTTCTCAGTTACTCTAACTTACTTTTATTAAAAAAGTTTAATGTGTTTTTATTTCTTCCAGGCAGTAGATAAAAAGGTGTCACACAAATATTGATTTAAAATCCTAGCAAGTTTGCCCTCTTTTCCCAATCTTTTTTTTTTTTTTTGCTCTTTGAGAACAAATATATGCTTTCATGGACGTGTGTGTGTGTGTGTGTGTGTGTGTGTGTGTGTGTATATGCTAGGATTACTTTATGCCAGGGAATAAATCACTATTATTTTTAGGAAAAAACATATTATTTTCCAGTTCTACATTAACAAATGAAATTCAGCAATGCAATGTATTGTCTAATTTATTGAAATTAATGTTGTAACAGCACATTTTATGAAAGTGTGCATGAACTCAACTATATCCCTAAGTATATTTGCCCAGAAGAATTTATAACACACGAAAATTTAACTAGAAATAAGATTAAAATGATAATATACTTGATTTAATAATATCAGGTTCATTTTACAGGTAAGAAAACCTAAGAATTTGTAGAAAAGATTTTAAAAATCTACTAAAATCAACAAAAATGCTATGATTTTTGGGCTTCCCTGGTGGTGCAGTGGTTGAGAGTCCGCCTGCCGATGCAAGGGACACGGGTTCGTGCCCCGGTCTGGGAAGATCCCACATGCCGCGGAGCGGCTGGGCCCGTGAGCCATGGCTGCTGAGCCTGTGCATCCGGAGCCTGTGCTCTGCAACGGGAGAGGCCACAGCAGTGAGAGGCCCGTGTACCGCAAAAAAAAAAAAAAAAAAAAAAAGCTATAATTTTTAAATTATAAATTCCAAGTTTCTCAAATCCCAAAGAATTAGCACTTTAAAGTTAATGATTACAATTTAAATTATAATAACTTTTTGTGATAAATAATCCACCAATGATAATGTCCTAGATTAAGCACTGAAGTAAAAACTCTAGTATTTTTTTATGGCCTTACAGCCAGCCATATACATTTTTCCATATATTTCTACCATATCTCTGCTCTCCGATATGTTTTGTTTGAAAGTTTCAAACATAGTCCTTGCCCTTCCTCATGTCTCGCTTTCATTCTTCACTAAAAACTAGGCTTCCATAATCTCCAGGCATGTTTCTCACTTTGAACTTACTAGAGCATGTTATACTCACAATAAAAAAAAAAAAAAAAATAGTGAAAATTTACTATTGTATACCAAGTACTTTTCTTTGCAGTTTACAAATAGTAACTCATTTAATCCTAACACAAATTTCTGAGTAGGTCCTTATCTCTATCTCTCAGAAAAGAAGACTGAGGCTTAGAGACAGAATAACCTAGGATCCAGCCAGCAAGTAGAGTTCCAGAACCCCGGCTCTCACCTGCCAGGGTGCCCTCCCTTGACCTCTGAGCATGCATATCCCCTGCCTGACTGTGAGATCCTTAAGTTCAGGAGCTCTTTATTAATAAGCCTTGTATCTCCAATGCCAGACATAGCTCCTTGAATCATAGTAGGAATTACATACTTGTTGCTAAATTAAATGAAAGGAAGGAAAGAAGGGAGAAAAGGAGGGAAGGAGGGAGGGAGAAAGGGAAGGCAAATTAGAGAAACACATCTTTTTTTTTTTTTAAGCAACTCACTTGGTATTTTAAATTGTCTGCATCTTCTGAGCTGTCACCCATTTATTCTACCAAAGACAATGAAGCAAACAAACAAATAACAAATCTTCACCCAACCAAAACAAAGAGATGAACTTTTTTAAACATAACTAATTTCTTCCAGGACACTGAACACAAGACAAATCTAGAGTGTGAAGTACTATTCATTCAGTCAATCACTTGTGTAAATGTTTATTAAATAAATACTGAGTGAGCCAATTCCCAGGATGCTTGCCCTGTTTTATTTTTTTTCAGGGAAAAACATCATCTCCTAACATACATAATTTACTTATTAATTATATTAATTGTTAATTACCTGTCTCACCCTTCTGGAATGAAAGCTCCACAAGGTATACTTTTTTGCTTTATTCCCGGATATATCCTGGGCACCTACAACCATGCTTGATGAAGATTACACATTCAGTAAATATTTATTAAATTAATGAATCAGTGTGAAAAAGTGTAAAAATTGGACAGAGCATGGTGCACTTAGTAATAGAAAGGAACTGACAGGGTTTGGGGTCAGACGGGAGATATATTCGTGAAGAAAATTAGAGTCAAGAGTCATTGAGAACTGGGAATGAGATTGCCAACAACCAAATAGGGAAATAGGAAAAGAGAAAGAGGGTTTGGGTGAAAGTTGGAGTTAAATTTTGACTAGGTTTAATTTGAGTTGCATGTGGAATATCCAGGTGAATTCCAGTAGGCAACCAAAAATGCCTACCTACTTAAGAATCCCCAGTAGGCAACAGCGTAAGGACCAAAGTCTTTAACACCTAATTATGAAAGTCAGTATTGTGATAGAGCTCATAGCTGATTCCTTGCTCCTTAACCTTCTACTGTGAAATTATAAATAGGTTGGAATATATCTTGAAACTAAAAAAAAAATACAATATATTCTTTAAAACTCGGTTTGTCTATATATGTGTGTATGCATTTACCTAGCTAACACTAAGATATTTGGAGTATGATATGAAATGCTCCCCATTTACTGATAGGAAGGATGAAGGGAGCCAGCTAATGGCAATGATTTTGTTATATAAATTAGGATTATGTTCACTAACTGAGAAATGGAAAGACTGGTGTTACAAGAGAGAAAAGATTGATGAATCAGAAAAGAATTATAGAATCAAGAATATAAGTGAAAATTTAAATTTTAGTAAAGAGGAAGGACAATAGAAAGAGATCTAAGGAACAGAAAGTATAGTTGGAGCACAACTGTTTGATAATTGATATTCTCAGAAAAAATATAAGGCAAGTATATCAGTTGTAGTTTTCCAGAGAGACAGAACAAATAGCAAACAATACATACATAGGCTATCTACATGTATAGCCTATCCCATCCTATCCTATATCCAGAGATTTATTTTCAGGAATCAGCTCACAGGAGTGTGGTAGTTGGCAAGTCTGAAAATTAGAGGGCAAACTGGAAGGCTAGAAACTCAAGCAGTTGTTGCCGCTTCTTAAACCGATTGAATGAGGCCCATCCACATTATCGAGGGTTATCTGCTTTACTTAAAATCAACTGATTGTAGATGTGAACCATACTCTTTCAACACTGAGATTTAGGTTTAAGTAACTGGGTATTATAGTCTCACCAAATAGGCACATAAAATTAACCATCACAGCAAGAATATATACAAAGTTCAGGTTGAGTAATAAGACAAAGGATACAGCTGGTCCAAATTAGCTCCCAGTATGTGTCTTACCATTTTGTGAGAAAGGTAGAGAAGACCATGAGAGCAGGAGATGGGCAAGGCCCGCACTGAGAAGACAATGGTCTAGTGTGAGTGAATGCTGGGCACAGGGACACGCCAGGAAGATCAGTGGACCGGGACCCAGAACACCTGGTTCTCATTTATTAGCTTTCTTAATTTGGACATAAGTAACACCATTTCTCTGGGCCTAAGTGGAAATAATTTTACCTGTTCCACCCGCATCAAAAAATATTTTTTCAAGTCAAATGAGATAATGTATGTGAAAGATTTATATATCTATTTATATATGAATCTATGATTGCTATTACTATCAAGACTTTATGAGCAGAAGTCTAGGTTACTCCAAAAGAGACGGAGTTGAGTGAACATGTCAACTTAAGAGATACATCAAATTCAAGACTGAACGGAGATTGTCACCAAATACCACTGTCCACTTTACGCTACCCGCTTTGTTCCCTCAGTCTTATCCATTAGAGCTGCACAATTAGAGGCCACTGTTGTTATAACGAAGCATCAACATCCAGTTTAAATTCAAACTACGATCTGAGTGAATATGAATTGCTTTCACCAGGTTATGGCGATCAATACGGAATTAAAATCTACAAGTTCAAATGAGACTTAGAATTATCCTCTGAGTGAAGATTTAGCAACAAAAACTGCAGAGTGTTTAATCAAAAGGTGATTCATAGTTTTAATCCTGTTATTATTCCTTCTTCTAGCTTTAGGAATGTTTTAGTAATCAAAATGTCTACATGGAAGACAAATAATTTGAAAGTCTTGAGTTATTGGAGGTTCACAAATTATATAAGCAAGCTACATTTAAGCATAATTAATATCATATATTGTATTGTGATTAATGGGCTCAGGGAACAGCAGAAGAAAAATAATTCCCTTTTTTCCAATAAAAAGAGAAACATCTATGTGTATATACTATTGACTTTAACATATTTGTGGATCAGAGAAAAGCATTATCATTCAAATGAAAATGGGGAAAAAATTCCAAGTTCAAATAAAGGGCACCAGCAATAAGGATTCAAATCTTCGTAACAAAATATAATCCAAGATAAAATTTATGAAAATACACATGTTAGCAAGTAAGTAATTGTGCTTTTACCAGCAAAGCACTATTTATTCTTAATAGTTTATTAAGTAACCACATTACTAGTACATTTAAATATTTATTTACAATGATTATTTGTTCATTATAAAACATGGAATGTATCCTAGGTAAGATACCAAAAGACAATCAAGTCCATGCCAGTTAAAGTTTCATAACAGAATAATGATAGAGTCTTTCTAAAGTTGAAATGTAAATCAATGAACAAAATATTGTTTTAGAACAATTCAAATTATACTAAAAAGTTTCAGAAACATCTTAATTGGGTAATGTGAACTTTGTGTGCCTATACTGATCCAATAGAAATATCCCTTAACTTAGGTTCTTCCCAAGAAACAGCCTTCTGAGAAACGTTTGTGGCCAGGTAGTTTAGTTTGGAAAATTCCCTCCAGGGAGGAACTGGGGATGGGGCCTGGAGAAAGCAAAGCAGGAAAGGAGGAGGGAAAGTATCATTGAGTGGACTACCGCTGTAGAATTGGGGCTCAGTGTTTTGGAGAACCTGCAAAAACCATGTAGAATTCACCAAAGAATTTTCCACCTGAGTCCAGTGTAGAGGAGAGTATTTCTTCATGGCTTTCACCCTCCAGTGGTCAATGGTCTCTTGAGGATATGAATGCCCAGCCTTTTACTTTGAGGCTACAGGAAAGAAGCCCAGGGCAGAAAGCAAGAGAAACAGGATGCTTCTGAGGCCAGACACTATCAGGCCCCCGAGCTCCGCTGGACACCATAGCAATGGCACATACGTGCACCACTAGAGGCTGTGAGATAGGACACAACATCAGTAAGGTGTTTGCCTCCTTCAGATTTCATTGGCACAGTTTAAAGTCAACCTGGATAGCAACAGGTTTTTACAAAAGCCTAGTTTTTTGTTTGTTTTTGCTGCTTGTTTGTTCGTTTGTTTTCAGAGAGATCTGCTCTAAAGTTTTCACTGGATTTAGGTAAACAGATTCATGGAACCCTAGATCAGACATTATCTTGGAAGACTTCCACTCAAAGCATATGCTTTTCTATAGTAAGAAAGAGAGGCTCGTAGATGTTTTAATAAAACAGGACCCAGAGGAGCAAGAGACCTAAGTCTTTCCTTTCCTAATTCAGAGCTTTCTGTCCTTTATTGCACAACTGAGATGCGCTCATTTGTTCCTCAACAAACATTGCATGCCTTCTAAGTACATGTAGGCACTATGCTAGATGCTGGGGCACAATGGTTAAAAACTAGACATGGTCCCTAAAATGAAAATAAGACATACAAAGAGATAGACACAGAGATAGAGATGGGGGTGGGGGGAGAGAGGGAGAGGAGGAGGGTAGGCAAACTTATAGTTACAAACCAGATTAAGTGCTTTGAAGAAAAAACCCTATGGTGCTTATTCGTGACCCCAAAATGTAATAACCACTGATCAAGCCTCACTTACTTGATTGCATTCCTGTTTCTGTTTATCTGTCTCAAGTCAGAATGGTGTCATTAGATTTTTTTTTTTTTTTTTTTAGTATACACGACTATTAACAGAGTCAATAAAGAAACGTTAATTCAGTCTCGCCTCAGGACACGTAGAGAACAATTTTGTTTTATTTTTATTTTCCTCCATCTTGAATCATTCTCTTTCCTCAGCTTTCATAACATGAGACTTTCTTCTTTTCCTCCCACCTTCCTGACCATTGGTTTGGTTTTTTGATGTTACCTTTTTCTCATACTTTAAACATTGCAATTTCCCGGGAAGACTGTGTCCCTCTTTTCTTCTCCATCTTATCTCTCCTTAGGCAACATTGTCCGTGGTCCATGGGTTTGAACGCCAATTATGGTTGTGCACACAAAAGCACACAAAAGCTGTACGGTTGTACATCAATGGTCTAGACCTCTCCTCTGAGCTTCAGGCCTGTAGCCCTCTGCTCTTTGGATATTTTCACTCGGATATTTCAAAGTCAATAACTCAAAACCAAACATGTGGTTTTCCTTTAATCCTGGCCCTCTTCCTCAGCACCTCTGCCTTTCCCCACTGAGCACCAATGGCACATCCAGTAACCCAGGGACATTTTTGTAAAATGCCCTCTCTCCAAAGCTTCTATATCCATTGCATTACAAATAAATATGTAGTGACTCCTTTCTGCTTTCTTCTTTTCTCCCACCATCATCCCAATCCAAACTCTCATCTCTTCTTTCTGGATTATTTCAGGAACCTCCCATGAAAGGTACCCATGTACAGTCAATGTGGTTTTCCATACTGCAGCCAGAATATCCCTTTCAAAATACAAATTCTGGCCATACTGTTCCCTTTTCCCCCCTCTCCTGATTAAAATGCGTGTGGTGTCCCATTGCCCTTAGTGTGAAAGCTCAAATTTCAACACATAGCCTGATCTCTTCCTGCTTTCTGTATTTCACCTTCTTCATTGCCACACTGGGTCTTCCCTCCGTGGAGTGTTCCTCCTTTTTCCTTTCTCCCGTCCCACAGCTTCCTTCATGCAAGAACACCTGCTGTTCTTTCAGATCTCAGTTCAGTCCTGACTGCAGGCAGGAAGTAGTTCCTGACTTTCCTAATTAGGCAACAGTCTCCTAGCACCTTCTTCTCCTTTAAAGCACTTATACTGTGGCAGTTTCATAGTTATCTCTGTAATCCTTTGCAGAATGCTGTCCCCTCTAGAATGCAGGCTCTGTATGTAGGGGTCTCTCTCTGTCACGCACGCACACTTGTGCACGTGTGTGCGCACGCACACACAAACCCCACAGGCACTTTTCTCACCTTTAGAGCTTTAGTTTCTAGAACAGTGTCAGCCCCAGAATAGAATCTCAAATACTTACTTGAAGTAATAAATGGTATCCAGACTGAGTTCGAATGTGAATTTTATATCAGTTTGTTTTCCTTAAGATTATATGAACCTACATGAACTAGATTTTGTTCAAAGTATATATATAGATAAGCGGAAGATGGCGGTATATGCATTTAATTCACCCACAAAAATAAATGAATATTTCCTAATATAAATCAAAAATTGGTTTTTCTATCCCAGTCTTAATCAATACTTTTAAAGTTAGGTTTTTAAAATTCCATCATAAATGCAGATATTCCTAGTACCACATATTGAGGCTAAGAATATACTCAACTTTATTTAATGAGATTTGGTCATATTCCAGCCAAAACAAATGTTCTCTCCTTCTACCACATAGAAGACATAATGCGTGGATCTTAGAAATCCGTCACAAATGTCAATATGAATACCTGAACTTCATATCTTTGGGAAAAGGCCAAATCTCTCTAACAGCTTCTGGTTTCAACATTCTTCACTCGCCCTTAAGAGCAAGAAAGGTAGACACATGTTTGGAAGATTTAGCGACATTATTTACTTTCCATTTAAATGTACAGTACAATGGTCACTAGATGCCAGAAGCCATGATTATCGAAGACTGAAGTTCTGGCTTTTGCACACTTACAGAACTGGAGGAGGAAAAGTGAGGGAAGAGAAGTGAAGAGGAAAGAAGGGAAATTTTTAAAAAGAAGGTAATGAACAACACGGAAGAGATTTTAATCCATTAGCAGCATCCTGATGATAACATTTGACAAGGCTCCACTCCAAAGATCAAGACCTATCTCCCGAGGAAGGGAAAGAATATGAGCACCCCCTGGATACTGAGAATCTTTTATTTTCACAGAGCCCATCCACAAGTGACACTTCCTTTCAGTTTATGATGAGGGTTGCAGTTGTGCTCCTGAAATGATCATACTCTTATAAGCATCAAATCAAAAGAAAGAAATACAGGGAGGAGGAAAACACACCTTATTTTTTAAAAAATCCACATACACCTAAAATACATACCTCAAAAAACATAGCTTTCTTCCTAGCTTTTCTTTTTCAAAATTTCAAAGGCAGGACAAATGCCCGTAACAATAGGGAAGGGTTAGAAAAACTACAATATAAATATGTATTTTGTGGTCTTTGCTAAAACCTGCATTTGAAGTTATACTTCATGGTGGCTGCTTTAGAAATGTCGATGCCAGGACAAACTCAAACTTTCCATAATTTGATCTGTTGCCCAAGACTGATGTGGCACTCGTGTAACTGTTTTATTTCTCTTTTAAAAAACTATTGCTGATTGCTTCTACAATTTAAAGAATTCCAAATATGAATGAATATTTAGTACACTTTTGAGCGATCAGTGCAAAAAAATATGAAGGAATTTAAAACAAACAAATGGCCTTTTCCCAACACTGAGAAGAAGCCTCTGGAATTATCCTTAACATATAAACATCAGTAGAAATATCTAGGAAAGTTACTCCTCTTTTTCTCCTTAAGCTGAAGTGAAGATATTCAGTAACCATTTTAAAAATACCCAAGCATGTTGATTGACTTCCTCTACCAATTAAATTTATTAGCTAATTGCTCAGTGTTCCACCCATTTTTTTTCTAGGACATGAGCTTTCAACTAAATCAAGGAACTATTAAAAAGAAAAGTGAAAATATGACAGTAAGTACTTAGTAAGTACTTAATACAGGTCGACTAGCTACAGTTTTACCTAATGTGTGTTCAATACGTATTTAATGTTTTTTCAAAGTTGCATTTTACACTATTTAATGAAGCTATACCTGGATGACTAAACTGATATTTACCTCGAGGTGAAAGTCCAAATTAGACCCACAGTAAAGGAGAGTAAACAGCATCATTGATGCCACCTGATCTACAGGAAACACACCTCTCTTCTTTTGCTGCTATGTCATTTTGAGTCTAATTACACAGATTTCCCACAGATTAGTAGTCACACACACACACAGTCTTTAGGAAGCTTACAGTCTATTTCAAAGGAATCAATGACTAGAGTGGAAATATTTTCCTCTGTGAATCTACATGTCCTATATAGTTGGAAGTAGATATTTATTCTAGTTTTCAGTTCCCAGAATTGACTTACTTTCCTTGTAGGGGTAAAAATACATGGTTTAGTGGCTTCTGCATGCACACACACACACCACACACACTTCTGTCACTTACAAGAGAGATACTCTCTGGAGCCTGGAATTCTCCCTTCAGCAACGTACATTTAACCTCCATTTAGGTCAATGAGAACTACAGGCAGGTACGAGGGCCTGGGGAGTAGGAATTTTTAGCAGGTAATTGTTACTGAGACAGAGTGTAGAGAGCACCTCACAGAAGAATCAGAGGTGAATTCACCTTAAATCTTTGCTTTGAGCCAAGAATAAGCTAAAACCTAACGTATTCTTTCAAAAAATCTTACTTTATAATACTCAGAACAAAGTAAGTTTCCATGAGTCCTCTGTTTCTCATTTCAACCCAGTATACTTTGTATTGTTACATTCAAGAAAAAAATAAATAAATTAACTACTGTGGGCCAATCAATTTTTTGGAAATTCTCCATTAATCTAAAAAAGTACTTTCTCTCAATACATATGTTCAAAGCACTCTCAGATCAAGTGGTTTAAAAAGAACTCTACATTTCTGGATCTCACCTAATTTTGCATTAAAAATGTAATACATTTGCAAAATCAGGGAGTAAAGAAAAGTCTTACTAAACATTGGTTGCAACCAGTAGTTTCCAGAGCTAGTTATGGATAAAATAAACCGAGTAAGGCCCTTTCCGAGGGAATGGTGAGGCATGTCACAAAATAGTAACAAGAATTGCTTAGGTATTTCATTTATCATTTTATTTATTCAGTTATTCAACTATACTTATTGAGTACTTACTGTGTTTCAGGCAACGTACAAGGTGCTAGGGATAGAGTGATGAGCAAAATGATGTCTTCGCTGAGCTTAGATTTTAGCAGGAGAGACAAGTATTAAATAAATACGACACAAATAGTTGTGGGGGGATGATATTTTGAAATGTTAACTCATATTTTCTATGTAGTTTCATGGGGCTTTTGGACCTTCCTGATTTAATTAACACCTTCTACGATTTCTACCTCTAGGAAAGGATGCCACAACTTAAATAAATAAATAAATAAATAAACCAAACAAGTCTTAGCTTGGTCCTCAGGAAGAAGCAGGAAAAGAAAACTCAGGTAATAGAAAATGTATGAATTAATGAATTAGGACCATGATTGTGCTCTATGCTGAGAGTACAGTTTCTGGGAGGATCATACTTTGAAAGCTAAGAAAGACTTCCAGCTCCCTGCTTCCTCCTCCATCTGGTCAGGCTGCAAATGAGGAAAGAACAGAAATCCTAGACTGGGTTGGGAATCCAGTGTGGAGAGACCATTGCCCCCTCCATGTGGAGTCTGAGATGCTGGCAGAGGGCAGGCTGCAAGGTGAGTTGAGGCAGGTGGACCTGAGTTGGTTCAGAGAGCTTTTTGCATCTCACGACAGAATACTTCCCTTGTGCCAAAAAGATGGCAAAGGGCCTCTCAGAGATTCCTGTGTCCCAGTGGACCACTGGCCTAGAAATCTTTTGCTCAGGGATCCAAGAGGTTCTTGGGAAAGAAGGAAGACAGAGAAAGCCACCAGACCTGAATGAGTTCGGCAGGTAGGACTCAAGATGTCTCTGTGAACTGGGCATTGAAGGCCAGGTCACCAGACAACTCAGAGGTTCTCCTCCTGGCCGTGACCCTGATTCTCAGGGCCCTTGTCTGAAGCCTTGGTTCTGTGTAAGCCCCTTGGGACTTAGATGCAATTCTGCTAAAGATTATTGTTGCCCCACATTCCCTCCCCTCGTGCATCCTCCTCCCCACCCACCTAGAGTCAGCCAATGACACTGGGACATGGGCCTTTTTCTTTTCTTGGGGACCCACCCATTCTAAACTCTCAATGTTTATTTTCCAACTTTCTTCATGCCCCCAGCCCAAGGAAGTTTTATCTAATGAGCAAGAGGACATCTTGATTCTTTACTTACTGGGTAGTTTTCCAAATATTTTGCCCATGCCTTCAGTTCTTTTGACTTTCCCCAAAGAGCAGGGTCTTGAAACCTGAAAGCTAAGACTTTACTTGTTTTCACTTTGCATTTTGATGTGTTATCTCTTCCCTGAATTTTCTGGAAAGGACCAAAGTGTTCAAAGAAAGGGGAAAGTATCAGTTAATTTTTTAATACTTTAACCCTCCTCATAATTTTTTATGTACAGTGTAATAAGCCATGAATAAAATTGTGAATTAATGGAGAGTTTAAAATACGGTGAAGCAAACTCAATGTGTGAAAGAATTGTAAGGAATGAGAGAAGGAACAGAAAAAGAAAATAAAGAAAGTGTGTATTTTTGTTCAAATATGTGTGTTGGACCCGCGGGTGGAAGATGGCATCTGGGTTCAAAACTGTGGAACCTCTGGAGTATTACAGGAGATTTTTGAAAGTTGAACTGCCGTCCTGATGGAAGAGAACTTGGTGAATTGAGAACCACAACTGTCAGCGTAGGTTCAATTGGTACTGCAGGTGGTTCTTCTGTAGTGAAGCTGGGAAATACTACAGTAATTTGTGGAATTAAAGTGGAATTTGGAGCACCACCAACAGATGCCCCTGATAAAGGATACGTTGTTCCTAATTTGGATCTATCACCTCTGTGTTCCTGGAGATTTCTGTCTGGACCTCCTGGAGAAGAGGCCCAAGTGGCCAGCCAGTTCATTACAGGTATCATTGAAAATTCACAGATAATTCAGAAAGAGGACTTATGTATCTCTCCAGGAAAGCTTGCTTGGGTTCTATACTGTGCTCTCATTTGCCTCAACCATGATGGAAACATTTTGGATGCTTGTACCTTTGCTTTGTTAGCAGCTTTAAAAAATGTACAGTGGCCTGAAGTTACTATAAGTGAAGAAACTGCTGTAGCAGAAGTTCATTTAAAGAAGAGAAGTTATTTGAGTATTAGAACTCATCGGTTGCAATTTCCTTTGCTGTGTTTGATGACACTCTGCTTATAGTTGACCCTACTGAAAAGGAGGAACATCTGGCAACTGCAACCTTAACAGTAGTAATGCACGAGGAAGGTAAGCTATGTTGTCTTCACAAACCAGGTGGAAGTGGACTGACTGGAACTAAACTTCAAGACTGTATGAGCCAAGCAGTTATAAGACACAAAGAAGTAAAAAAACTGATGGATGAAGTATCTGAGGGTATGAAACCCAAATAAACAACCACCACGTTTTCAAAACAGATTTGTAAAAGCTGTATTTGTCACACTGTGCACAAACCTTTTATACTAAAATAAATATCAAACTACATTCTTCTGAAAAAAACAAAAAAGTGTGTGTCGGTGAGGTCTGCATGCTTTGATATGACACTGAATAAATAGAATTGGTAGTATACACCATGATGTTATTTGAGATAGATCTTAGTGTTTGAAGAAAGACATGAAAAAAATCATGGAAGTGCTCTGTTGTGACATCAGATTAAATGAAACAATTATAATAATAGGTAAATAAACTTCTAAGCACTGAGATTTTAAGTTGCACATCAATTTTTCAAATCACTATAAAAAAAAACCCTACATTTTAATTGCATTTAGCAAAATTGCTGAATCCCAAAACAGGCACTGTCACTTCTAAAATCTTCTAAAAACTCCCACAGAGAAAAATACCCAACCTGTCCCAATTCTAATCTTCTCCCAGCGACCTCTCTCCCAAACTCACTTAGTGTTTTGGTCACAGGGTATAGATGAAGAGATAGTATGAACAGAGCCAATAATGTTTCACTCATTTTCATTTTATCAAGTTCACTAGTTTTTAAGGTAGCTACAGAAACAGAAGGCCCAACAAGAAAACACCAGAGACTCCTGCTAACTGTCCCTTGATAAACATAACTCATCGAAAATATGTGTGAATAGATGACATTTAAAAAGGCAAAATCTTGACTATTCTTAGCTGACAAATTCTTTGGAAGCTTCTTAAAGGAATAAGCTGGCAATGCTCTCACATTTCAATTTTAAAATGAAAGGAATCTATGAACTTTCCTTCTTTAGCAACAAACTCCCTTAACCCCTTGCCCCACTCCCATAAAGAAAAAAAAAACACAAAAAAACAGAATAGGTTAAGATCCTTAGTATACATACTCCCCTTTTTGCCTAGATCCAGGTATAACCTGGAATCTGGATTTATCCTTCATACCTCATTAGTCAAGTTTAACACTTTTATTTTCCTCTTTAGTTTAGATTGCATTTTCTCACGATTGAAAATGGATAGCTGTGGCTTGGAAATGGGAAACTACACCATCTACGAACTAGAGCAAAGTTGAAGACAACTCTAAATTTTTTGAAAATATTTTTGGTAATTCCATGATCTTTCCTGACAATTGGTTACTCTACCCTCACTGAAGCCTGTGGTATAAAGTTACACACCCAAAGTTTATGGTACAACAAAGTACAGCTTCAGAGCTAGTAGTAGCATTTTTTTTTCTTTTCTTTTTTTAATTGAATGGTCTTTCCAAGCAAGTCTAATTAGCTAACAGTGTTATAGCTCTGGAGTACTGAGTTCATTAAAGACATTCGGAGTACTGGTCCTGCAAAGCTTAGCTGCATGTGGCTATTGGATCACATATCTACTTTTCTGCCATGTAAGAAGAAAACATCTCAGAATATAACTATTAGTTGGCTTTGTGGTGTTGGGTTAGTGTGCCAGTCTGAGGTTAGAGCAGAGATGGGATCCCAAGCCCTGGGCTTTGTATTATATAGTATTGTATTTTTGATGTTGTACTTAAGGGTCAATTACTGTTTCCATTATAAACCCTGTTTTTCAAGGGTTTATAGCTCACCAATTTTCATTTTGGTATGCAAGCTGCATGAATACACAGGTTTCAAAAATAGCTTAAATTGAGCAGTGCCATTTTTAGATATAAAGCAGTAAAATATACTTTTCATTGGTTTCAGTTTGTTTTGGAAGTTTCCAATCTAAAAGTTTATTCTATCTTAAAATGCAAAAATGCGTGTTCTTTTTCATTCATTTTCATAACAACTTTGATGGTAAAAGGAAGCCAGAGTGGATATAAATGACACTTCAAGGAGGAAAACAATTTAAAAATCTTTTCTGTGTGAAGATTTGTGGGTAAACGTCATTCCAGTCAATGTTCTGAAAAATCAATAAGCTAATCAATCAATATTCCCTGAGCATGAGCACTATTTCATGCCACTGTTGTGACAGGTACTGTGAGAAATGAAACAGCTCCCTGCCCACAATGTGTTTGAAATTCTAGTTAGAGAGAAATACAAAGACAGTAATATTAAGTATCAATATAACAGCAACATACATGGAAGCATTTAAGTGATAAATCATGTGGCCAAGAATTTAAGAGGCAAAAGCAAAGCAATTCACAGAGTTGTGCAACTTACTGATGCCTTGCAAAAAGAACAAGAAATTCCAATGTATGGTAATTGCCCAGATATGGAAATTTACCCATCTAGGGTCATGCGGTCTTAAAAACTCTTTCCCTGACCATCAGAATTAGAATATCCCTACTTAAGGGCAAAGTTGTTTTCTCTGCCATACTGAATGTTTCCAAATCATAAAAGCAAATTTTCTCTTGCATTAATTTAAACTAAACTTCTTGAAATGGTCCTCCACACAAGCTATTTTCACTCTGTCACCCTACTCTCACTCCCCAACCTATTCCAGTCTGGTTTCCAGCAGCACTACACAGCTCATACTACTTTTGCCAAAGTTACCAATGACCTCCTGTTGCTGCTGCCAGTGAAGAAGGCTTTGCTTTTCTCTTTCACCTAAATTTATCTCGATTTAGAAGAAGGATACAGTTTTCTATCTTTTGTCTCATAATGACGTTTGTCACTTCTTGTTCTACCCAGCATCCATTCCCCTCCCCTTGCGATGGGCACCTCTCTTTCTCTTTCAGGGACTGCCCCATTGGTGTGGAGTTTTGGTGGGAGATAATGGTTGCTTCCCATCAAGGAAGCTGAAGGGCCAGAACCTCCTTCTCTTTTCCCCAGCTCGGGAAATAGTGCTGTAGGCAGGACTCAGCCAACTACACACTTTCTCCTGGGACTTTAATGCCTGATCAAGTCAGGGTGTAGGGATGATTAGACATCATATTCATGTACTGGCAGTGACAGAAGACCCCACGATTCATACTGCATCACACTTGTTATAGTTCATTCTATGCAGCTCCCCAGATCTCATTTTGTTTTCCAAAACTAGTTCTCCATTTTCTCTTCATTTCTGTTATCTCCAGATAGTCTTCAAGTAAATTTAAATTTTGCTTAAAATAGAAAGTCAGCCTCTGCTGCTTATAAACAGAGTGTTAATAGATATAATTTCCAATGTTTGGCTCTTCTTTATAGCTTTTGCAGATTCATTTTCCACTGTCTATTCTTTATATGTTGCAGTTCTTCCGGACACTTTTTAATGTCCCTTCTCATTTCACCCTCTGTTACCTACATAGGTTATTTTAACTACTTCCCTGACTTCAACTATTACCCACATGCTAATGACTTCTAAATCTAGCTAGTCATTCCAAATCTCTCCTCCGACCCTCATATTTCTTTATTCATGCCATTTGTTTTTTCATTTATTCTATAAATAACTTCTACGGTGAGGCATATATATGACAGGCAATGGAGAAACAAAGCAATGTAGTTTTCCATTTAATGATGGTTAGTCTAGTGGATTCCATAATCTTGTGAAATGCGTAATTCCATAAACTTTAACCTAATGGATGTCATAGTCTAGTGGATTCCATAGATGCTATGTAATATTCAACAACTCCACTTGGATATCTCAAAAATAGTGAATTCATCATTTTTCCCTGACATCTGTACTCAAACATTTCTCCTACCGGGATCCCTATTTCAATGAAAGTACTCAACTGCTTATACCAGGAACCTGAGCATTACACTCATTTTTCCTCTTCACTCCGTCCCCACCTCCGCACCAATTATTAAAGCTTGTTCATTCAGCGGTCTCAATATCTCTAGAATGTGTCCACTGTCTGTCATCACTTTTGCTGCTGCCTTATCTATATAGGCCTCCATTCCGTTTTTCTAGGATCAACACAACACTAGTCTTGGTTTTTATGTCCAAACTGCAGCCAGAGTGAACTTGACAAAATTCAAGCCTATTTGTGATGATATTTTAGTTAAAACCCTTTGAAGACTCCATAATAATCTCAAAATAAAATGTAAGCTCTTTTCAAATCCCTTCCTTGTTACATTTCCAACCCCTCACTCATTGGCCTACAAACTTCTCACACTAGCTACTGAAATTCTCTCACAGCAGCAAATGGATTGTGCTCTCTCTCTCGACTCTCCTTCTACTTGGCATATCTTCCCAGTTTCATATGAATTCCAACCAGGCCAGCTCCACTCATTGCTTAGGTAATTTCTCTCTCCCTCTGAAGGCTCACTCTTCCTAAAAGACTGGGTTATGCCCATTTTTACAAGTTCTTAAAACATCTTGTTTTCTCCACATCCTAACATTCATTACTCTGTATCATTAATTACCATGTTTTACGGGTAGATTTCACTAGAATGCAAGGCATTTGAAGGTAGAAATCATATCTCTTTCTACATTGCTTTACCCATAGCACACGGCAGATGATCCATAAGCATTAGCTAAACAAATGAATCTTAACATTGCATTATCAAAAACTCAATATCAAACTGTAAAAAAATATTTTGCTTTCGTCCAAGCTTTAAATACACTGGACTGATCTGACCATTGACAGAGTCATCTATCTGAAAAGTAGGGTACTTATGTTTATATGCTGTGATCTGTTGCATCAGTTATCAGATGATGAAACAACAACAGGTTCCAGATGTGTCCCCCAATCATACCTCAGCTGTACCACGCAACACACTATCAATACTTTATTTGCTTTGCAATTAGTATGCTTCTGAAAATATTTTAGAATCCACTAGGATTGGCTACTTAAGGATTACAGAAATCCAGGACCCCAGATACGTAATTACATCCTCATAAGGATCCTAAGAACCTATTTTTTTTCCATTCCCACTTCCTTATCCTTTTCTTTCTTAACCTTCTTCAAAGGTAAAGAAAAGTGGTCCTGAGAAGAGATCTAGGGTGAGAGAATGTTCTCCCTCACGTATACATAAAAGATCATTAAGATCTGAAGCTATCTGAGGCCTAAAGCATAAATCTAAAAGATTTATTTTGAGCTGGAGAAGAATAATTGGAAGAGAAATAGTATTGAGTACCTAGTATGTGCCAGGTGCACTGAACTCATATGAGGTAGGTGGATAGACATACAGCCTCAACACATTATAGACCAACACTGTGATACATGAGGATACTTGAGGGTTCCTGAGACCTTTTCAGGGATTCTACAGAATCAAAACTATTTGCATAACATTTTTTGCCTTTTTAACCCTCATTCTCCCATGTCTATACAGTGAAGTTTTCCAATGGCCACACACTATTTGATATGACAACAAACTGAATGAAGAAACAAATATGAGAACCCAAACATTAAAGAGATTTGCTAAAATATAAAACAGTGCCACTCTTCTCACTAAATATTTTTGTTTTGGAAAAAGTCGTTACTTTTTCCGAAAAACAGTTTAATGAAATGGTTTGGTTGTTTTTTAAAATAAATTAATAAATACATGTTTTTAAATGTCAGCTTAAATTTCTATTAGGGTAAAAACTGATAGATACAACACCCTATTACTGAATGCCCTCGATAATTTTTTAGTAAAACAAGGTTATTGAGACCAAAAAGCTTGAGAATTGCTGGCACAGACAGTGGAATAATCATAAGAGATGGCATCTAGCCATCAATGATACCACAATGAACAGCACTGGAGCTGAAACAAATCCAAGTGTGGGTGATGACCAGTTTTGACTTACTGCCCCATTTTGCCATCTCTCAGTCAGTCTTCCAGGACTGCAGTGCTAGGATAAAGACAGAATCATAACCACTACATCCATGTAAATGTAAGCAGTAAGCTTTCAGTAAGTGGTTGAGGACATTCCTTGTAGGACTACATTGCCCATTCTCTTGGATCATCAATTCAAAAAGCATTGTTATTTGATGTTATGGAAGTCCACTTTATTGGACATAGCTCTACTGTGCATTAAATTTTGTTTGAAGTATGCGTAAATTAAAGAAAATCTTTGCGTACTTATCTTTCCCCATTGTGTTTGTAGGTGTGCTGTTTCCGCTAACTCTCAACACTTACTTGGGTATCATGGCAAGAAGGTGTGCAATCAATGTTTGTAAGCTAATCAACTGATTGATTAATTCTTGCCTAAATCCAGAAGAAAGCATCACTTCATTCTTGGTGGACTAGCCTATCAACCACGTAGCAACTTACTTCTATGAGTAGAAGTATTCAACTACGCTCTTACTCAATGTAACCGTCCCATATTCTGAAGGGGTGAATACAAGGTCAATGCAAGTGTCCCCGGTGCCTTGGGAGAAGATTTTAGGGTTTTCTTTTTTTTTTTTTTTTTTTGCGGTATGCGGGCTTCTCACTGTTGTGGCCTCTCCCGTTGCAGAGCACAGGCTCCAGACGCGCAGGCTCAGCAGCCATGGCTCACGGACCCAGCCGCTCTCTTGGCATGTGGGATCTTCCCAGGCCGGAGCACGAACCCGAGTCCCCTGCATCGGCAGGCGGACTCCCAACTGCTGCGCCACCAGGGAAGCCCAGGGTTTCTATTTTTAATAGACTTTTCCTAAGAGTAGCAAAGCCACCATGAAAAGAACAGTTAATGAAACTTGTTTTCTTCATTACCAAACTTAATATAAATACTTCCACATGAATGTTCTTTTCTCTTTTTTAAGTTATTCATGAAGTCTATCTTTGCTAGAGTTGCGGCGGGGGGTGATATACAAGAATAATCTCAGAAATTATTGCAACAGGAGAGAAGTAATATAATATTTTAAACCCCAACTAATATAAGGAACAATTCATAATCCCCCGAAAACACAATACAATAAAATTAAGAATGAAGGTTAATCCTTAATTTGACCTACATTAAATAATTATCATGTAGAGGTAAAATCAGATCATTTCAAGGTCTCCAGAAGACTTCAGTTTAAGTAAATGAGATCTTAGATTTTACATTCTGACATCACTTGCTTTTATTTTTCCCTCCGGTACAAACTCACATCAGGATCCTTTTCCTGTGCAATTAGCAAGATAACTGTCTTACCTAACTGACAATGCCCCTTTTCATTTTGGGGTCTGCAAGCATTTGCCACTTACACTCAGATCATGTTTTTGTGATAGGCCACAGAGCAACTTTCTTTAAAGCTATCAAAGCCTTCCTCATTATCCTTTATGGGCTGTGCAGAAAACATCCCAACTACTAGACATTTAACTGGAGTGCAGTAGAATGGGTTTGCTGGCCCTCTCCAGTTCCTTGGGTAAAAGCTCTGTTCATAATCAGTGTCTGGTTTTTTAAATCACCCTCAAGAGGTTCCTTCCGGTCCACTTCAGTTCCCTTTTTAGTGTCCCACTGATTTTCCAGACTTTAGGAACGTGTCCTTAACCACCCGCTTTTTCAATGGCTCTCTCCACTGAATGCTAAAGGAACACTTTGATACTTCAGACATTGAGAAAGGAATATCTTGAGAACTAACACACCATTTATAACAGTACAGTTTACAATAGCATTTCCTACAGAAAGATGGTGCCTTCTCAGAAAGAGAAGGATGATTTTTGCACCCCATTTAGTTTCAAAACTACAAGCAACACCCTTGTTTCTTGTCAATAAAAAGGAAGATAGAGTAGAGTAGCAATCACAATACATAAATGATATTATTTGTCCCCAGAGTGCATACCAAACTGTAACTCACTCAAAGAGCTTGCATGAATTATGAATGGCAGGAAGGCGCAGAGAGGAACTTAGCACAGACCCACCCCACACTGCTGTTACACGAATATTTTATAGGCAGAGAAGCCACATGAACTATGTGATGAGATGGCAAAGGTATATATTTTATGTTTAATTCCCATCCTGCTCTAAATCTCATTTTAAATAATATAGGGACACTACAGAAGCCGTGCATCTGAAAATACAATATTGATTAAATTTTAATAGCAAATAAGCTAATCAGGATAAAATCTGAAAAACCTCAAGGGAATGGTGGGATTTTCAAAGAGATGTCCCCTTGGCCCCCAAATAATAACAAAAACAAAAGCAAATGAAGAACAGAATACACTGCGTTTTAAACTGTACACAGAAGTGGAAGACAGAAATATAAGGAAACTTGGGCATTTATGTGGCATTTGGAAAGGTAATGGTGGGCACTAAAGGACTCTGCTTTGACCTGAAAGTCAGGGGCAAAGCCATTATTGTTTCTGTTGCCTAGATAAAGGGTATTCATGTTGTAATGTAACATATCGGTATATTGTCCAGTTCTTTTTTAGACTCTGTAATAAAAAATTGTAGTCATTTTCCAAAGAAAAGTCATAGAATGATCAGATCACAGCTCTATAAATAAAAATATGCCAGAGACTTTCAGTCTTGTCTCAGAATACAGTATTCATGTGTCCTATTTTCTTATTTTTTCCCTCTAGCATTTTCCTTGAGGTTTTTTTGAACTAAATAATCAGGAGGAATTGGGAGGGGAAAGGGGAAAAGGAACCTTTTCCTTCTGCAGAAAAAAATGGTTGTATAGAAGAGTTTTTTACATATACACGCGCACATACACACACTCACACGTACCTCAAAAAGGAAATAGTTGAGCTGAAACAGAATCATTATCATGAAGTCTGTGTTAGGAAAAAGAGGAAAAAATATAAGGGCGAAGACTCATCTGAATGATCCTAGTTAAGGGCCTTACCAAGGAGACAGCTTAAGTTATCTTTGACAACTGGTGAGTCGCCCTGCTTGGCTGAGTATGAATTGAATGTTCCCAAAGTAACATTTCACAAATAGGGATACCCTTCCATTTCACACTGCTCTTTCTCGAAATAGCAACACAATTTAGCAATATTTCATATCAAGACAATTGCACTGTAGAATTATTATAGTCTTAGTGCTTCATAAAAATTAAAAAAAAGTTAAATCCCTGTTTTGTTGAACACAAGAAATGAATAGTAAATATTGATTTAGAGTGAATGCAAACATTTCCCTAGGAGTGGATAATTACTGCCTTTCTATGCAAAACACTTATATTTGAAGAAGCACTTCACTTACTTTGCCATGCGGTATACATTCTTTAGTACATTTTAAATTATACGTTGTCCTGGACAATGTCTGCTCTATAATTTCTTGTGTCTCTACACCAGAGTCAGTATGTAATTTTAAACTACCAAGTTTCTGCCAACTAGGAGAATAGGCTTAACTCTCTTTGCTGGGTTCACAAATACACAAGGAGATCTGGAAAGACACAGGACTGATGATCTCAGACCTGGAGAGTTTGGTCTCTTTTTTCAGGCCAACAGAAATGCCACTAGTAACTGGCCACAGACTTACAAAGCAGAGACTAAATGGAATATAGAATTTATGTACCTAAGCCAGTTTATAGCCCATCTAAAAGATATGAATTAAATAATTAACATTAGAAATTTTTGACGAATGACTAGTGGTTTGAATACTTCTTATAGAAAGGTCTAGTTTAATAAGGGACCATTATACTTTAGAATATATCTCTTGTCAAAATTTTTTATTATTGTAGTTTTATCCCTCTGCCAAGGTATTTGCAGCATAGCATTATTTAAATTATGTAAAGGAATTCATTTTAACCATTTCAATGTCACCTATGTAGATGGTGATTTAATTCAGCAGTTATGTTAGAATACTTTTAATTGTACAGAATACACAAAGCTTATATTTGCATAAAAATATTAAATAGTACAAAGTTATAAAAGATCATGTATATCATGGTATTCATCATTTTTACCTGTAAATTTGCCATTCACTAAAGTAATAAAAATACTTGCAAAATCGTCTCATATTAAAGTACCCATCATTCTATCCTGTTTCTACGAAATTGGCTTTTTTTTTTTTTAAGATTCTACATGTAACTGATAATATATAGTATTTGCCTTTCTCTGTCTGTCTTATTGCACTTAGAATAATGCTCTCAGAATGGCTGCCAGGAGTTGGGGGGCAGGGAAAAGGGGGAGATGTAGGTAAAAGTGTACAAACTTTCAGTTAGAAGAAGAATAAGTTCTGAGGATCTAAGAAACAGCATGGTGACTATAGTTAGTAATGCAGTATTGTATACTTAAAAGTTGCTGGGAGTAGATTTAAGCATTCTCATTACACATACACAAAAAAAGTAACTATGTAAAGGAATGGATGTATTAATTATCTTGATCTTGGTAATCATTCTACAGTGTATAGCAAATCATCACTTTGTACACCTTTAATATAGACAATTTTATGTCAGTCAGTCCTCAATAAATTTGGAGAAAATTATAAATAAATAAATATGTACATAAAAATTTAAAAGATTAAAGTATATGAAAGCAAAAAAATGCTAAATTTGGAGTAAAGTTACTCAGTGGGAGATAAATGAGATGAGACCAAGGGATTGTTTATGTGCACAGATTGGTTACGTGTCCTGCTTCCATAGAATCTTCACATTCATATATTGTGAAATTTAGTCTCATTTGTTCTCTCTGGTTTCAAACTGCATACAATCTCCTACCTTTTGGATATATTAAAGATTACAACATAGGAAAAATGAACTCTAAGAGGAACAAAACAGTTTCAGTGGTTATACCAACTATGAGTGTACTTGAAGAAGATTCATCAAAGTTTCAACCTTTTGCATGTCATGTAGTGTCTTGTGGCATCCACTGTGCTCTCTTCTGTTTATACCCCCTCCCATTATTGGCTTATTTTAGGCAAACTTGTCTGAACACAGGAACTGCCTGGGGAATTCATTAAAAATGATTCTCAAGACCTTATTCCAGAGAGTCTGACCCAATGAGTCTGGAACAGGGCCCAGGAAACTTTTTTTTTTTATTGCTCCAGATAATTTTATGATTAAGTTTGGCAAACATAGTTCTAGACCTTCATCTAACCCGTCCTCTAAACTCCATTTTATTTTTAATCAGTGTGGGCAATATTTTCACTAGCCGTACTTGAGGAGGAAAGGGGGAAGCCTACTCTCCAGCCTGCTCAGTGAGAAATATCCTCACTGTTCCTATTTCAGTGTAAAAGGAAAGCACAACTAGGATTGACTTTAAGTCATACCGAAGTAAAACTAATTAATACCAGCCCTATTTCTTGATGGAGGTTTTGATAGAGGTGTGTTTTAAGGAACAGGGAGGTCTGAGTTACTCAAGTGCAGATTGAAAAGGACGTGGGCACAATAAATTGACAAAGAACTGAGAGGGCTGGATGGAGAGAAAACTGATAAATTACCTAGGTCACAAATGAGACTGAGCTCTGTTCCTTGGAAATATACTAAATCTAATAGTTGTCTGAGAACACACTTAATCTGCAAAAGACTATGAGGATTGTACTGATGTTAATTTTTTAAAAAAATGCAAATGACAACTTAATACTTCAGCAGAAATTATGAATAGAGACATAATTCACTAGCACATAGTAAAAAGCTTAAATGCCAGATTTGATCACAACCATGTGAGTCAAATCCAACTTCGATTGTCTCTGCAAGTGGTATCAAGAGATGTTTTGGAAGAGAATGGAGTAGATATCCGAGATGACAATACTAAGGTAAGCAGCATTGATGAACATCAGAGGTATTGTAACAGTAAATAGTCAAATTTTAAAAATCATAAAGATAATAAATGGGTATGATAATGTGTTTGACCTTGTCCATTATGCCCCTCCATATTCCATCACTCTAACCAGTGAATTGTGTAGAAATGTTTGGCTTCTTTAGTGTATTTCTTAGCAGCATAGACAACAGGGGAGCTGTGGGCAACACACGCCAACACTCTTACTCAAAGAAGAAACCCCCAGAACAGGTTCTACAATCCAGCCCTTGACTCCGGTCATTCACTGGTTTTAGAAACTCCTTTATTTTATCTAATCTAAGCTACTACTGACTGCAACACACTTCCCAATTTCCACAATGTTAAAAGGTGAAAAAAAAAATGTGCATCTTACAATCAATAATATGTGAAACTCTTAGAGAAAAAAAAGTAAAACAACAGACAGCCTCCTGAGGTTTTAATGGTGTTTATCAAAGAAACTCAAAGTTAGGCAAATAAAGTTCTGGGGGAATGGTCCACCCCCAAGTCAATCCCCAGGGCACTGATACCATGTGAGGATGCCATGAGCTGCTTACAATCACTTTGTCACAGCAGGAGAACCTTCGCCCTCTCAGATGAGGTTATGATAAACAATGCACAAGGGACATCTCTCAGAGCAGATCTCAGAGCAGCCAGATTGGGGACCATGGAATCCTCCCCACCACCAGAAGGAAGAGACCCTGCTGATCTAGTCTAACAGAATATGGTATATGCCAACAAATCTTGACCACTGTACAGTAAGTTGTTTCCCCTCCTCTTTTCTAAATGGTAGTCTTAATGGATTTATCCCCTTTTTCCTCTTCCTTTGTTTGTGGAGAAGGTAATTGAAAATACCATTTAGCACTCAGTGAATGAACCATGAAATTGCTACATCTGCATCAGACTCCGAGAAAATACACATCCCTCAAAGATTCTGAACTTGGACCTGGGATGCAGTAAGAGAGTGAGATTTGAGTTTTATCTCTTTTGGAAGGGGTAAATGTGTTTATAATATACAGGAAGGTTGTATTATTTTAGTCAAGGGCATTACAAAATTGTTCATATATAAAGAGCATATGTAGAGAAAAATTGGCCACAAGTAGTTACTTGTGAGTTTACATCTATTACCGATATTTGGGGGAAAATCTAGCTTTCACTATGGGAATTGTCTCTGTGCCGCATCATTTTGATATGTTTCCTCTAAGATTGCTAGCTGTAAGATCACCTATGCTACAGGGCATCTTCCATCATGTGGAGACAGCTTGCCTAGAATGAATCCATCAGAGAGGAAAGTAAATCTTGGAGAGTGGTGGGAGAGAGTAAAAAAAAAGTGTGTGTGTGAGTGTGTGTGTGTGTGTGTGTGTGTGTGTGTGAGAGAGAGAGAGAGAGAGAGAGAGAGAGAGAGGAGGGGAGAGGGCAGGAGAGAAGAGGAAAAAAGGAAGTCAGAATTCCTAGAAATATGAGAAATTATAGAAGAAAGTTCAAGTTGGTTTTCTGTCACTGGCAACTGAAAGATGCCTCATTAATACAGAATAAATTGTCTTGATTCAAATTTCACAATAGCTTTGCAAAGGTGGGGACAAATAAGAAAACTGTTACTGACTCACTGGGGTTAAATCAGTGAGAGTCGAAAGAGAAAGCAGATCTCATATTCTACTTCCACGGGGAAGCTGAATCTAAATTTATCACAATACACAACCACAACCAGGAAATATCCTACTAATGAGGTCAATATCAAAGAGCCATAATAGCTAACACTTGTTGAATTCTCATCATGTGCCAATCATTACTCTATTAATGATATATTTATATTAACTCCTTCCATCCCCTCAACAACCAAATTAAGTAGTTCTACTTACTCCATTGTACAGATGAACAAACTGAGGCTTAGAGAAGATAAACAATTTGCCCCAGGTCACACAGCCAGCTGGGATTACAACCCAGGCTCTTTGCCCTTACTCATCTGTTCCCTTAACCACCATACTCAACTTGGGACAAGTATAGTACTTCCCAAACACCAGTGGAATTCTTGTATTTATCTTTCTCTCCTGCCCAAGTCCAGAATGAGAGAAAAAGTGTTTTCCCTCTGCCAACAATACCACTAACATTGCTACATTGACATTATTCAGCAAATTGCTTTCACTTAGTAAGCATGGTGAGAACTCCCTGCCTAAACATTAGAGACGGTTTTCCAGCAAGCACAAATCCAACTAGAAATAGACCAAAATATTCAAAAGTAGAAGTGGAATTTATTATTATTAATTCCACTTCAAGATTTATTTCAAGACCTGACTGACTGTATGTCAGTGTTGGACACCAGAACAGAATCTAATTAGCCTGGCTGTTATTCAGCATCGATGCTCAGACTTACCCTACTTGAGTCCTTGCGGCAGGACACGATTTCAAAACGCTGAGTGTTCAAAGGAATGTCACCTCTACAAACAGCGTTCTTAATGTCAAAGGATAAAGCATCACAGTTGTTGGGAAAGTTGTACATCTACCAGGAAAATATTCATCAGCTACCCAGCTGGTCATTCCCTTTGCCTTTGGCTATTTGGACATATTTTAGTAAAGACACCCACAAGATCTCCAATCTTAACTGTAAAGCTTGAGAAAAAATGAACAGTGAAAGTTGTTTTCAGGTGTAATATAAGAAACTCCTTTTAACTCCTTTGCCTCAAGATTTACATAATTGTAAGGGCAAACAAACCAAACGATAAAAAAAATACCAGGTACTACAGATTAGAAATGAAAAGTAAACCAGCGCATGCCAGTTTCTTGCTACAAGTTCCGGCCGATACCAAAGTCAATGTGACTGAGAGAAGATGTAGTGTGGAGAGAAAATCTCCCAGGATAATCAAGGGATACACTTCCAAGTCTATTTCCCCCACAGAACTGTTTTGTTTTCTCACATCAATGAGCTAGAATAAAATGTGGATCCCATGATCAAGCTGGCAGAAGTCATGCTCCCTACCTGGATGCTCGAAAATTGTAAATCACAACTTTACAAGGATTTAACTTTTCCCTTTCCAAAGTAATCAAATGTTGTGGTGAGGGGGCCACTAATCATGACAAAAAATATACTGCAAATGCTTTCTTTTGGTGCCAAGTCCAATAAGTTCTCTGAGTGAAATTAAATGCACGATCTGATTCCAAACCACAGCTTCCCTTGGGGATGTGCAAATCTCAAGAGGGGGCTGAAAGGCCAGTTTTATCAAAGCCCAGGGTTACACCCATGTTTTTCAAGTTTGTTTTTTTTTTTTTTTCCCTTTTTTAACTACTGCCTGTAGTATAAACGGCTCAGGGCCCTCTGCTTTCCAGCCTTCATAGTCAAATCAGCGCTTCATACTTTCCACATTCGGCCTCTAAAAAGTGGGCCAGTCCCTGACTTCTCTTAGTTTCTCACAGTTTTTGTTTATTTTAAGAGATTCTCTGCTGAACTCCAGGGAAGGGGGAAAAAAGGGAGGGAGAGAGAGAGGAATCTGTTATGTTGTAAGCAATTACTGGCTCCATCTCTTAGATCTGCAGTATCACAGGAATTAGAGATGGAAAAGACCCATTAGGTCATCCTGTACACCCTGGGCCAGCACAGCGCTATTCCCTACTGTAGATTATCTCTTCTGAGAGTTTTTAATATGTTTAAAGGGAAGCCAATGATAACATGGTTTCACTTTATTTCTTTTGGGGCTTTGTTCTGTCCAGTCTACAACATGCCATTTCTATGGATGGGCCCAGGGTGACTTTTCAAAGGACATTTGACTGCCCATAAGAATTAAAACAACATTTGTGCTTTCCAATAACTATGATCCATAAGTTCAGCATGGAAGCATTCATAAAAACAAATTCTATACAGCCAATGTTTAGTCCCAGGGATGGAAATGTGACATGGAAAAAACTGTACATAGACATAGTCTATATATCGAGTACATAATACCACAAATATAACTGTGTTAGTGTGCATACATGCTCACATAAAGTGCATACAACTACTCATCATTACCCCAGAGTGTTTCTGTTTCCTCAGAGTTGTGCCCAAATGCTGCATATTCACGAAAATGTGATCCAAAATATTTAAGGTTATGTCTCTCACAATTTTCTTCGGATCTCTCTTAAGTCACGCATTTTAAATGTCAACTTGCATAGAGAAATATTTAATTTCAAAAATACTCCTCCATTGGGAAATTCTTTAGCTCTTCCTTAAGTAGCTTTGCTTTTTTTTTCTCCTTCGTTCTTATCCTAAGGTAACAGAGTGTTTTGGTCTACTTTTGATGTGCCAGCCTAGGTACCCTTAGCTGAGAGACTACCAGTCCCATCCCTCAGGAAAAGAAATACAGTGTGAGGGGGCTTCCCTGGTGGTGCAGTGGTTGAGAGTCCGCCTGCCGATGCAGGGGAAACGGGTTCGTGCCCCGGTCTGGGAAGATCCCACATGCCACGGAGCGGCTTGGCCCGTGAGCCATGGCCGCTGAGCCTGCGTGTCCGGAGCCTGTGCTACGCAACAGGAGAGGCCACAACAGTGAGAGGCCCGCATACAGCCAAAAAAAAAAAAAAAGAAATATGGTGTGAGGGAAACCTAGCATGAAGAATGAACACATTGTGTGTTCTTAAGTGACTACCATCTTAATCCATTGGCCTTGAAGGCTATCTGTAGGAGATCAAATCAATATTACTATTTGAAAGCATACGATTTTGTGCTAGGATCATAATCAATCCTGATAGAATGTGTATTTTTTCTTATAGCATGTTTTAAGTTATATAGTATTTTTGAGGTATAATGCAGGATATATTTTCATTTGAATATGTTTAATAAGCTGGCCCATCTTTGATATGTGTGGTAGATAAGAATGATTTCTCGCTTCTCTACTAGGAGGCAGGGTAGTTTATTAATCAAGAGTCTGCAGTATGGACCTTTTACAGGGTTTGTGATTGTGGGTACTACCAGTTACCTTTCATTTGATCAGTGGTTTATATAATACTCTTCAAGAAGAAGAACCTAACTTATCCCAAAACAAATGTATATGATAGAGGGGTTCACTTTACTCTGTGTAGCTTAAAGAGTACAACTAAATTAGAGAACTTTAGAGGAAGAAAGCTTGGGCTCCAAAACCCATCAGGTTCTTCCCATCCTTGCTGGGGAAGCCGTTGAGTTTTTCCTCCCTTGACAAGGGCTCTTCTCATGACTGTTTCCTAGGAATACTCCTTCCCTTCAAAGATGTCCTCTCTGACCACTCTGGCTATTGGGGATCCCCCATTAAGCCTCTTACAGGACCCTCCTTATTTAACTCTAATAAGAATCAATTATTGCATTGTTCATTTATGGTTTAGCCAGCTCCCTAAAGTGGCATGGTGTTCGAGTTAAGGGCATAGGCTCTAAAACCATCACCCCTGGCTTAAATTCCTGCTCTGCTGCCTATTAGCTGCTTCTCCTTGGCAAGCTACTTGTACTCTCTCCCTTACCTGTAACTGGGGAAAATAGAGTTTCCACTTCACAGGCTTGTTGCAAGGAGTAAAGGAGCGAAAACTTGTAAAGCCCAAGGTAACTAACATGCAGTGTGCTCCCAATAAATATCAGGAGCTATTGCTTTAGTATTATTTTCCTTTGTGTTTCAAAGCCTAGTTTAATGCCTGGTACATGATTGGCACTCAATAAATGTGTATTAAAGATATGAAAGAATGGACATTCTGAAGAATGTTCCTAAGCGGAAAATTCCAACAATGGGAGCTGTTGCTCTTTGAGGTCATAAATACCTGTCAGTCAACAAAATTGCTGAAAGAACTTTTAGAAAGATTTTAGAAGTCATTCCATAGTAGTGTGGGAGATGTAGCTAATCACTAAGATTTCTTCCAAGTGGAAGATGCTGATATTGATCTAAGGCTGTGCTCTCACCACTTCCCCTCTTTGGGTCCTAGTTTCTCAAAGATAAAATAAAGGTTTTTGACTAGATCATCTCTAGGGTCCGTCCTATTCTAATATTCTATGATTCTATATGTGAGCCATCTGACTCTTGTTATTACTTTTTTTTTCTGCAAAAATTCCCATAGAATAGTTTTTCATTTGGCAACCAAAGTAACTTGGTTCAAACGGCACCTGGAACAGAGTTATTCTAACCCAGGGTCAGGGAGCCCTAACAACTGGTGACTGTGCTATAGTCACTGCCACTTGGTGACAGGAACATAAACAGTCCATTTCCCATGCCGCCTCTTTCCACTACCATATTCTCTTTCACTTCCCACCTTCCGCAGCAATACAGACTCGCCTTATGCATCTCCAAAACACAAGAATTCCACCCACGCAGCACTGCAGAAATTAGAGCCAGAAAACGCCTATTAGGTCATGCAAGCCACACCCCTTCTAGAGCAGGAACATCCTCTTCAACTAACGTTTGAGCTCTCCTTCTGGCTCCAAAATGTGGCCAAGCTTTAGTGATTCCTGGATATGGTTTGAATAACAGTTTATAAGCATTCTGGGATCCTTTGAAAATAAAGGTTCCATATAAAGTTATCTTACTATTTTGTTTATTATAAAGTGGTTTTGTTGCTGTTGTTTGTTAATCTTCCTGGGAGTAGTCACAAGAAGACGTCTCAAAGAAGAAATTGTACCAGCAAGCCTTTGACCTGATTTTTATCAAATCTGATAGCCAGCCATTAAGAACCTAGCTGATTAAAGCCCTGATTGCCCTGTTGTAAATGTGCAATAAAAAAATAGTTTGGAAAACAATTAAAATATTTAAGGTATACGTGTTAATTATTGCTAATATATTTGCTCACATTTTCCTCAAGTTAAATTATATATTTATCATCAATGTAAATTCTGTTTATTTTTAATCGTATAACAATGCTTTATTGCCTTTGGATATGAAGTCTTATAACTGTTAATTTGCTAAACGTTCAACATTTTTTAAATGTTTGCCTGTTTCATTGTGCTGAACATACAAATCCAACTTATTACTCCAGGTGACAAGAAAGCCAGCTGATTAACACAAATGTCAAACACCACTGGGGATTCAACCCAAATCCTTGGCTACTATCCAGCCACTCCTCTGGCTCATAGACAATTTCATTATTTCTCTGTTAGAAAGGGAACATGAGGGTGGGAAACTGTCCTAGATGACACAGTAAGTAGGACTCCGCATTCTACTTAAGGCTTTCTTCTCTTGAAGAGCTTAAGGCAAATAGCCTAGGATAATATTTCTTTTTACCATACACACAAACAAAATTAGCATTACTGTACCCATTTTACAGAGATGAAAGCTTGATTGTAGAGAAACGGGGCCACTGGTCATTGTTACCCAAATCATAGTAGAGTCAGAGAAGCCCCAATATCTGTCTCCTAAGTGCTAATGCAGCTTCATATCCGAATGACCACATTTTCTTAATGAATCACTAGTAGTAGGATCTACAAAGCACTCTGCAAAATGTAAAATGCTATTAAAATGTATAATAGGCATAAAGTTCTGAACTGGGATAGTTTTTTTCTCCATCTGAAACTATATTAAAAAGAAGAATTATTATAAGGAGTGGTACTAAACTCAACATATTATTAAGAAATTGCTGTTATTTAAGATAATATAATAGGTTCCATATTTATCAATGTTTCATAAACTAAAGATAATTTCCTGAATTTACAAAAGCTGCTATTCACATTGGAAAGCTCTGGATAATTGCTGTCTATCTGACACAGGAATAATAATGCAGAGGAACCCAATTGTGGGCCATAGTTGGAATAAACCTCAACTTCCAAAACTTTCCAGCGAAACAAACCCCAGAGGGGGATAGAGACAGATATACACCACTGCGAGATTTCAAATGTCAAGTTTTCAGCAAAACTAGAACAAGTTTTCAAAATAACAAAAAAAGGGGCTCAAAGGATAAATAGCTATTGAAGGGAGTATTAGGAACACAATTTTTGGATCAGATTAGGAGGACATACAATGGGTATAAACTAACAGAAAGTATTTTAAGGTTATATTGAATATGGGGCCAAGTGAAAAACAAAAGGAATACAACAGGTTCAGCAGTTTTAAAACCTTAATGATAAATGAATGAATCAGTGTGGGAGGATGTCAAAATTTCCTTAAAAGAAAGCATTCTGCATAGAAATGCAGCAGTTGAAGGCAATATAAAAACAGTAGCATTGGGCTTCCCTGGTGGCGCAGTGGTTGAGAGTCCGCCTGCCGATGCAGGAGACACGGGTTCGTGCCCCAGTCCGGGAAGATCCCACATGCCGCGGAGTGGCTGGGCCCGTGCGCCATGGCCGCTGAGCCTGCGCGTCTGGAGCTTGTGCTCCGCAAAGGGAGGGGCCACAACAGTGAGAGGCCCGCGTACCGAAAAAACAGTATTTATGCCATACTCACCAAGATACCTATTTCTCCATTTAACACATCTGCCCATTTAAACATAGACACCACCTCATGGTGAAAAACACTATTAACCTAGAATTTTTGAATTTTAGGGACTAACATAGCCAACAAGTCTCATTTCAAGTTCACTTTGAGTGATGAAGACCTTAGGAAGGCTGCTTGGATCATGGCTTTGAGAATTCGGAGGCCTCACCTGGCTCAGTGGGAAGAGTCTGTAATCAATTATTGCTGCCTGTCATGGCTGTGGGAGAGGAAAATCCAAGCCCACTTGCCATTTATTTGATTTTCTGATCCAGTATAACCCTCTTCACTTACAGCTGAGGAATCTGAGGCATTGGTGGGATACGGGGTTACCTTTACGAATAAAGAGCTAGAGTGATTGGCCTAAGGGTAGACTGATATTGGGTTGGTCTTCTTTGCAGAATGCAGGTATCCTGATGTCAAGTTCCCTGCCCTTTCTTTCTACCAATTGCATTCTAAATTCTGATTGTTTGGAACTCAACAATAGATATGACTAATACCCAGTTACACTGTAATAATATAGTCTTAGTTCGTTCTACAAAAAAAAATCATAATACTTAAATATATTCTTAAATCTTTTCAAGCCCCTAATATCTATCTTTCTGGAAGAAAAATAATTTCCTACTAAAACTTAATTTCTCTAAGACATTAAATCCGATAAGTGTACTGTTTTTCCTAGGCTTCAAATTCTTTAGCCTTCTTTCTCTCTGTTTAGAGAGTTTATAAATCTCACTGACTTAATCCCATTCAGTGTGATACTAAAACTAGCAATGAAGTGTAGAGGAACCATTAATATTCCAAATTCCTCGAAAATGCACACCATGGTGCCCTTGAGTAACCTCAAACTATTAGCCATAGTCCCTCGAAGCTTACAGCAAGCAGTATGGAATATCCATTGGCCCAGCATTTACCTTCTATAAGCACACCCTATATAGAATTACTTTTTAGAAATTCAAATGAAATATTTCAGGTAAGCAAACAGTTGTTGCCATTGTCATAACTGAATATCTAATATCCATACAAACATAAAATAATGCAGTACTAACAGGTGTTGCTCTTCACTTAAATTTCCCCACATAATCTAGGTTTTTTTTCACCTCGTATACAGATATACTTATCTTAAAACTTACTTGAGTGCACTCAACAAAGTCGAGAAAACAACGTCTACAAAAGGCTCCTGGTGAAGAAACATGCAGAAACCAAGAGGATGGGTTGTAATGTATGCCTCGTGGGCACCTGGATTCTTCCACCATATTTGTCAGAACTCTCTGTACTATGTAGTGCATTGGAAAATCGACGGCAAGTCTCTATTATGTGAGCCTTCTCTGAAAATCCTTTAACGCAGACAACACTTTTTAAAAAATAGCAAGGGATGGGGTAGTCATAGGGCATATCTTATGACTTCTACTGCTTCGCCTCTCCAGCTGCCCATTGAAGAGATATTTTGGCTCAGGTTTACCTATCATGGCAGCATAGGCCCATGGGGACCCATGGAAGGTAATGAGGGGCTCCATTAACCAGTTTCATTATTCCATAAGGCCTAAGGGAATAACACACCCACCAATAACAAGGCTGCTAAAGCTAGAGTGTCAAATTACTTTGGGGCAAAATCTTATCAACTTCGTATGAAAACTCTTATTACTTCATGCTGATAAGAGTCTCTGACTGGCAACTATGTATGTGTTTGAGTAATAAATAAATTGTTTTGTTTGGATATTTAAATTTTTCAAAACACAGAGTCCCAGATGTAGAAGATAATCAGAGAAGACTCATTTATATTAAGGGCTCAATGTCAATTTAATAACTTTAGTAATGATGGTGCTGACAGCGCAATAGCTAAAACTTACATGACATTTCCTAAGTGCCAGGAGCTGTTCTAACCATTATACATACATTTATTTATTCAATCATCATAACAACCATATTAGGTAGGCATTATTAGCCCAAAGTAGAGTTATAAGAAGTGAGAAAAGGGAGACAGAGGACCATCAAATGACATGCCCACAGTCATACAGATAGTAAAGGCTGAAGCAAAAATTTGAACGCAGGCAGTGTGCTTTAGAACACATTCTCTCAATTCCTTCCTTCAGGAAATACTATGGTTAAGGTCTCATTTTTAATTGGAACAAAGACCACAGAGCAGAGTGGCTTCCTTATCTGTAAAATTAGGGATAGTGATAGTAGTTTTCTCAAGTTGTTGATAAGGTTTAAGAAATTCATTTTTATAAGATTTGAAACCCATACCTGGAACAAAATAAGTACCATTAGGTGTTTGCCAGTGTTAACAAGACTTTTTAAACTACAAAGCTTTTTTTCTCCTCTTGAGCACAGATCGAAATCCTGAGGCCAACCATCTCACAAGTGTTCAATATGGGTAACTTTGAAAATGATGTTGCTATTGTCTAACTACCAATAGGCAAGGAAATTCAAATGGCTGCCTAAAAACAAACCATTAACTTAGCTTACTGGTGAAAGCTCAGCCCTACCTTCCCTCTGCAATGGGAGGGGGAGAGGAGGAGGATGGGACACTTTGTGCCTGAGTAGAGGTGTGTGTAAGCAGAGCCTGAGCACTGCCAGGGACCCTTGATGAGATCTTCATTCTTTTCTCCCTGTTCACAAACACTCCTGAGAGCCTGGTAATTTACCACTAAATCTGTGTGCATAGAAACAAACAAACTTTTAAACTACAACATTCACCACATGATATATACGTTCCTTGGACTAGCATATCATTGCATAATATTGTTCAGTTTTAATAAAACTATCCTTTGAAGCTCTGTTGTGGAGGAGAGTAATTCCACAGCAGCTTTGAAGTATCCTCCCTTAAATAAAGTCAGAGAAGAAGCCATTGTTTATTTCACCACTATTTAAGAGTTAATGAGAGATTTGCACCTGTACAGCTGTTGTGGACTGAAACTAACTCATGGAGTGAATGTGTTTTCTGCTTGAGACAGTTGTAAATGCCTTAAGTAAAAACACTGAGGACTGCTAATGGATAGGTTTATTTTAAAGCATGCCATCTGCTATCAATCATAGAGAAGTATAGGAAGCAAGTTTGGCTGGGCTCCCTCCTTGTGAGCCTGATAAAGACAGGGCTCCAGGACTCGAGAACATTGAGTCCTCAAGAGAATAAAACATCAAACCTACTCAGCAGCTCCACTAACAATAATAAAAATGCCTCTGCCTAAAGGTGACATTCTGAATTTACGATTATTTGTGTCTATAAAGTGTATTCTTTGGCTCCTGACTCATTCTGACTGTCTCACTCTAAGATCAATACATTAAGCCTGCCTGGAGTAAATGGAAATCCTATCCTTTTATTAAACCAGCAGCCAGTACCTGAGTCGATCTAATGCCCTATAGGATCGCAGGAAGATTTTCAGCTCTGTTCTCTTCCGTTTTTAAGATTTTTCATGAGAAAATTACAACTGAAATCTATTTTAATTCACTAAAATACATAAATAACATAGGCAAGTTTATCTTTCCTAGAAGACAAAATAAAATGAAAGAAAATAAAAGACTGAATTGGAATTAATCCTACTATTCTTCTATCATGTGCCCATGATGATGCTGTCAGAAAATTACATATTAGAAATATGTTACAGTAAAATTCAGAATCGGTGGCTCAGAATTGTTATGTTCTTTATGCAGTATGGGCCAAGCATGTTTTCAAGAGGACAAACATTATTTCCTCAGAAATCTTCCAGCTGTGGAATTATAACCAATATTGCTTTCAAAAATGGATCCCAAAGTATTCCTTGAAAAATGTCGAGCCTGGCTTATTAAAAGTGCTGCCTGCTGAAATCCTCAGTGGATGAAATGAGTTGTGGCATTGGAAACTTCCACAGCTTATAATGTTAGAATCGGCCTCAAGTCTGCAGCTTAACTTAATTCTACTGCTAGCCTGGAAAACAGAGTTGTGAGTGTTTAGGGAAAACCCACCTGGCCAGCAAACTCATGAGCCTAATTAAAGTTAATAGAGAAATTAAAAGAGGAAAACATTGGCTCAGTATAGTAAGAAGAAGTGTATACGGCAATAGAAATTCAGGGCAGGAACTTATATTTTATACTATGCATTTGTTAGAAATACTCCTTCCTGAGTACATGAAAGAGGAATTTGTATTATTTGACTTGCTAGGTATTATGGGTGATATGTTAGAGTTCAATATATTGTTTTCATGCTGAAGAAAATGAATGTTTTAGGTTAAATAGTAAAGTGGAAATACTGACTCAGTCAATGAATACACTTTCAGGTCTGCTATGCACGCAGCAGATTCGGTAGGTTCTGTAATATTAGAAATGTCAGCAAATTAATATTACTACATATACCATTAGTTATGTTAGTAAAAATATCAGTAATATATGTAATATTAGTAAAAGGCATGATCCTTGCCCTTCATGGAAAAAATATCTAACATTGAATTAAACTGAATTCTAGAGCAATGTAATAGTGCCAAACTTAAGAGCTAAATTCTTAGAGAAAAAAAATGTTTTAAGAGTTTAGGAAAAAAGGGAGAAAAGTAAAAACTGCAGTAGCCATGAAAAAACTGGTTAAGAAGCCTTGCATCATTTTCTTAAAAATAAAAAGAAGAGATAAAATGAATAAAGACAGTCTATAATTCACACTTTAAAGGATATAAAAGATACTTACCTATTGAAATTTCAGTGTCCTTTCCAATGCAACATGGGATTCAATGTTGAGTCAAGTTACAAAACATATCTGGGGCAGAAGGAAGCACCAGTAATGCTTTATTCCTTTGACAATAATTTTAAAAAAAGAAATTTCCATACTGATCAAGCAGGAAATATATTATTATACAAGTGAAGCAGAAGGTCAGAGGAGGAGTGCAGCCAGTGAAGGGCACCTGCCTCATGGAAACAGGCAGCCTCTCTCTACCCAGGACAAGTTGACTAGTGCCTTGAGAGGAAGAAAACTCAATCTTACCAGATCCTTCAATTTATCCAAGGAAGCTGAAAACCTGGCTTTTAAGTAATACTTCCTAAAATGTTAAAGAGACTTTATGGTCAAACTAAACCCCTTCTACCACTTGGGACAGGTCTACCAATCCTGCTCTGGGTTTTTCAATAGTCCATGTCATAGAGAATCCTGAATCTTTAATTCTAGGAATTCTGAAAATAAGGCTATACATGCTTCCCAAGGCTCCTGTTTTACATTTGAATTCCTTCTATATGATGGCATTCTGTCGCTCTTCATGAATTCATGAAGCCAATTCTGTGAACTATTTTAGAAGAGCCAGTGCATTTCTGAAAGTGCTGAAGCTTGGTGTGTTTCTTACACCAGATTTCCAATCACGGACAAATAATTCAGTGGCACACTAATGAAAACAGTACTGTGATGGGGCCTGTGCTCCTATGATTAGACATTAGTGGCCACGTCAAGAAGAGAAACTGAAGGTTAGCACAGTGATTTGTTCCCCAGAACCGGAATCATTTAATCTTCTTTCTTTAGAAACCAGTGGCCTATGAATATGGTAAAAGAATTAAAACCACATTTATAAAGCGATTTCTAAAAGATTTTAACATTTTCAATAAAAAGGATTGGTCATTAAAATATAGTCAATAAATATTATTCAGAACTCATTACCTTAAACATTCCCTACTTAGAAAGTGTGAATACTCACTGACTGAATTGTGAGAAGGTTATAATACCAGATAGGTATTATGTGATGTTTTCACAGTTAATTTCTGCAGCATAAGAGCTATACATTGGGAAAAGGAAAAGTTTAAACCAAAATAAATCTACTCTTGTGCTTCAGGAAGTATTATTTTATCATACCATTTAAGTTAGGACCTGTGTGAATTATTAAATATTGCTGCCAATTCTAACTACATATAATTCTATACTATCAGGTAAATGTTTCTGAAAACAGGCATTTACTAATTCCGTCAATGAGTATTTATTGAATTCTTACAGGGTTCTATTCCTGGTGCAGAAAAAATATATATCTTACTTAAAGTTACTGAATTGGAAATCATTAACTTTGGTTTATTTTCCTTGCATTCTTCATTAGACAGTCTCTAATTCAAAATTATCCATGTTAAAAGTCAGATGCATAAACAGCAACAGTTTCTAAGACAGAAGGTCTTCCTGCATACCAACACTTATCAGACATCATCTACACAATGTGTAAGTTGCTGTTAATATTGTTGACAACCCTTTTGAATTTAGAACATCAAACACTGGTGATATCAAGAAACAGGTGAACATTTGGGAGGTAAATATTCCAACCAAATAATTCAAATGCTAATCAAAATCAATGACCTACATGTAAACAAAGAACAACATTAACAATAAAATCAATCTGTTGCATATCAGAAAGAGTTTGGGGCTAGGAGTTATTTGGACTTTATCACAAAGTAACTTCAACCTTGATAAAAGAGATCACCTCTCTGTACTTATCTTTTCTCCTTGAGAAAGTAGAGAGAGGAAAGTGGTCTCTTACCTCTCTGTCTAGAATTTCTTATATTTTTTTAAGCTACCTCTATTCTGTGGAGATTAGACTTATGAAACAAAGATGATGTTTTCCTATATGCAGTTGGATGTGGATATGTTAATTTGTAATATTTACAGATTGGGTAAACATTTTTAATATATAATAAAATGCTTTTCTACCTATCTATCTATCTATCTGTCTATCCATCCATCCATCCAACCATTCTACCTAAAATGCCAAGCTACAAAGAAAACCACTTTTACAATTTGGCATCTTTCCTGATAGTTGTTTACTCTATGCTATTATACATACATATTTATATAAATTTGTCACTGAACTGTATCAATTTTCTATTCTTCTTTTACTCTACATTATATCAAAAATCTTACTCCATATCAGTGGATATTCTTTAAAAACATAACTACAAAATCTTCCATTAGACGGACATATTCTAGTTGATTAACCTTCCCCAAATGTTAGACACTTAAGTTGTTTTCACTTTTTATCTTACAATAAAAGTCATTGCTAATAAATCTTATTGTGCATTTATGAACATTTCCTTGAGATCAATTCTTAAGTATAGATATGCCATTTTTAAAGCTCTTGACTTGTGCTAAAATGCCATCCAAAAAAATTGCGTCAATTCACTCTGCCACCAGTGTAGAAGACTGTCTATTTTTGATCAACACAGTGGTGTGTGTTACATCAATATGATATGTGGCCCATAACATGAGACTTTTTATGGCTTCCTGGAGAGCAACAGGGGAAGGAGTGCCACCTTAATCTCTAATTTTCTTAATCAGTCTTTGAGTATTCTTGAAAGCTTAAAACTAGGCACTGTGCCTACCTCTTACACACACACACACACACACACACGGCTGTCATGGTCATACATGTACGATGAACCTTCTGATGACAGCAAACAGACCCCCACTGACATACACAATCAGGGAAGGGAGGACTTTTCTGAGACCACTTGGTTATAAGCCAGCTGTCAAAAGGCCATGGAGAGTCAGAGTGAGTCTTCAGGGGATCCCGCCTGGTCGAGAATACAGCTTCTAAGGTGATAGAAGTGTACATGGAAGAGATCTTTCCCTTTATCTACTAGAGAAAAAAAAACCGTTGCCAGGAAATGAAGTATTTTCAAAACCCAACAACAACAACGAAAAGAAAAATTTGCTAATTTTGCCAGCTAGCACGAGGAACTCGGCCACCAGTCAAAAAGCTCTGTGTCCAATTCAGAGCTGGATTAACTTTAACAAAAATTTCCCCCTTCAGCCACCTAAGTGTCTGTTGAATTAGGCAGGAAGCCAAGCTGGGATAGAAACAGTCACTCACATGAAATGTCCGTTTCCACTTGGATCTCTGTGGCCCTTTCCCATGTCATGGTGAAAAAATGCTTCCTTTGCCTGGATGTTTTCAGGATGCCTTGGTTTGAAGAGGAAGTCAGATTTGCCGTTCAGAAGGCGTCTACAGGAGGGGAAGCCACAGCTTTGCACACTCAAAACCAGGCTGTCCATGCCTTAAAAAAAAAAAAGAAAGAAAACTATTCCTCTCCCACTCCTACCCATGATTTTGATGTTGAAAGGAACCTGTTGTGGTTTAAATGACTCGGTCAGTTCTTCTGGGATTTTCCAAAGTTTCCTATAAAAAGAAATCTGTGGGAAATGAGTGATTGCGTAATCACTAACATATGCCCATTTCTCTAAACCTGTTATCTTTTGGTGTTTTGAAATGCATTGTCCCAACTACTGAATTGCTATTTTCTAATAGTTTTAAGTTGTGATGCAAGTTGTATAGTCTCTCTCTTTTTTAACATTTGAAGGGCACCTAGTTAAAAAAAAACAAAACGCTAATACCAGGAAAAGTAAGGCCAGGTTGTGCATGCAGCAAAATTAGCAGGACAGGATAATGAAGAGAGGGAAAATTAGGCAATTATCCAGATAAAAGGTGAATGGAGGGAAAACTTGTCTTTGTCAATTACCTGTGTACCTTAAATAATATTTTTAGCCTGACTTAAGACAGTAAATGCCTCTATTTTCTTTTTCAGAAGTGTATATTTGGCTAACTAGTAAGATTATTTGTCTATTTTATCCAGAGTAGACACACAACTTATTCATTGTTTTATTTAAAAAATTAAAGCACCTGGGCCCAGAAAAACATCCTTAAAATTGAAGGAAGGCTGGAGATAGAGCCTAAAGAGCATCACATTTCTATGTGGGGTGGGTGAAGGAAATAAAATTAATGTTATTCAGTTTCCATGAGGATGAAGATCACTGATGCCTGGTCTTCAGTTTATTAACTGAGTTATAGATAAAAAATTTCAGAGTCTGCTCTTCCCAGCAGCTGCATAGCAGAGAATCCACAGGTTTATCACTTACTGACACCAAAGATCCCACAAGAAAACGGAGGCTAAAATGAACCAGATCTTTTTTCAAACTTCTTTCACTATTACTAACTTTTGTGAAAAGCTGAAGAGTCCAGTGAGGTACTGATGGTTGATCAGAGGGACATGTGTCAGTACCCTATAAACTAAGGCTTCCCAGCAGGCATTCAGCTAGGGGACCAGTGGTTCTCAACCCTGGCTGTAAATCAGAATCACCTGGGGAACTGTCGGACTACTCATGCCTCAGGTCTACTCTACACCAGGTAAATTTGACCATGGGCACAAGACCAAAACATAGTTGTTTTTCTATAAGGTCTATGGGTGGCTCCAATGTGTGGCCAGGGAAGGGACCCACCTGCATGTTGTCATGGCATCAAGGACTTCTCTGTCTTAAACCTCAGTCCACTTGATTGTGGATACATTTTTGAATGTAGGATCTTTATAACTATGTTAGACTATAAGAATGTTTATTTTGCTACTGCTGTATTCACAATACCTAAAATGACACCTGAATTAAAGTAAGTTTAATGCATATTTACAAATAGTAATAATAATTGAATGAATAATTATAAGGCGACTGTTTTTTTAACAGTGAATGATTATTTTATGTGATGAAAACGTTATGAGAGGAAATTTTTAGCATAGGGCATTATTGTTCAGAGAAAGTTTTATGAAAATAATGAATCTTTGCCAGGGTCTTGAAGGCAGAATGAACCGTGGCTTGTGGAGAAGAAGAACTGCATGAGTGGAGATAGAAAAGGCTAGTGCTAAGCATTGCACTTAGCAGGATGAGAGAACTAAAAATTCCACTTAAGGAGTATCTAGTACCACTGTCTATGCTTATGCCAGAATATCTGAATCTGTGAAAAAAAAATCTACCCAGTTTTAAAGGAATTCTAGAAAATATTGAAAGCTAAATGTACACAAAAAATAATTCACATTCACAAAAAAAGGGAAAGCTAGGTGCTAGCAAATATATACAGGTAATAAATAACATTTCAATAACTTAACTTCATGTTACAGGAATGTTTTCAGTTTGGGAGAGTAGGAAAAAGCAAAATAATATTATATCTTTACTCCCATCAAAACTTACACATCACATCTTCATTGATAAGATGAAGATTTTGAATTAAATCATGGTACAGTTAAAGGGAGTTGTATCTTGTTGAAGTTTTCATATTTTATTTGTAGGATAATAATACTGTGTAGTCAAAATTGAACTAGTTTTTAATGTGTCTTAGTAAAACAACACAACCAGTTTTTCCTCTAGCTATGGAACTAATAATTTTTTCTATGATTGAGCATTAGATGAAGTAGTTGGCTCATGTTTACAAACCATATTGTATATCTCCCTGAAATCTTTGAATACTAGAATCACAATCGACTGACAAAATGATCAAACAAAGAACTTCATGAAAACAAGGAATCCTATGAGAACTGAAACTACCAGGCATACATCAATTGAGGAGAATGAAGGAAAGTAGAGTCTCTATTATGTACAGCGGTCTCTTTCTCTCTACCTCTCTGGATCCTCCCCATTCTTATTTGTATTGTGTAGAGAATACAATTGAATTAATGTAAGTTAAATTCATCTCTAGTGAAATGCAACTGAAGTCACTTTATCATTATCAAGCTAAGAAGCATATTTGGCATGCTATGATATGGGCTTCTGTTCTCTTACCTCTGCTCAAAGTTTTTGGGTATGGTTTAGATTAAGAGATGCAGAAAGAAATGAATTCATTTTTTTAAATAATAACAAAGTTTGAAAGAGAACTAACATGTTGGAACATAGTCAATATATAAACAGATCTCAACAATCAAGAATTGCAAAGAACTGTAACGACAGATCAAAATATAAACTTGTGGATTTCAGTTCCAAATATCAGTCAGTTAATTTCAGTGAGACAAATACATACATTTACATGTAAAAGTCTACCTGTTGAAGATGAACCCAAAATCAAGAACTATAATGGTAAGAACTCTGTTAGAATAATGAGAATCTATAGGCTAATCTAAAACAACTACACAGGGCTTCCCTGGTGGCGCAATGGTTGAGAGTCTGTCTGCCGATTGCCCCAGTCTGGGAAGATCCCACATGCCGCGGAGCGGCTGGGCCCGTGAGCCATGGCTGCTGAGCCTGCACGTCCGGAGCCTGTGCTCCACAACGAAAGAGGCCACAACAGTGAGATGCCCGCGTACCGCAAAAAAAACAAAACAAACAAACAAAAACAACAACTACGCAGTAGGAATGCACTTTTAAATTTAACTTTTAAGGATACATTTAGAAAGGCAGTGATAAGGTGATAATAAAAGTTACAGATAAAAAATAAATCTGAATCCCCCTGTTCTAATTTCAAATACATATATAATTTTTCCAAGTCTCCAAATATTTTTAACATAATAAAATTTTAGCAAAATAAATTTTATCAGTGATTGCCTCAGTGGCATTTATCAAGGTAAATGAATGAGTCTTAAGGCAACTTGGAGTTGCTTAAAAGGTGTTTAAGAGGGCTTCCCTGGTGGCACAGTGGTTGAGAGGCCGCCTGCCGATGCAGGGGACATGGGTTCGTGCCCCAGTCCAGGAAGATCCCACATGCCGCGGAGCGGCTGGGCCCGTGAGCCATGGCCGCTGAGCCTGCGCGTCCGGAGCCTGTGCTCCGCAATGGGAGAGGCCACAGCAGTGAGAGGCCCGCGTACCGCAAAAAAAAAAAAAAAAAAAAAAGGTGTTTAAGAGCTAGTAGTTTTCATAGTTGTTTCATATGATTTAAATGAAATAAAACAACTTTTTATTGTGGAGAAATAAAATGGTTCACCTGGAATGACCACGGATTCATGATCATTATAAAGGTAGAACTGTAGATTTGGAAGGGACGTAGCAACTGTCTAGTCTGAAATCCCTCTTACTGAAATACTTTCTTGATAGTACATGGAATCCCAGAAGGAAAGAAATCTTATAAGTGTATTAATACAAGTATCAGTAAGGTGTCTGAATCTCTTTTAAATCATATCTTCTACATACACATTTAATGGGTCCCCTAGTCACTATTAAAATATGACTTTGAGATGCAGACTCTTTTTCTTTTTTTTTTTTTTTTTTTGGCGGTACGCAGGCCTCTCACTGTTGTGGCCTCTCCCGTTGTGGAGCAACAGGCTCCGGACGCGCAGGCTCAGCGGCCATGGCTCACCGGCCCAGCCGCTCCGCGGCATGTGGGATCTTCCCGGACCGGGGCACGAACCCCTGTCCCCTGCATCTGCAGGCGGACTCTCAACCACTGCGCCACCGGGGAAGCCCTAGACTCTTAACTGTTGGAAAATTTTGGTGATTCAAATTGACATTTTCAGCCTCGACCTCTCTCTTGAACTCCAGACTTCAATATTCAAGTGGTAACTAATCATCTCTACTTACCATATCTAAAATTGAATTCTAATTTTCATTCTTTCCTATCTGTTCCTCCTCCAGGGTTTTCTTCTCAATTTATACTGTTAACCATACTGTCATCTTAGTTTCATATAAAGAAATTGCTGATATTTGGGTTTATGTCTGCCCTCGTGTTATTTGCTTTCTAGTTGATCTACCTGTGTTATACATTTTTCTTGAAGTTTCTTTTTGATTAATCAAATATTCTAATCATTTTATTTCTCTCTTCTATTATTTTGCTAGCTGTACATTTCTAGCTTTCCCTTCAGTGGATACCTTATAAATTACAACATGAATTCTTTGCCTATTACTGTCTATTACACATTTCCTTGTCTTCACAAATGGTGATTTCATTTTTATAACTACACAGGCCCAAACCTTGGAGTTAACTTTCATTCTTTTCTTTCCCCCACATATACAACACACCAGGAAGCCCTTTGATTCAACTTCAAAATATGTTCAAAATTCAACCATTTCTAGCTACCTCCACTCCTAGCCATCTAAGTATAAACTAATACCAGCTTTTATCTAGCCTATGCAGACAGCTTCCTCACCAGTCACCTCTCCTCTTGCTTCACTAGAATCTGTGTTCCACTTACTGTCAGAGGAATTCTTCCAAATAGAAGCCGTGTATCAGTACTATGCTGACAACTCTACAGAAGCTGGCCATCTCCCTTAGAACAGACTTCTGAATCCTTACCTTATCCTTTGAGGTAAAGCACAATCTGATCCCAATCTCCTCTGTAGCGCCTCACCTCCTACGAGGTTCTCTGTCTCTCCTCTCTAACCCTCACTGGTGCCCTTATTATTCCTCAGATACGACCCACACAGCCCCTGCCTCAGAGCCTTTGAATGCCTACTATCCTGTCCTGGAACAATCTTCCCACAGTTACCCACATGATTTGTTCTCTCACTTCAGTCAGATCTCTGCTCAAATGCCACCTCCTCAAAAAGGGATTCTTTAAATACCTTTTCTGAATCAACACGCCCTCCCTCTTTATCCTCTTGCTCTATTTTCTTTCTGTTCATAGAAAAGCCTGATGCACTCACCATTTGTCTACTTGTTTATCATCTTTCTATTTCCCTTTATATGCAAAAATCATGGAGATAGAGATTTTGTTTCTTTGGTTTCCTCCCCACTATCTTAAAAAAAGCTCGAATAGGCCTCAATAGAAGCTCCACGGATATTTATGAAATTAAGTAATGAATTAATCAATGATTTCTAATCGTTAGATAGTTACATCCCTCCCATGTATTCTCATTTCTCTATTCGTGTTCTGTCTTTCACAATTTTTCAAAAGAGCTCCTTATATTGGATTATCCACATCCAGCTCTCACCTGGAATACACCTTCCTGGAGAGTGTCACATCATTCAGAGCTGACTATTCCTTATACATGGTCCTCAGAGGCCAGGCAGAGACATCCTGTCATATGCATCCTGCTGAGCTGCCATCTCTCCTCTCCGTTATTACTGGCCCAGCCACCCAAGAGATGCTTGCTCTGGGATATTTCTTGATTACTTACCCTCTTGATTGCTAACTGCTTAGCCTGTTTTTAAGTGAAATTCACACATAGTCAAAACTCTTGCTGCTAAGGACAGAGTACTGCTGAAAGTAAGGAAATGCATTACGTTATTTTCCCTAAGCAGTCATGTATTTCTCTCTCTCCCTCTCTCTATCTCTTTTTCATTACCAGATAGAATGGAGCTGTCCAACAGAAATATAAGCCACAAATGCAAGCCACATAAGTCATTTAAAATTTTCTAGTAGCCACATTTAAAAATAGAAAAGAAATTAATTGTGATAATATATTTTATTTAACCCAGTAGATCTGAACATTATGAGCCCAATATGCAGTCAATATGATGGTACAAGTTCTTGCACAAACTGTGCAGGGGATGTAACAGTCTGGCCATATCATGAATCTTTCCAGGCATTAAACTAAAGCCGTGGTCACTCCCACATAGAATGTTAAAAAACTATGCATGATTCTCAAGGTGCCGGGGTGGAAGTGGGGTGTCAAGCAGGGTACAGGGGCTCAGGTCAGGTCGTTGGTGCAAAGTGAGGGAATGAGAGGTGGGAGTTAGAATCATCTCAAAGACATTTTGAAATTATCACGCAGAGAGAATAGAGAGAAAAAGCATATGTGGTTTGAAAAAATGCCCCAGACAATTTAGAAGTCACCTCATTTCTTCTCTCAACTTGAGACCCAAAATGGAAAAGAGAGGTCTTCCAATGGGAATGGATAATTAATAGAGACTCTTCCACTTCCAGCACTTGAAGATTACATGATACAGAAGATTGGCATTCTCCCAGCTCTCTCCTAAATCATCCCACAACATGTAACACTCATTTTTCCAAATAGAGGTGAAAGAGTATACCCTTAATGTCCATTTTAGCTAAATACATCCCTTTTGGCCTAATGTGTGAGACATATCTAGATTAATGATCAAAGACTATGAAACCTGACTAATGATCAAACTATGAATCAAATCACTGCTACCTCTCCTTTACCACCCTCTCTCTCTGCTGGGTTTTCTCTAGCACAGGATTTTTCACAGGATAACACCTGGTCTTTGTGTCCTTTGGACTCAGACTTTTAGCCTCTTTGAGTTGAAGAGGATGAGGTGGCATATTAGAACATAAAGTTATTAAGAAATCAAAATTAAATATCAAAGAGGTGTCATGCCATTGGGGACAATTTCAATTTGGATTTTCTCTCTCACACCATTTTATATCCCATGATAGAGGCCATCACGTGTGAGGGAAGTATTCCAGTTAGTTGACCAATGGTCTGTGAATTCATATATTGGCATCATCCTAATTCTGCTCTGTGACTTGATTCCTGTCTCAAAGATTTACATTGTAACAACAGTATTCTAGATATTTGAGTTTCTCTGTAAAGACAATAAAAAATTATGTAAATAAATGTTTTCAAAATGCTTTGGAAAAAAATTTTAAAATCACCAAAAGGCTTTGTTTTTCATTGTCAGATGCTTTCTTTCTCATTTTTAGATGACAAGCACAATGACAGAGACAATGTTCATGAAGGGTTTTTTCTAATATGCAAACTCCTTGCTTTGAAGATTAAGAGTTTAGTGGCACACAACTGTCTGTGTAGCTTTAAATGCTTTAATTATTTCAAATACATATTTAAAATTCAGACACCTAGTGTTACTTAAATGCACCCAGGTTTTTGTGGTTTAATAATAACATCTGTTTTGGTTTTTCAACCACAAAAGTGCGTTTAATCTGTTCTTCCTTTAGTTGAACTTTTCACATCTGCTTCGGCTCGGTTCCCATAAGCTAAAGACCAGATCTTTTCCAAAAGTAAGAAGTCTACCTGTACCACTGTTGTTCCAGCTCAAAAGATCTGTTTTTAATACCAGCTGAATATTTCAAAAGAATAACAGAAATAAACTCCTACCCATAATGCACTTCTTATACTTTTTTGGCTTACATATTATCATACAGTCATTTTGTAAATGCAATGCTGGGTGGAAATTTTAAATTAAAACAGTGAACTGTCAGATCACACATACCCAGTTTGTTCCCACACCCCTAACTTTCTGAATGATGAATAAGGAGCATATTTTTATTAAGTTAGTTATATGTGAGAGAGTTACACCAAGGATGGACAATGTCTTAAAAACACTAGTTTGTTTTGGACACGTACCTAATGCTTATCTGCAGCCCATGGGTCCTGAAAAGTAGGCTGGAAAATGTTGCAAGGACAACATTACTTCACAGATTTTCCACAATTGTTTGCTGCCTCCAGACTTCAGCTGTACTTCTGCCCTATTTATAACCAATCCTGAGAAACATACCTAAAATCAGGGACCCTGAAACCAAATCCTTGGAAGTGTCTGCAAAACAACCAAGGTGCTGAGAAGAAAATTTTTTCTTCAATTATAAATTTGGTTGAGAAAGTTATTGAATAAATGGGTTAGATATGTGTTGTTTTTCTCAAGTGGAAGGATTAACTCTCGTTATCAGCATACACGAGATTGAACAAAGCTGAATATTCACTCTTTACTTGGACAAGATTTAATTGATATCAAGTTAGTCTAATTATTTTATTTAAGAAATTATTTTTCCTGACACGATTATGTAATTATATTTGGTCCTGTTTCCAGGACAGAGTAACACAGAATACTGCAATTAGTAGGTGTTCAACTCATGTTTGGTGAATGAGGCCTAATGAAGCAACACAATGGGGAGAGCCTGGTGCAGTACCTTTGTCTATGCAAACAAGATGATTTCATGATTTGAATAATTTCCCAATGCCTAACTAACGTAAAAAGGGACTATCAGTGGAGATGATTCAACTTAACTAAAAAATATTTATTGGTTACATGATATGCATTAGTCACTACAATAACCATGATAAGAAAGGCTAGGATGAGTAGGCACTTTACAAGGTTAAAGTACGAGATAAGCCTGCCAATTATTAAAAATGCTTTAAGAAAAAATTTAAAAGCACTGATATGGTGAAGCTAGCATTTGAGATAGGCCTTAACAGAAAAAAGTAATCAAAATTTTGAGAGCTTTGAATAGGAGATGGTCAGGAAATGAAAAGCAAGAAGGAAAGTGACCTGGTAAAAGATTCTGGGTCTAGAGAACAGTACTAGGAAAAGTAGGGAATGACAAGAAGTCTAGTTTGTGGGGGCTTCCCTGGTAGCGCAGTGGTTGAGAGTCCGCCTGCCGATGCAAGGGACACGGGTTCGTGCCCCGGTCCGGGAAGATCCCACATGCCGCGGAGCGGCTGGGCCCGTGAGCCATGGCCCCTGAGCCTGCGCGTCCGGAGCCTGTGCTCTGCAATGGGAGAGGCCACAACAGTGAGAGGCCCGCGTACCGCAAAAACAAAACAAAACAAAACAAACCAGTCTAGTTTGTCTGGAGCCCAGGTTTAGAGAGGATTAGACAAGGATAAAGTTAGAAAAGTCACTCCGTGGCATGCTGTAGAAAGCTTTAAATGCTATGCCAAGGAACTTGTACATAATTCAGTAGGAAATGACAACCTGGATCTTCAAATAAGGTTTCTTTAATGTAGTATTCAAATAATTACCACACATTTTCAGTCATTTTGCAAGCATTTACGGAACCAAAGAATTAACACTCTTTTCCAACCTTGGTCAAATATATTTGGTGTAGTTTTTAGATTCATTTTTTGTTTAAAAGAGAATTCATGGGTGGGGGTGAGGACGGGATAGGAGGATGCTGTCAAGTTTCTTGATTCTTAGATTAGTTACTGGGCTTGGAGATAAAGGAGAGAAGGCTCTTGTAAGGTTCATAAAGCAAAACCACACATTCCCTGGAAGAAAGAAGGAAATTCTAAAAAATATAAGTTTTTCTACTCACGCTTGGAACTTCTTGCACCCAAATACTCAAAATTAAGTGCTTATCATGATCTATTAGACTATGGACAATTGTAAGAAGTAAGCTCCATATATGGGCCATTAATCAAATGACAGTAAACAAGATATTTTTTAAAAGACAAGAAGCAAAGAGAATTCAGTTTTTTACTTTGTTGAGAGAATCATATATAAATTCTAATTGAGAAAGGCTCCATGATGAAATATCTCTATGGCTTTAAATAGGAGTGATGCCATGTTGAGAAAAGTAGAATTTTGTTTTGTTTTTCCCCATCATGATGTCATAAATATATAAACGTGGGTCACATTCTCATTAATTCACTCATTTATTAACCTTTTACTGAGACATGACTATGTGAATGGAGTCTTAATATAAAGGTAAAAAAAAAGATTCAACATGCCCCAAATGCCCAAGCTAAATTACTATTCTTATCCCCATTTTCTCCACCCTCAACCTCATCCACTTTCAATATTCTCTCCCAGCTACTGAGTAATACAAAGCACCACTCATGATCACACCCTCCCCTCCTCCCCCATATCCAACTCAATATGTCTTACAACTTTACACATGAAATCTTCTTCAATTCCAATTCCATCACCAATACGACCACATTCATCCAAGCCACCATCATGCCATATGTAGACGACTACAATAGTATGGTATGTAATCTACTTGCCCTTCTCCAATTCATTCCCCATGCAGCAGGCAGATCCATACGACCTTGGCACTACCTCAAACCCCAGTCTCTATCCCTTCCCATTACTATTAGGATTTTGCTCATTGTAGTACCTCTAACATTTAGCTATGAGTGGAATTGCATTCAATTTAATCAAAGATGTGGTCACTAAACTCAAATGGGAAGAAAGACTGGTAAACAAATACTGGAATAAATGAGGTAACTGGAAACATGGAAAGATTGGTCATTTCACTCTTACTCTCAGAGGTAACTAATTTTCACATGAAAAATAAAACATTCTTTTCCACAAGGCAATATTATCTTTGCTTTATCATGGAGTTCCCACGGCTGTCATTGGTTTGGTATTTTGGAGTTGGTAGACTTGATTTAGAATATGAGAAACCAAATTCTTTCGTAGTAAAAAGCAAGTTTTATAAACTTAATTCATTAAAAAAAACAAAAGAATTTCTCAAATATTTTTACAGTCTTCCTTTAAAATCTTCCCCATTTCATTGGTCACAGTATTTCCAGAAGGACTATGTTATTACCCTAGATTTGGGGTAGGGCTGCTATTAAGGAGGCTACCCAGACTCAGTTCTTAACTTATTTCAGAATTCCACAATGTGTTTTCCCTTCTCATAAAGGATTAAAACCACATCATCACATCATGATAGAACGATCTGTAAGAATCACAATGCTTTTAACACGTAAGAAATGGATTAAAAAGCACTTTATGTCTTGTTAAAGAAATCTCCCGTTCCTCAGAAGCACTTTTTAGCATTTTAGAAGTGGCATTTGATCTGACTGACATATTGACCAGTAATTTGAACAGAAGATGGATCATTTCCACTTAGATCACAAAGGGAATATAAATTTGTGACTGTAAATTCAAGAGAGACAACTTCCAAAGAATTTCTGTAGAATAACCCCTCTTACTCTAAAACAGCTTTTAAAATTGTTTTAGATTCTTCCTCATACTCTTTAATAAATCAGTGTCCAAAACCATACACAGTACTAACCTATTGTTTTTATTTGGATTTGCAAATAGACCAAAGTAGAATTTGTCTTAAAGTGAAAGGTGACAAAATACCCACCTTCTACTCCTATTAATAGAAAGCACTATACTAATAGCCAAAAGATTACTGGGCAGTGTTTTTTTGTTGCTGAGTTTGTGTTTTTGTTTTCCATTTTTGCTATTTGTTACTACTCACACATGAACACTAATTAGTTTTGGTACCATATTCTCATTGATTAACAGCTCCTCAAGTTGGAGATGGAGAGTTATCACATCTTTTTCTAAAATTCTTTAAATAAAAAGCCAAATATGTCTGACCGTAACACGACAGTAAACCGATCACCATTTCACCACTATGTGAAACGACGTACTGAGTCAGCCAAGCATCTCCAGAACATATTGAAATATTTCCTTTCAACTACACGATTAAAGTCTCTCAGTATCTAGATCACCACCAATATTAATTACTGACTTTTATTACTTGGTTTTGTTTTCATTGTTTATAAAACAAGGAAGGACTTAATGCAAGTATATAAAGGAAAATACATATGTACATATGCATTTTGAAAGGGTTTTTGGTAATTCTTATTCCATCCAAGAAATGTCACAACTCAGATCATGGATGTTGTGTGAATACTTTGAAGGATCTAACATGATTTTCTGGAAATGTAACCACACAAAAAGTAATTTACGGGCTTCCCTGGTGGCACAGTGGTTGAGAGTCCGCCTGCCGATGCAGGGGATGCGGGTTCGTGCCCTGGTCCAGGAAGATCCTACGTGCCGTGGAGCGGCTGGGCCCGTGAGCCATGGTCGCTGAGCCTGCGCGTCCGGAGCCTGTGCTCCGCAACGGGAGAGGCCACAGCAGTGAGAGGCCCGTGTACCGCAAAAAAAAAAAAAAAGTAATTTATTTATGGCACTTAAGGATTTATCACCTAAACATATAAGTTCATGCATTTCCATTGTATTGATCTTTATTTTGCAAATGTTTCAGCAGCATTTACTATCACTGAAGTAGTGGCAACATGTTCTACTTAAGATCAAACAATCTCCCGAAATCTGGCAAGATTTAACAGAAATTTAAAACAATGCTTTCCTGGGAAAACGCTAACCATCTGCAACGGTTATTATTAACACTATTCTTTTCTCTTTTTTCTTCCTGTATTATTTTTACTTCCTGTTGCTCTCAAAGCTTTCTATCATTAGCAATTAATTGTAAACAAATGGTTGAAGAAGACGTTTGCATTTATGACTTTTCTCATAAGTCAAACAAATACAGTGTCTTGTTTTAGTCATGAATGAATTTCCTGTCCACACACAGGTCTACCTGAGCTCTGCTAAGAAAAATGCATAGCAAAACATGCAAATGATTGCTTTCAGAAAAGAGAGATATCATCTTAAATAATACTCTTAATGTACTTATAATAGTTGGATGAATTTCTCTAAAAAGAAAAAAGTGTCAAACATGTTACTAGGGGCTACTTTAAATTAGTAGTTTAAGTCAGTGTTATTTAAAGTAGAAAACACACATTTAGAAACATTTTCACATAAAGAGAAATTGAAAACATCAGAATATAACCTGTTGTTTTGTATTATTTTGTCCTAAGCACATAAGCCCAGCCACACTGAAGGAAGCTGTCATAAGCCAAATTATGTCCCCATTTTTTAGTCCTTGTCATAAACATCAGGATACATTGTCCAACGCCACTTACTTGTATCTCTGCCAGAGTGAATACACAGTTACTTGTTCAGTTCTGCAGTAGAGTTGCCTCTTTGATGTTGTTCAGCCACCATTTCCTTTCCATTCACTTTTATCTATGTCCTGGCACTCATTCCTGCAGCATCCTCCTCTCCAGATGGTCTCCATCTCCCCTTCAGAAGTGCCCCAAATACTCCAGCTTCCTCCTCTTGATCTTTTCCAATCGACAGCCACGTTATTCCTCAAGATTTTAATACCAACTATCCCCTGCTTTATTCTTTTATTCACAGATTATTTTTATGGGGAGAAAAGGGCCTCAAGAAAAGATCACAAAATCCTCAGCAAATATTGTTGCATTATTAATCATACTTCTCTACTATTTGCTGGGATGCTTATTTGGTTCATTGTTTAACCCAACATGTATTGAGTAACTATTATTTATCAGGAAGAGTGTTAGGTACAGGGGGTTTGGATATAAATTAAAAATGGTTAAAGACAGAAGATAAATGAGGTCTGGACCAGGTATGGGGAAACAGGCACAGGAAACTCAAGGAGATAACCATCAATTGTATTTATGGGGAGTATCACAAAAAGGTTCACGTAATTGGGTCTTGTAGGATACAGAGGAGTTCACCAGGTTGATCATCATGGGTAAAGGACACTCCAGGTAAAATAAACAGTGTAGGGATAGAGACAAAAAATAGCACTCCGTGTCTGGAGAATTATATGTAGTCTGTATGCCTATGGGGGAGCTTCTAAAAGCCGGTGGGGAATGTCCAATAGATGAATTGGGAGAAGTAGGTACAGAAAAGAAAGAGCCTTTCATGCCCTGATATTTGGACTTGTCTGTAAGGCAACAGCAAATAGCGAAAGGTTTTAAACAGGTAAAATGTGGAAAAATAATGGTCATATCTCTAGTTTTAAATAATTTCTATGACTTCACTGTGGTTGTTGAATGGGAAGGGAAAAAATTGAACAGAGAATACTGATAAAACACAAATATACTAGCTCTAGTGTGAAGTGATAAAAGTCTAAACTAAAGCACTATCAATGGGTTTGGAGAAAAGAACCTGGTAAGCTTATAGATATCTGATTTGGCATGTTGGGGAAGAAAAACCATTGGTTCTATTTGAACATGTTGAGACAAGTGATAGTGAGGTATCTGAGTAGAGCTAACTCGAAGGCAGGTAGAGTTTAGGATCAATGACCTGACTACAGGGAATAATTTGGAACACAGAGGTTAGCTAATGGTTATGGAACTCAAGTATGAATTAGAAGCCTGGGAGAAAATGTTAGAGAAGAGGCCAAGACTCAACTCCCAGAAAACAACAAAGTCTCATGTTCGCTGCAAGTTGGGAAGCCTGCAAAGAATATTGAGAATGCCTTGGAACTAAGTTCAAAAAGGTAGGGTGTAATTGACAGAGACAAATGCCAGTGAGAAGGGTTTTTTGGTTTGTTTTTTTGTTTTTGTTTTTAAATGACTAGTGACTCAATTAGTAATGAGAAAAATAAGGAAGGTAGGTAGTGAAGCAGTATGAAATATTACTCTTGGATTTGAAGAGAAAGAATGATAAAAGATGAGGATTACCATGGGTCAATTGTTTTTTAATGTGGGAGTGTTAAAAAAGAGGCAACAGGCCCAAAATGGAGTCACTTGTGCTAAGTCCACATCCCACATCAAGACTTAATACCTGACTTAATCTTAGTTTCAAACTTCCCCAGGAATGTAATCTTAACCAGTCAGTCTGAAAGGTCCTGGTCAGCACAACTGAGGTAATCTGCCAGATAGCTCCCTTTAATCTCCCAAAGGAAGGTGACTTTCCCTGAAATACTCCTTTTCCTTATCCCACTCACTTTCTGCCTTTACAAACCATTCTCTTTCTGTAGCACTTTGGAGCTCCCTTCCGTTTGCTAGATAGGATGCTGTTTGATTCATGAATCACTGAATAAAGCCAATTGATCTTTAAATTTACTTGGTTAAATTTTGTTTTTTAACAGGAGAAATTGTATCATGTCATGAATGGATGGAATCAGCCAAATTTAATAGAGGACAAGGACATATAAAATAACTACCAAATAACATGAGTGCTATGATAGAAGAAAAAACAGAACTGTGGGAGCATTGTTAGAAGAATTACATTCATCCACCCTTCCATGAGTGCAAAAGTCAATACTATCTTAACTCTAAATTTACTGAATAATAACTTTCAGGCTACAAGCTGTTTGCACATGCATGAGCGCACATGCACACACACACACAAACATGAAGAACAAAATTCTATTGACATATTATTAAAAGATCTGCCATGGGGTTTGAATTACAGTAAGTCCCCTACATACAAACCTTTAAGTTGCGAAATTTCAAAGACGCGAACGTGTGTTAGTTACCTAAGTTAGTTCACTTGTCTGGCTTACGTTATCAGATGCGCGCATCCTCTAAAAGTGGTTGTGCTTTTGTGTACTTTACTGTACAGTACTGTATAGAGTACAATAGTACAGTATCTTTATTTCAAGCCCAGGATGTCTGGAAGCAAGTGTAAAGGCAGTGGTGATGTAGCTGGTACTGCTAAGAAGCGCCAAGCGATAACGATGGAAACAAAAGTGAAAATAATTGAGAGAGTGGAGAAAGGCAAAAAGATGGTAGGCGTCGCTCATTCTTATAATATGAATAGTTCAATCATAGACACAATTCTAAAGAATAAGGACAAGATCATGGAACATGTGAAGTCTGCTGTGCCAATGATGTCAACAATAATATTGAAGAAGCGTGGAAAAGTGATGGAGGAGATGGAGAAACTTCTCAATGTGTGGACGCAAGATCAGCATCAGAGTCGAGTCCCGCTCAGCTTAAGGCTGATTCAAGAGAATACTAAAAGCCTTTATGAAAACTTGAAGAAGAATCACAGCAAAGAATCAGTGGGCGCATCTTTTAATGCCAGCCATGGCTGGTTTCATCAGTTCAAGGCGAGAGCTAACCTTCACAATGTAAAATAAGTGGTGAGGTAGCAAATGCAGATACGGTAGCTGCCCGGGAATTTCCTGAAACACTTCAAGAAATCATTGATGAAAGCGCATATTTACCTGAGTAGGTTTTTAATGTGGATGAGACAGGACAGTACTGGAAGAGGATGCCAGACCAAAGTTACATCAGTAAGGAGGAAAAGTTGATGCAGGCTGTAAAGCAACAAAGGATAGGCTAACTCTGCTGTTTGATGGCAATGTTTCCGGCGATATGAAGCTGAAGTCTCTCTTAGTTTATCATTCAGAGAACCCAAGGGCCCTTAAAAACATAGCCAAGGGCTCTCTTCCTGTTGTGTGGAAGAGTAACCCCAAACCTGGGTTACACAGGCCATTTTCCAGGACTGGTCTTTCCACCACTTTATCCCAGAGGTAGAGAAATATTGCTTGGAGAAGGATGTCCCATTCAACATTCTTCTGCTGCTTGACAATGCTCCGGGTCACCCCCCATGCGTGGACGACTTTCATCCCAACGTCAAAATAGTGCATCTGCCACCAAATACATTACTCATCCAAACTATGGACCAGGGAGTTATAGTGATTTTCAAGAAATATTTACGTCACACTTTTCATCAGACAGTAAAGGTGAGTGACGAATCAGGAACAACCCTGTGACAATTTTGGAAGGACTATAACATCTACAAGGCCATAAAAACATTGACTCTGCTCGGCATGACGATACGGCCGTCACCATGAATGGGGTTTGGAAGAACCTTTTCCTGTAGGTTGTTCACGATTTCCATGGATTTGAGGATGTGGATGAGGAGTCCAAAGAGATCTTCATTAGTGACCCTCAGCAAGAAGGTGGAGCTAGATCTGCAAGAGGACGACTTCATTGAACTCCTTGCTGTGCAACACGAGGAGCTTACTAATGAAGACCTGCTGGAATTGGAGGCCCAGAGAAAGGACAAAGAGAGACAAGAGGAAGAAGAAGTAACTGAAGAACCAAAGAGATGCATGACACAGGAAACGGCAAGGGGATTTTCTTTATTTGAGGAGGCACTTTTTGAGTTAGTTTTTGAGGCACAGGCCCCAAACCTAGAACGGTACACGAAGGTTGCAGCAGCCATTCAGAATGCAATCCAGTGCTACCGTGTCATCTACAATGAGAAAAAAAGAGCTACTACCCAGACATCACTGGATCATTTTTTCGAAAGGGTAGATACATCCAGCAAGGAACCAGAACCTGTGCCATCAACGTCAGGAGTGAGTGAAATTGCAGCTTTCCCTCCATCGCATATTGCTGATGACCCTTCAGCTCTACCCTCTCCCACCTCCTCTCCCTCCTCCAGTCAGTAACTCTTCTTGCCTGGTCACTCAGTGCCAGCCCCTGTATGCCAGCTGTTGTACTGGACTACTGTACTTTTTCAAGGTATTGTACTATAAGACTCAAAATGTTTTATTTTTTGTGTTTTTTAATGTATTATTTGTGTGAAAAATATTATAAACCTATTACAATACAGTATATATAGCCGACTGTGTTACTTGGGTACCTAGGCTAACTTTGTTGGACTTACGAACAAATTGGACTTATGAACGCACTCTCAGAACAGAACTCATTTGTACGTCAGGGACTTACTGCACCTGTTTTCTGAAACAATGTGATTCACAGAGTGTTAGAACAGAAAGACATTAGAAATTTTGCAGTTAATCCCCTCATTCAATTAGATGAAGAAGATGAAGCCCCACAGATGTTCCCTGGCACACCAAATCAGAACACCAGGGGCAGAATTAGAGCTAGTTTGTACTGTAGTAGGTTTATTATCATGCCTGTTGCCCTACCCTTTCAAAGTCTAAGCTTTAAGTACAAAATTCATCTGTGAATAAGAAATTTTTTTGTGATTTGGATTTATCACAATAACCTTGTTAACAGATACTGTTTTTGGTGGTAGGTATCACTTTATCCTGTTTCAATAGATACTACATTTTTCAGAATGTCAAGTTGTAACTACACTGAGCTATATTATTTATTGAGTATTAAATATGTATTGCCTGTCATAAGTTGTGGCGTAAAAAGTTGTGACAATTTTCTTATTTCCTCAAGAAATATAGAAATATACTTGGAATGACATTCTCTCACTAAAAATAGTGCAAGGAAGACACAAGTTTGGTTTTGCTGTGGTTCTCTTGTTGTTTTGGTTGTTTTTGTTTTTCCAGTTGTTGGAGAAGAAGTGTAAAAAAATCTTAAATTTAACTTTCCTTTCTGAATAAGCAAAAACAAAGCTTTATTTTTCAGTCTCAATCCACTTCAAATCTTTTACCCTAGTCCTACTGACACTATCACTTCAAAATCACAGCATAATGCAGTACACTATTTTCCAATGTCAGTAAAACAAAAACTTTATTGAATAAGTATGTGTGAAATGCTGCAAACAAAAACATCTCCACAGGCAGCACCTGACTGGCTCACAGCAATGCTCTCCATTGTTATATCAGAGCTCAGAAAGTAACTTCCTAGCATATCAGGTTAATGCTTCTTTCAAAGTTGTTTATCTTTGTTAAAAGAAGGAATCAAACAAAGAAAATTAGGGTAAATATTTTCCTAGCCAAACCTGGGATTAAATTGTTCTTCTCAAATTTAAGAAGATAGTAACCCAGACTACAAAAGAAATATATTTTCATGATATCTCTCCTTTCATTCTACAAACTTTTAAAATAAGTTTTGAAGGTGACTTCCTCCCTTTGTAAAATCTCCAGATGCCATTGCTATAGTTTTACATTTAACTAAGGAATAAACACAGTTGCATCTGTTTAACTACATATTTTATGAACATTCAGTGTCTACCTAATAGAGAATTATAGACTTCTCTCCTTTGATCCTTGCCCTTGTATCTCAGCACACTTTACCATATCCTATAGCTTAAAAATTACTGCAGTAATACAAAACTCAGTACTGTAGTAGCCAAGTCAGAGCCAACACAACTGTGCTAAGGTCTCTGTAATTTCTCATTTTCTCTAATTTTTCCTCTGCTTTTAGGGCAGTTACTCTCATAAGTGTTTAGGCCACCAAAATCTGGAATCTCACTAATTACAATTAGTTTTGTTTTCCTCAACCTCGGCAGCTCTGCCAGCAACCAAACCACTGCCTCATATAGAGTTGCCTCTAACTGCCTACAAGATGATGTTGCCAGCCAAACTGCCCACTGAGTTCCATATGAGCCCAGTTTGGATTTCTGTTTTTCAGAGATCTGTGTCTTGTCACTTTGCTATAACCTCATATTTTAACTTACTTGAAAAGTATCTTCAAAAATCATCTGTGATAGAAACAATCTGATATAAATGAATACATTTTTCTACATTGAGTTATCTAACAAGAATTCTAAATCACAAAAGCTAACTTTGTAAAGGCTATGCTAAAAGTGCTTCATGCATGGTTATTTCTGACCCCTTAAATGGCTTTAGAAAAATATACAAATGCCTTCAGAGCAATGGCTTAAAAGAATTCAACCAGGCTTTTGAGGTAAGAGCAAAAGAGTGGACTGTTATAAAAAAATGGGAAAAGCTAACTGCTATTAACTGTGATCAGGTGTTTATTTTACAACAAGAGTTAACATTTCTAAAAATATAGACTTGGCTACAAATCTTATGTAGCGTTCAAGGGATATACACTCCTACTTGTTCATTAATTCAGCCAGTCATTTATTCATTCAATAATTATTCATTGAGCATCTACAATGTGCTGGGCACTGAATATAGATCTGGAAAAATAAGAGGCAAGCCCCTGCCGTCCTGGAGTTTACATTCTAGTAGGCGATACAAGTAATAAAAAGTGTATATATAAAACAAAGAGAGGTAGCATTAAGTACTATAAAAAAATAAAGTAGGGTAATGGGACTTGAGACAGGGGATACTATTTTAGACAGATGATCAGGGAAGGTCTCTTGGAAGAGGTTATCTTTGAGTAGAAACCTGGATAAAAAGAGAGTCTAAGTCATGCAACTCTCAGGATTGAGAGCCTTACAGAAAGAGGAGTAGAAATACAGAGCCCCTGAGCAGGAATGGGCTTGGAATGTTTGTGAAACAACAAAGACACAGGAATGGAGAGGAGTGAGGGGAAAATAAGTTTGAAGCACAAGAAAGGATCTTGAAGGCCACAGGCAGGACACTGGATTTTATGCTGAGTAGGTTGAAAAACCCTTGGACGATTATGAGCAGAGTAAGGATATGATGTAATATCACACACACACACACAAGCTCTCCAAACATTCCTGTTTCCAATGCATAAAAATTTGTTGGCAACCCATGCCCTCCATGGGCTACAACCTTGGGCATTCATTGCTGCCAATTTCTGCCCCCCCAATCTATTGAGTGTCTGTTTCTTCCAACAGAGAGAGTAGAACAAAAGGGAGGGTCAAAGGAAAGACCAGTGCAAGAATTCACATTTTATAGTACCTTCTCACACATCCTCTCATTTGGACCCCCTAAAAATTCTGTTAGGTATATAAGGGAACTGTAGTTATCCTTATTTTATAGATGAGGAAATGAGGAGTCAAATTTCCTTGAATAATGCCACATCAGTGGAGAGTAGAAGAGCTAAGACTAGAACTTAGATCTTCTGCTGTCAAGTGCAAGGCTCATTTCTATACAGAAGGCTACCATTCAAAAGAAAATTAAATTTGGTTATTCTTCCACCTTCTTCCATATTTCACTCACCAAAGGCTAAAATAAGTTTAAGATAATAGAGTCCCATTTAGAAAAAATAAATGCATTGCGTAATGAGATGAGAGTAGGCATAATGTATTGTTCTCCTAGGACCAGAGTTATAACATTTTTAATATGTCTGATAGCACCTTGTACAATCCTGTGCAAACACATCCTCAATATAACTACTTAACTGATTGACTGGTTTGTTAAGAGAGAAAATAAAGAGAAGAATTAGAAATTTTTATGTCAAAGAAAAAATAGTGTTTCTCATTCCCATAATCTCCTTCATACTTCACAGAGATGAAAGTAACATGCATTTTAAAATATCTTATATGCATTTTAACCTTAAGTATTTGCTGTATTTTTATGGACAGGCTGGCTCATGTAACACTATTTGGGAATAAAAAACTTTCTTGTGGGAAAGGTATATAATAAAGAACCATTCTGAACCATTTTTAGAACTAGATAATTGCCATTTCAGTTCAACATATATTGAACACCAATTAAGTGCTTGATATAGCCTATTCGATACTGGGAATATAAAGATGAATCAGATTGTCATACAATATTTTTGGTAGATCACGTTAGTTTGTAATATTAAGAATGTGAGGGGGTAATGGAGAAGATAACATTATTTTGGACATCAGTCAATAACATTGCTCACTATTCCCCTTTCTCTGACTTTCCCAAACCCCATCCCTGAAACCTTCACCTAAAGTCCACTTAGGCCCTTTTCCTAATCTGTTCTTGCAGCTCCCCCATCTACCCCATCCTATCTCCACTTGACCATACCTCCCCACACAAAAAAGCAAACTGATGAGAAGAATCCTCTGAAGCAGGTGGTTGTCTCTGCCTAAACAGGTTCTTTATTTTTCAGTTGGCAGAAAGATAAACAAAAATTCTTCAAAATAGTCTCTGGCCAGAGGAGAGCTGCTGCCCAGAGTTAACGGTTCTGAAAGTTTCTTTTAGAGGAATCAAACATGGCAGGAAGATATTGAAGCCCCACTGGACCAACTACATCAAAGGCCATGTAAAAAATCAGCCACAGAGGAGAAAACTGGAGTCCAAGGAAGCAACTATACTAGTCAACGCCAAATAATTCAGACCAGGGTTATTCCAAATGAAATTTCTATTATGGTATTTTAAAAATTCTAAAATTGGTGACATCAGCAAGATGGTGGACCATGAAGGTCCAGGCCCTCATTCTCTTATGAAAACACTAAGTAAAAAACTTGAACCTGACTAAAATAATTTTATAGACACTCTGGAAATCAAAGTTGTACAGCAACCAAGCTAATGCCCAGTCAAGAAAAGGCCATATACAAAATGGGAGGAAATTCATGGTCTTTTAACTCACCCTTGCCCCACCCAATTTTGGGGAAGCAGCAGTCTAGTCAATCTCCAGTCCCATTCAGTGACCTGGAAAGAACAGAGTGGGCCAAACTTGCAACTTTCTAACTTATCTCCAAGCTGCCTGAGGGACTGGTCTATGCTTTGCCCAGTTTGGAGCACAGAAGGACAGAAGTGGCACAGATCTAAGGCTAGAAAAATCTGCAGGAAGCAACAGGCATGACTTGTGAAAACCATAAGGGGACTACCGACCCACTGACACTTGAGGGTAAGAGATTAAGAGCAAAGGAAGCAAAAATTCTGATTCTGAAAAATATACAAGCATACTTCACTTTATTGTGCTCCACAATATTGCACTTAGAAGATATTGCATTTTTACAGATTGAAGGTTTGTGGCAACCCTGCATTAAGCAAGTCTATAAGTGCCATTTTTTTTCCAGCAGCATTTGCTCACTTTTTGTCTCTGTGTCGCATTTTGATAATTTTCACAGAATTAGAAGTGGAGCCTGAAGATATGACTGAATTGCTGCAATTTCATGGTAAATCTTGGATGAAATGAAGAATTGCTTCTTATGAATGAGCAAAGAAAGTGGTTTCTTGAGATAGAATCTACTCCTTGTAAAGATGCTGTTAAGATTGTTGAAATAACAACAAAAGATTTAGAGTATTACATTAACTTAGTTGATAAATCAGAGACAGAGTTTGAGAGTATTGACTCTAATTTTTAGACATTCTACCGTAGATAAAATGCTATCAAACAGCATTGCATGCTACAGAATAATCATTTGTAAAAGGAAAAGTCAATCTGTGCTGCAAGCTTCATTGTTGTCTTATTTTAAGAAATTGTCACAGCCACCTCAACCTTCAGGAACCACCACCCTGATCAGCCAGCAGTCATTAATATGAAGGCAAGACCCTGCACCAGCAAAAAGATTATGACTTGCTGAAGGCTCAGATTATGGTTAGTAGTTTTTAGTAATGAAGTATTTTCTAATTAAGGTATTACATTGTCCTTTTAGACATAATGCTATTGCACACTTAATAGACTACAGTATAGCATAAGCATAAATTTTATATGCACTGGGAAACCAAAAAGATTGTGTGACTTACTTTATTGCAATATTCACTTTAGTGCTGTGTCTGAAACCAAACCCATATCTTATAGTATGCCTGTAATAACTGAATTGAAAGATACACAAGAGGAGTTCGATATTAAGTCCATCAAGCAGAAGAAAAAAGCAGTGAACATGAAGACAAGTCATTTGAAATTATTGAATCTGAGGAGGAAAAAGAATAAAAGTGAACAGAGTCTAAAGGACTTATGGGACCTGTCAAACAGAACAGTATACACATTACAGGAGTCCTAGAAGGAGAATAGAGAGGAAAAACATGCAGTGAACTTATTTAAAGAAGTAACTGGCCCAAATTTCCCAAAATACATGGATATATTTACAAATATAAGAAGCTTAATAAACTTCAAGTAAGATAAATTCATAAAGACCACATGAAGACAGTCTAATCAAACTTTCGAAAAAGAAATAATTCTGAAAGCAGAAAGAAGGTGGCTCATCATGTACAAGGGATCCTCAATAAAATTGTCAGATTTCTTAGCAGAAAATTTGCAGGCCAGAGGCTGTGGGATGACATATTTAAAATACTGAAAGAAAAACAATGCCAACCAAGAATTCTATATATAGCAAAACTTTCCTTGAAAAAATGATGGAGAAATTAAGACAGTGCCAGATAAACAAAAGCTGAGTGAATTCATTACTACTAGAATTGCCCTGCAGGAAATACTAAAGGGAGTCATTCAAATTGGAATGAAAGGATGCTAGATAGTAATTCAAATCCATTTGAAAACATCAAGTTCTTTGGTAAAGGTAAATATATGAACAAATATAAGAAACTCTCGAGATCAGCATCAATGAAAATTTATCAATTTATGATGAAATCACTTGCTGAATGAACATCCTCTCTACCCAGGAGGTATATACAACATTAAAATCACAAATGCTATAAAGGCACTCTCACTTAAAATTATTATTCTAAAATTTCATTACACTCTATAGCACTCTATAGGACTTAAAAAATAAGAGTTGACAAAGCAAAGTTGCTACTGCAAAAATAATTCTTACTCTGGCACGAAGAATTTCTGAGCAAATGGAACTCAAACATGCCAGTATTGATATTGATAAAGTAACCCTGCATTGAATTTTCCACCTACATGCAATGAAAACAAAGGAAATAAAGATGCACTAGAAATGCTTTCTTTGAAACAAAGCTACATATGGCTATTAATGAAAGGGTTGGATGAAGGTGCAGAAAAGTTTACAATGTTCTTTTTTCTTTTCTTTTCCTTTTTTTTTTTTTTGGCTGTGCTGTGCATTTTGTGGGACCTTAGTTCCCTGACCAGGCAGGGATTGAACCCCAGCCATGGCAGTAAAAGCACCAAGACCTAACTACTGGACTGACAGGGAATTCCCTACAGTGCTCTTCCAAAATTATCAAACAAAAATGATTGTATTTATAGATGAAGTAATTAAAGGAATATATTTGGCTTTATATTTATCTCCTTGATATTTCTCCAAATGGTGTAGATCTAGAAAGAATTCACCCACTGAAAAAACGTTTTTATGAACACATTTTCAACTCAAGCATTGAAATGCCTTATCCTATAAGACTGATTATTTTTAAAAGATCAAATATTTTTCACAAATTTAATACATGTCTTCTTTTGTATATTTTGTTATTTTAAATAATCTTTTAGCTATCACTTTAATTTGCTATATTGGAATAAAAATGTATGTATAGTTTTATAAATTCGAATTTTACTTAGTGCTTTATAATATGTTTATAAATGTTTATACTTGAGATGAATGAAATATTTAATTTTATTTTCTTATTTAAAATTTTGAACACTCAGCTTTTTTTTTTTTTTTTTTTTCTTGCGGTACGCGGGCCTCTCACTGCTGTGGCCTCTCCCATTGCGGAGCACAGGCTCCGGATGCGCAGGCTCAGCGGCCATGGCTCACGGGCCCAGCCGCTCCGCGGCATGTGGGATCTTCCCGGACCGGGGCACAAACCCGTGTCCCCTGCATCGGCAGGCGGACTCTCAACCACTGCATCACCAGGGAAGTCCAGCGTTTTGTTTTATAAAATACTAAGGAGCAAAAAAAAATCCTGATATATGGTCTTTTTACGCTAAAATGATGATTACCATATCCTGGAAAAAATGAGACAGACATATGAGAACATTTCAATATAAAGTCTAAGTGATCTAAGAGAGGTTTGCTCATACCATATGCTAACAGAAAAAGGGCAAGGACATTTTATTATATTAGTAGTCTCAACGCACTACTAGTTTTTGCGGTCCCAGTCCATGTCATAGCAAACCTATTAAAATGCTGCCATACATCACAATGAATGTAATTTTTATACACTATAAAGTATTTAGTTGGGTTGCAGTAGCAGTTGATTGGCTGATATAATGACATGTTATGTTCTTAAGTATTTAATTAAACATTTATTCATTTCAATTTTGCAGCTTTTTTTCGGTTCTCCCTCTGGTTGCTAACATTTAGAGTAGGCCTTTGTTAACCCAATAGGACATCTGCCTATGCCTCTAATATGTAGTGGTTAAAATAACCCTGAGAAGGATTCTTAGAAACAGATGTGTTTGGGATGAATTTTAAAGAATGAGGCTGAATGATGAGTCAAGAAGAATAGGAGTCTTATTCTAGGCAAAAGGAACAGAATGAACAAAGGCACTGAGTGATGTAAAGTAAGATGTATACACCTAAAGTACAAGCAATTTCAAGTTACTAAAATGGGAAGTCTTCAGTAAAGAAGAGTGAAAGATTAAGATAGGAAGGCAGCCAGGGAAAGGGATGTAAAAAGCATCATTCAAGAGGGTTTAGACTTCATCCTGGGAGAGATTGCCCCTGAACCACTTTACACAGCAGAGTGACAGGGCCAAGTACACATTTCATATGAATCACCTTGACAGCTAAGTAAAGATGAATTTAAGGGAACAAATTAAAAGGGAAGGGAACAAGTTAAAATACTCCTGCCATATCTGAGAACAATAGTCTCCAAAAAGGAGTGCATGGGATGTATTTCTCTCAAGGAGAATACAAGACAACTTATTTGGAGAGAAAAGGGATTGAAATATATATCTAATTATTTTTATTTTCTCCTTCAAAAATTGTCAACTTCTGGCATGCGTTTTGTAATGTACATATTAACACAACAGTTCATTTTTAAAAGAAATAAGCTGGAGGCAAAGGCTCAAAAGTGTTTATCAGTGGGGGGGCAGGAAAACAGAAATTCAGAGACCCCATTGTTCTGGATAAGAGTGATAAAAGTGTGTTCTAAGCTGGTGATTCTGCTGATGGAGAAATACAAATAGAATTGTGCAAGTTCAGAAGCTAACATCATCAGGGTTTGATGGCTGTTTGCACATAATGGTTAGAGTTATCAAGTATATTCATATGAACATTCCTGTATGCTAGTCAGAGAGCAAAGCTAGAATTGAATTTAGGGTTACGAGGTGAGGCAGAGTAAAGCAGCTCCATAAAAGAGGAAGTAGATCAGTGGAAGGCAGAGGTATTCTAGTAGCAAATTAAAGGCAGATGGCGAAAGACTATGTGAAAATTCTTTCTGCTATAAATCAAAAAGTACTTAAAAATATGGAAACAAGAAAAATACTCCTGAATTGCAGCATAAAATATTTGGGTTAGCTAACAGGAAGAACTTTGTCAGTAGTCACTGTTAAAAAACTATGTGTGAACACAGAAAGTTATCACTTCTATTTGCTATGGTTTAAAGGTTCATCCTGTGTCCACGCAGAGAACACACCAAAACATCTTCTCTTGGTTCAGTGTTTTTCTCAGCTGTCAAGAAGTTTACATGGTAGGTTAATACCCCCTCAATCAGAATCTTCCTTACTGCAGCTTATCACTCATGGACATCTTAATTAATTCTTTGATAATTCAGGCTTATATACCAAAAGAAGTAAAAGATTATGGATACTTAGGAAGAACATGTTTTCACTACTACAGAATAGAGGACTAGACATTTTGCAGAAATCACACATGTCTTTTGATCCAGTTATCAAAAACTCCAGTTTCTATAGGAATTAGGATGTGTTTCCAAGCAATATTAAACGCTCCGATATCATCAGAGTGAAAACCAAAGGCTCACCCTGACGTGATTAGTAGATGTGGCTGCCTCTGCTATGAATCAGGGCTAACAAAAGTAGTCACACACCCAAAATACATTCCCCAGTGGTTTGCTCTTACACAGTGAAAAAATTTTCTAGACTTAGTATATTTAGGTTAGAAAACAAAACCAAGGCCCTCGTCTTCTGGAGGTCACTGTTAAACTGTACTTTACCCTGAAAGAGAAGAAAGGCCTTGAGAACTGTCCTCAATCTTATCCCTTAACATATCAACATGGCAACTCATTCTGATCAGCCAGTTGTAACCTTGGCAGACATAGGAGCCCAGCCTTGAGAAGATAAGATATGGGGGATAGGTAAACTAAGGAAAATCGTTGTCTCTCGTTTCATAACAGTCACCAGAATAGGCCTTGGGCAAATTACTGCAAGCTCTTCACTTGGTATATTCTAAGCCTACAAAAACTATAAGATAAGCAAGACTATATGAAGATGCATGTTTGTAGAGTAGAAACTCACCTGAGAAATCAGCTTTTTTTTTAATATTTTGGTGCTTTTATTTTTATGGAGTAAATTTCTTCACTTGGGTCAGTATATTTATTTTTTTTAACATCTTTATTGGAGTATAATTGCTTTACAATGTTGTGTTAGTTTCTGCTGTATAACAAAGTGAATCAGCTATATGTATACATATATCCCCAAATCCTCTCCCTCTTGCGTCTCTCTCCCACCCTCCCTATCCCACCCCTCTAGGTGGTCACAAAGCACCAAGCTGATCTCCCGGTGCTATGCGGCTGCTTCCCACTAGCTATCTATTTTACATTTGGTAGTATATATATGTCAACGCTACTCTCTCACTTCATCCCAGCTTACCCTTCCCCCTCCCCGTGTCCTCAAGTCTACTCTCTACATCTGCGTATTTATTCCTGTCATACAGAGTGAAGTTCGTCAGAAAGAGAAAAATACCGTATGCTAACACAGATATATGGAATCTAAAAAAAAAAGAAAAAAACTGGTTCTTAAGAAGCTAGGGGCAGGACAGGAAATCAGCTTTCTTATATCCTGTTTGCATTTTGAAATAATTAAAGACCACTCTAATTCTTTTTAATTATATTATAATTTTATAATTCTTAATTAAATAAAACTATAACATAATTTTATAATTCTTAATTAAATAAAATTATATTAATGTTAATAAATAATATTTTGGCAGGATAACAAATATTAAGTAAGCACCAAGAGACAGAATCCAGTATAAAGGTTAACTTAATTTTCTTCGAAGTTTTGATCCTAAAAAGTTGTGTAAATTCACTTGTATATGTTAAAGTACATGTTGCTAAAGCTCCACAATCAACTTGATGTACCCTGCTTCTGTGGAATACATGAATAGACAACGAATCATCCGAAATTAAGGAGCCGTGTGGATGAAAGGCTCTTGGTGCTGCAGCCAGGAGTTAGTGCTGTGCCTCTGAGGTGGGAGAGCCAACTTCAGGACACTGGTCCACAAGAGGCCTCCCAGCTGCACATAATATCAAACGGCGAAAATCTCCCAGAGATCTCCATCTCAACACCAGCAACCAGCTTCACTCAACGACCAGCAAGCTACAGTGCTGGACATCCTATGCCAAACAACTAGCAAGACAGGAACACAACCCCACCCATTAGCACAGAGGCTGCCTAAAATCATAATAAGTCTACAGACACCCCAAAACACACCACCAGACGTGGACCTGCCCACCAGAAAGACAAGATCCAGCCTCATTCACCAGAACACAGGCACTAGTCCCCTCCACCAGGAAGCCTACACAACCCACTGAACCAACCTTACCCACTGGGGACAGACACCAAAAACAACAGGAACTACGAACCTTCAGCCTGCAAAAAGGAGACCCCAAACACAGTAAGATAAGCAAAATCAGAAGACAGAAAAACACACAGCAGATGAAGGAGCAAGATAAAAACCCACCAGGCCTAACAAATGAAGAGGAAATAGGCAGTCTACCTGAAAAAGAATTCAGAATAATGATAGTAAAGATGATCCAAAATCTTGGAAACAGAATAGACAAAATGCAAGAAACATTTAACAAGGATCTAGAAGAACTAAAGATGAAACAAACAATGATGAACAACACAATAAATGAAATTAAAAATACTCTAGATGGGATCAATAGCAGAATAACTGAGGCAGAAGAACGGATAAGTGACCTGGAAGATAAAATAGTGGAAATAACTACTGCAGAGCAGAATAAAGAAAGAAGAATGAAAAGAACTGAGGACAGTCTCACAGACCTCTGGGACAACATTAAACACACCAACATTCGAATTATAGGGGTTCCAGAAGAAGAAGAGAAAACGAAAGGGACTGAGAAAATATGTGAAGAGATTATAGTTGAAAACTTCCCTAATATGGGAAAGGAAATACTTAATCAAGTCCAGGAAGCACAGAGAGTCCCATACAGGATAAATCCAAGGAGAAATACGCCAAGACACATATTAATCAAACTGTCAAAAATTAAATACAAAGAAAACATATTAAAAGAAGCAAGGGAAAAATAACACAAAAGGGAATCCCCATAAGGTTAACAGCTGATCTTTCAGCATAAACTCTGCAAGCCAGAAGGGACTGGCAGGACATATTTAAAGTGATGAAGGAGAAAAACCTGCAACCAAGATTACTCTACCCACAAGGATTTCATTCAGATTTGATGGAGAAATTAAAACCTTTACAGAGAAGCAAAAGCTGAGAGAGTTCAGCACCACCAAACCAGCTCTACAACAACTGCTAAAGGAACTTCTCTAGGCAAGAAACACAAGAAGAGGAAAAGACCTACAATAACGAACCCAAAACAATTAAGAAAATGGGAATGGGAACATACATATCGATAATTACCTTAAATGTAAATGGACTAAATGCTCCCACCAAAAGATACAGACTGGCTGAATGGATACAAAAACAAGACGCATATATTTGCTGTCTACAGGAGACCCACTTCAGACCTAGAGACACATAAAGACTGAAAGTACGGGGATGGAAAAAGGTATTTCATGCAAATGGAAACCAAAAGAAAGCTGGAGTAGCAATTCTCGTATCAGACAAAATAGACCTTAAAATAAAGACTACTAGAAGAGACAAAGAAGGACACTACATAATGATCAAGGGATCGATCCAAGAAGAAGATATAACAATTGTAAATATTTATGCACCCAACATAGGAGCACCTCAATACATAAGACAAATACTAAAGCCATAAAAGGGGAAATCGACAGTAACACATTCATAGTAGGGGACTTTAACACCCCACTTTCACCAATGGACAGATCATCCAAAATGAAAATAAATAAGGAAACACAAGCTTTAAATGATACATTAAACAAGATGGACTTAATTGATATTTATAGGACATTCCATCCAAAAACAACAGAATACACATTTTTCTCAAGTGCTCATGGAACATTCTCCAGGATAGATCATATCTTGGGTCACAAATCAAGCCTTGGTAAATTTAAGAAAATTGAAATTGTATCAAGTATCTTTTCCGATGACAACACTATGAGACTAGATAACAATTACAGGAAAAGATCTGTAAAAAATACAAACACATGGAGGCTAAACAATACATTACTTAATAACCAAGTGATCACTGAAGAAATCAAAAAGGAAATCAAAAAATACCTAGAAACAAATGGCAATGGAGACACGACAACTCAAAAATCTATGGGATGCAGCAAAAGCAGTTCTAAGAGGGAAGTTTATAGCAATACAATCCTACCTTAAGAAACAGGAAACATCTCGAATAAACAACCTAAACTTTCACCTAAAGCAATTAGAGAAAGAAGAACAAAAAAACCCCAAAGTTAGCAGAAGGAAAGAAATCATAAAAATCAGATCAGAAATAAATGAAAAAGAAATGAAAGAAACGATAGCAAAGATCAATAAAACTAAAAGCTGGTTCTTTGACAGGATAAACAAAATTGATAAACCATTAGCCAGACTAATCAAGAAAAAAATGGAGAAGACTGAAATTAATAGAATTAGAAATGAAAAAGGAGAAGTAACAACTGACACTGCAGAAATACAAAAGATCATGAGAGATTACTACAAGCAACTCTATGCCAATAAAATGGACAACCTGGAAGAAATGGACAAATTCATAGAAATGCACAACCTGCCAAGACTGAACCAGGAAGAAATAGAAAATATGAACAGACCAATCACAAGCACTGAAATTGAAAGTGTGATTAAAAATCTTCCAACAAAGAAAAGCCCAGGACCAGATGGCTTCACAGGCGAATTCTATCAAACATTTAGAGAAGAACTATCACCTATCCTTCTCAAACTCTTCCAAAATATAGCAGAGGGAGGAACACTCCCCAACTCATTCTACGAGGCCACCATCACCCTGATACCAAAACCAGACAAGGATGTCACAAAGAAAGAAAACTACAGGCCAACATCACTGATGAACATAGATGCAAAAATCCTCAACAAAATACTAGCAAACAGAATCCAACAGCACATTAAATGGATCATACACCATTATCAAGTGGGGTTTATTCCAGGAATGCAAGGATCTTCAATATACGCAAATCAATCAACGTGATACACCATATTAACAAATTGAAGGAGAAAAACCATATGATCATCTCAATAGATGCAGAGAAAGCTTTTGACAAAATTCAACACCCATTTATGATAAAAACCCTGCAGAAAGTAGGCATAGAGGGAACTTTCCTCAACATAATAAAGGCCATATATGACAAACCCACAGCCAACATCGTCCTCAATGGTGAAAAACTGAAAGCATTTCCACTAAGATCAGGAACAAGACAAGGTGCCCACTCTCACCACTCTTATTCAACATAGTTTTGGAAGTTTTAGCCACAGCAATCAGAGAAGAAAAGCAAATAAAAGGAATCCAAATTGGAAAAGAAGAAGTAAAGCTGTCACTATTTGCAGATGACATGATACTATACACAGAGAATCCTAAAGATGCTACCAGAAAACTACTAGAGCTAATCAATGAATTTGGTAAAGTAGCAGGATACAAAATTAATGCACAGAAATCTCTGGCATTCCTATACACTAAGGATGAAAAATCTGATACTGAAATCAAGAAAACAGTCCCATTTACCATTGCAACAAAAAGAATAAAATATCTAGGAATAAACCTACCTAAGGAGACAAAAGACCTGTATGCAGAAAATTATAAGACACTGATGAAAGAAATTAAAGATGATACAAATAGATGGAGAGATATACCATGGTCTTGGATTGGAAGAATCAACATTGTGAAAATGACTCTATTACCCAAAGCAATCTACAGATTCAATGCAATCCCTATCAAACTACCACTGGCATTTTTCACAGAACTAGAACAAAAAATTTCACAATTTGTATGGAAACAAAAGACCCCGAATAGCCAAAGCAATCTTGAGAACGAAAAACGGAGCTGGAGGAATCAGGCTCCCGGACTTCAGACTACACTACAAAGCTATGGAAATCAAGACAGTATGGTACTGGCACAAAAACAGAAATATAGATCAATGGAACAGGATAGAAAGCCCAGAGATAAACCCACACACATATGGTCACCTTATCTTTGATAAAGGAGGCAGGAATGCACAGTGGAGAAAGGACAGCCTCTTCAATAAGTGGTGCTGGGAAAACTGGACAGCTACATGTAAAAGTATGAGATTGGATCACTCCCTAACACCATGCACAAAGATAAGCTCAAGGTGGATTAAAGACCTAAATGTAAGGCCAGAAACTATCAAACTCTTAGAGGAAAACATAGGCAGGACACTCTATGACATGAATCACAGCAAGATCCTTTTTGACCCACCTCCCAGAGAAATGGAAATAAAAACAAAAATAAACACATGGGACCTAATGAAACTTAAAAGCTTTTGCACAGCAAAGGAAACCATAAACAAGACCAAAAGACAACCCTCAGAATGGGAGAAAATATTTGCAAATGAAGCAACTGACAAAGGATTAATCTCCAAAATTTATAAGCAGCTCATGCAGCTCAATAACAAAAAAACAAATAACCCAATCTAAAAATGGGCAGAAGACCTAAATAGACATTTCTCCAAAGAAGATATACAGACTGCCAACAAACACATGAAAGAATGCTCAACATCACTAATCATTAGAGAAATGCAAATCAAAACTACAATGAGATATCATCTCACACCAGTCAGAATGGCCATCATCAAAAAATCTAGAAGCAATAAATGCTGGAGAGGGTGTGGAGAAAAGGGAACCCTCTTACACTGTTGGTGGGCATGTAAATTGATACAGCCACTGTGGAGAACAGTATGGAGGTTCCTTAAAAAACTACAGATAGAACTACCATATGACCCAGCAATCCCACTACTGGGCACATACCCTGAGAAAACCATAATTCAAAAAGAGTCATGTACCAAAATGTTCATTGCAGCTCTATTTACAATAGCCCGGAGATGGAAACAACCTGAGTGTCCATCATCGGATGAATGGATAAAGAAGATGTGGCACATATATACAATGGAATATTACTCAGCCATAAAAAGAAATGAAATTGAGCTATTTGTAATGAGGTGGATAGACCTAGAGTCTGTCATACAGAGTGAAGTAAGTCAGAAAGAGAGAGACAAATACCGTATGCTAACACATATATATGGAATTTAAGAAAAAAAAATGTCATGAAGAACCTAGGGGTGAAACAGGAATAAAGACACAGACCTACTAGACAATGGACTTGAGGATATGGGGAGGGGGAAGGGTAAACTGTGACAAAGCGAGAGAGAGGCATGGACATATATACACTACCAAACGTAAGGTAGATAGCTAGTGGGAAGCAGCCGCATAGCACAGGGAGATCAGCTCGGTGCTTTGTGACCGCCTGGAGGGGTGGGATAGGGAGGGTGGGAGGGAGGGAGACGCAAGCGGGAAGAGATATGGGAACATATGTATATGTATAACTGATTCATTTTGTTGTGAAGCTGAAACTAACATACCATTGTAAAGCAATTATATTCCAATAAAGATGTTAAAATGAAAAAAATAAAAAATAAATAAAGTACATGTTGCTTTAAACATGCTTATTGGGAAACTTACAGTGTACAACAATATTTAACATTAATTTTCTCTGAAGTTTATTAACTCTTAATACCATATGTAGATGGCTAACTGTACCAAAGACTGTATGTTCATTATACTTTCTCATTTCATCCTCACAAAACTCACTTTACAGATGAGAAAACTGAGGCTCAAAGAGGGCAAAAGTAGCATGACCAAGATTACACAAACAGGAAGCAGCACAGCTGGGATTTGAACCTTGGTCAGAATACTCACAGATCATTCTTGGATCCATTATGGAATTATTCATTTTGTACATAGTTCTTGTCATGTATCGAAAGTATTTAATGTCAGAGGTGAAAGCACAAATTGATATAAATTGGTTACACTACTGCCTTCAAGGAGATTACTTGCTAATTGATTGGTTAATGTGTAAAAACATGTAGTCATATTAAATAAATATGCATCTACAAAGATACAAATTTTAAATCTGAGTCCTATTAAATGTACAAGTTCTTTCGTAACAGACACTACAGGCATATTCTGTTCAGTGCAAGGGCACAGATTGTGAGACATGAGCACACAGGATAGAAGAGCTTCATGTTGGGCCAGTATGGCATTCATACTGAATAGAGTTGTATTTCCAATATGGTTAACATATTACCAACTGTGTCAGTACTCCTAGGAAGCCAAGGCAGGATTTGATATGCAAAATTTGAAAGGGGGAGTGGGTTAAACTTTTCTTGTGAATAAAAGGGAAGGGAACAGGAGTAGATGGGAAGAGATTTCAGATCATAAGTCTGGTCTGATACCTGTGAAAGAGAGGAAAAGAAGAATTGTGTAGTAAGGCCCTCAGACCACAGAACAGTTCTGAGAAAGTTTCAGCCAGGTCAAAAGGGAGAAGTCCTGAGTCTCAGGAAACAGACAAAAACTGGCCATGCCAGCCATTTGTGGGAGCAGCCAGCGAAGCACGGCCTCAGTGTTCTCATGGAGGGGACAGCTAGGACTTCCACTCAACTCTGCTCCAGGCAGTAGGCTCTGCTGAAGGTCTGAGCTGTGCATCTCCATGACCGCAACCTCTAAAATCGACATGCAGCAAGAATTCACAGAACGATGTCATTAGTCTCCCAGCACACTCAACAGTTCCTCTAAGGGGAGGTGAATAGGCTCAGAGCATGATCCTCCCATCCATCTGAGCCTAGCCCCTGCATCCTGTTATAATATCCAGCGTATGTTCAAACCATGAAAATAACCCTGTGTTTGTCTGTCCTTTGGAAAAGAATCAAACTCTTTGCTGGGAATCAAAAGATCTTTGGTGGCAGAGTAGGATGTTATTGACATATAAGAGGCCATGAAAGAATAAACAAAGGAAAGTAAACACTATGAGATGCTAGTGCTCGCTGGCCGAGAGGGTGATTGAGCACTGTATTGGCTGACCCATACCTTAAGGACTCAGCTTGTTCAGAGCTAAATGAGGTCTGCCTGGTGTCTTATCAACACATTATCATATGCAACAGGAAACCTTTATTGACCACCTATTGATTACACGGCCTTTCCCCTAGTCCTGTGAATTTAATGAGGTGTTAGAAATAGTCCCAATTCTAGATACTATTAAAAATGACCACCCACACTTGTAAGGAGTTTTGCAGTTTATAATGCACATTTGCATTATTTTGAATACGTGAAACTTGCTAACCAGGATATGTGCATGTTACACTTGTATGATAACTAAATTTTGATGAACACTCTATGCCGGACAATGTGCCCAGGATGTTATAGTAAATGTGATATTTAATCAATTCAGCAGCCCTATGAGGTGCCATTATCCCACCCATTTTACAGTGGAGGAAACTGATAATCAAATTAAGTGATTCACCCAAGTTCACACAACTGGCAAGAGAAACAGTAGGAAACTGAATCGAGGTTGAATAACTACAAAGTGACTGCTTATAGCAAATCTTCCTCCACATTAAGTGATATCTAACAGTATAGGTTAGCAGATGGCACATATCAAGTGATTACTTCAAATAATCAAATGCACCAAGAATTCAAAGAAGTCATAATACTGAGTCTCCTATTTCTGATGTGGTCCCAGTTTTACTTGTTGAATGGATGACCAAATGAAGGGAAGGATTAAATACACACATAGCAATTGTAAGCCAGTAAAATCACAGATGGGATGAGGGAGATATTCCTCAGTCTAACGGTCAGCGTAAACAAAGGGAAGTAGAGCCACAGACTCTATGAGAATATAAAGCAGAAGTGAAAGGAATGATTCAATATTGTGAACAAGATAGTCTAGATTGTCTGGTATTCAGCTACTATTTACTTGATAATTTCTAGTTGTCATATACTCTAGTAAATTCTTTAGATAGTTTCTAGTTGTCGTATACTGTAGTAAATTCTTTAGAGATATTTATAGTCTCTCTATTCATAGTCTCAATTATTTTATACATATTTTAGTATCTCAATACAGACTCTCTCTCTCTCTCTCTCTCTCTCTCTCTATATATATATATATATATATATATATATATATATATAGTCTCAATTATTCCCCAAAAGTCATGGCTTGTAGTATATTGTGCTATCAGTATCAACATATGTGAAACACTCAGAGAGACTAAGTAACTTTCCCAAGGTCAAACAGCAAATAAGTTGTTCAGCTAAACTTCAAACCAGAACTGTCTTGCTCCAAAACCAACATTGTTTCTACTGTATGTCAGTACCAAATCTCAAAAGTAATTCATGAGTTCTCAATCAGTACATAGGGTAGCAAACCAATGTCTACAATGAACTACTTTGTAAAGAATACAGAACTCCTAGAGAGAAATTGATGCTATGAAGTTATCCAGGTGGCTACCATTTTTGTCTAAAACATCCTCACAATCCTGATAGTCCAGTAGAGGCTGTCATATAACATAATCTGACTCTTTATATTTTAACCTAGAAAAATAGTAATGAAATTTGTAGGAAGTTCATTAAATCATGTTTTTCTTGTAATTCAATGAAATGAATATTTGGGAAAATGTCCCTAAATAAACCACTAGAGTTCATACCCACTAATTCTTGACAAAACTCAGGAGCTGTAAAATCTTTAGACATGAATTGGTCAATTGTCCTTTTCTACTAACCTTGGCATTAAAGTATAAATAAGTATATTCACTCGATTCAATTCAACAATATTTATTGAGCACTTACTACATAAAATCTGTTGCCAAAACCCTGGGGGAAAGGAGTTCAAAGATGAATATGTCATAGACCCTGACCTCAAGCAACTTTATAGTTTTATGCAGGAGAAAATCCATATGTGTGAAAACAAAAGAAGGAAGAATTCGAAATGTGCTGAAATACCAGTACACACAATGCATTCTAGGAACATATAAATAGAGATAGTAGTGCTTATTGGAAGAATTATAGAAGGTTACAGGAGTTTAAACCCAACTGCTGGTACCAAAATCTGTATTAGTTATCTATTACTATATATCAAATAACCCCCTGAATTTCATGGCTTACACAACATTCGTCATCTTAACAGTTTCTGTCACACATCCTGGTGCAGCTTAGCTGGATGCCCATGCCTCAAGATCTCTCACAAGGTTGTCATCAAAGTGCCATTTGGGATGCAGTTTCTTCTGGAGGCTCTAATGGGGATCTGCCTCTAACTCATTCACATGGTGGCCGGCAGGATTCAGTTCCTCTCTAGCTATTGGATTGGGGGCCTCAAGTTCTCATTGGTCATTAGCTGAAGGCCTCCCTCAGATCCTTGCCATCTGGGCCTTTCCACTGGATGGCTCTCAAGATGACAGCTACCCTCGGAGTAAATGAACAAAAGTGCAGAATGAGGAAGAACTAAATCACGGTGTTTGTGTAATCTAATCTCAGGAGTAACATCCATTTGCCATACTATATTTATTAGAAATGAGTCACTAGGTCCAGCCCACATTCAAGGGGAGGGAATCACACAGGCATGAATATTAAAAGGCAAGATCACTGGGGCCATCTTGGAGGTTGTATGCCGGAGTATGCACACCTTGAAGGATAGGTAGAATTTCAACTGGTAGAAATGCAAAGAGGTGAGGACTACAGATTGCAGGAAGAGAATGAGCATATTTGCCAAGGTGAGATCACATAGGGGTTTGTTTGAGAAGAACAGGTAGTTAATCCAGTTTGTGGGAAACCTGAATGCATGAGGAGTATTAGAAAATAAGTCTTCAAAGTAGGTCAGGGTTAAATAATGTTATGCTACAAGTTAGAGCTTTATTATTTTAAATTTTGGGAATTGTTTTGCTTGTTTTTTTAACCTAACAGTAACAAGATCAGATGTGCCTCAAGAAAATTAACCTGGATGTCCGTGAAAGATGTACCTGAAGTATAAGGCATTGTGTGTAGGCAAAGAGTACTAATGTAGCTACTCTAAAAGACAAAGACAGAGCAACCGTTAGGACCCAAATTTGAATAGCAGCAGTGGGAGGGGAAGTAGGGCTTCTGTTAAAATAGCATACCTATGCTTTACTGTGCATTTCCTATAAATGAATTTTTTCAACTGCTGATTCTCAAAATATCTAATCTTATATGGATTTTCAAAGGTTTTCCAGTTTCTATTATTCTTCCCCCTAACTCTTTCATGCCCTGCTTCAGGGCAACTGTTACCTATTGAATGTCATTCTAGCAAAAACATTTGATCTGAACCTTGCCCATTTGCCCCTGCTGCCTCAAAGAAGGAAACACATGACCTGGCTTTGATCACACTTTTTTCCTAAAATGAAAACATCCTCCAATATGTGATTCTTATAAAAGGTGAGTGTTAAAATTCTGGGATAAACCACATTTAAGCCCAGGGACTCAGTTAAAGTTAATGAAAACATATTGGGATGAGACAAGCTGTTGCAGGGGGTGGATATTTAATTCTTTTGCAAACATCGGAAAACCTGTCTAGTCTCAATATAGACAAAAGCTGGAATGAGTGCTCAATTAGTAGCAGTTTCTCAGTATTTTGTCCAATTATCTAATAAAGAAAACGAGAACCTCGGTACATAAATTTGCTCCATTATGGAAGTAACCTTCAGTGAGTAAGCCAGTCAGCTTTATTATTCAAATCATCAATGTGATGCTTGTAAAATGAAACAAAGGCAGCTCTTTAATGATAAATATTACAGTACAGTTACTTTTCACATATGTCTCCACACACACATACACCCATTGTGAACCATTCACTGAAGCATAAATAAGAGACAACCAAGTGACAATTCAGATACAAGAAAAATAGACAAAGCCCAAAACAATGGATTATCTAGTTACCACTCTGACATTGCTGCTGCTTTTAGGGAACAGCTGACTCTACTCATCAGTTTCCATCATCTGTTCTAATTTTCTTTTTGCAGACATTTGTGAGGGAACTTTTCAAAAAGATGCTGGGTGAAAATCAGAAATAGATAAAAGTCTAGGAAGCAATTCTTCAAATTAGCTCCCCCTCTCCCTTTAATTTCAGGAAGGGGTACCTTTCTTAGAAGCGCTCGTCCTTTGACAGATCATTCAGAAGCAGAGACTTTGGAATCTTAGGCATCAACAAGGTCACTGCCATGTTCATCCCAGTCTCCTGGAGTGCTACAGGCTGAGAGCAAAAGCATGAAGGCTCAGAAACAGTTTAAGAGATAAGCTGCCAGGACCGAAGTCAGCGTCAGGGCTTCTGGAAACTTAAAAGCAGACACATATCACCAGAAGTATTACCATTAGCATGACTTGACTCACTTATGTTCTCGTACTGGTCTCCTTACATCTGGACACATCTTTTCTCTTGAACACAAGGAACAAGTTGCACACATACCAGCAGTTTCCTTTAGCCAGATTTGCCTGATTTATACAGACACCTTTTATAGAATCCCTATCACCTTTGCAGACCCCTGGCTCCTAGCTCCGACTCCCGTCTTCCCCTGGCTCTCCCTGAGTCACACCCAACAAACCCCTCATATTCCAGACATCACAATAAAAATCATGGACATCAGGGATCAATTTTCAGCAGCACCTGGTAGAAGACCTACCTAATTGCAAAAAGAGTGCAACTTTCCCCAAGATCCTTGAGATCTACTGTATACCTGGCCTCAGTTCTCCTTATACCAAGAGTTTTAGATATTCCTCTTCTTTCACTTACAAATGCCTCCCTGAGCACGTTCTAAGTAGCATTACTCTAAAGGAGTCAACGAACACCATGAAAATGACATGGTCTCTGAAACTGCAATATCTATTCTGCCTCTCTCAACCCATCAAGTTGCACAATCCAGTGATAGGGATACAGTCATCCTGCTTAAATAATGTTATTTTATTGTCAGCTGCTCAAAGAGCATTATTTGACCAGTTGTACCCACAAATTTTCTGATAACCTAATACTAACATTCATTCACATCATCTTAATGAACACTAAAACCATTGGGAATGATTTTCAAGATTCACCATAATTTCTCTACATCTCAGAGTAAATCCACACCCTGGCACAATAGATGTCCATGACCCCGGCTTTGAGAAAGACACATGTGATTTAATTTCACCTACTTTCAAGTGAAGAATAGGACCCCATAGACACCCCCACTCCCCATCCTAAAGGATGCAAAAATTATGCCAGATATTTTTAAATCTGGTGTATGAATTTTGTCATCTTAAGAGATAACTCAAAGTACAGAGCCAAGAATCAGAATCACATGGAATAGCCCCCATACTTAATTCTCTGACCCGTCATCATGCAGACTTTTCCAGAAAGCACATGTCACACTGTTTGGAAGCCACACTTCTTCACAGCTAGCACATTATCCTCCTTCAAAATGCTGTCAGGTAATTCTACTCTCTAGCAGAGTAAATGAAAAAATAAAGCTAGTTACTCATATATGAAGGATTTTCCTCAAGGGCAATCATCTTAACGAGAATTTTTTTCAAAATTAGCTAATCTGCAGTTCTATTAAAACACAGTGACTCTAGCCCTGCTCTCCTCACTCCAAAAGAAGGAATCTAAAGACAGAATCCCATTAGAGAAAATGCTTAAAAGGCTAAAAAAAATCCAGACAAAATTCTCAAGTGTTCTAAACTGACATAAAGGTACTGACACACATTTGGTCCTCACTACATACCAACCTAAGATTGTGATTTAACTAATTATCCTGACATTTCTAATATTGACAATTATTTCAAAAATTTTTGTAGAGAGTGGGAATTTAATGAAGTTTTCATGAAAAGTCCCTCAATTAGAAGAGTACCTGCTAGAGATGGATTATTTTTAATCAAATGACAATTGGTGGTTGGGAGCTGAATGTACAGTCAGCATTGTCATGGAAAGATGTTATTTTTTCACGCGAAATACTCCATACATATTAATGAATTTCAGTTTCTTTTTAGTTATAACTTAACAGTTAAGTTAGTTTTGCATGAAATAACATCTAAATTGGTGTGCTAACACATGTTTTGAACATCATTATTGAAGACCAGAACAAAGGACCACTCAGACTGTTCCATATAAAAGTGACCATTTTAAACTTTTTTTTCTCTTCTACTGAAATAGTATATTACTCATTTCTAATTTCTAATAGCATTGGCTAGTATATGTTGAGGGCCTAGTATGTGCCAAGATCTTTAGATAAATTATCTTTAATTTTTACTAGGTGATATTATTGTTCTGAGCTTTACAGATGAGGAAGTTGAGGCTCAGAGGACTAGTAGGGTGCAAGTGTCTGTATGCAGTCTCAGCTCCATTGAGACCTCCTATTCCCCTCTGCCTACACTTTTTAAACTCAGCCATGGCTTTAAAGAGAGGGAAGTAGGATGGTGCCAACGATTACATTTCCCTATCCTTATCTACAGAGAACTTCAGAGTTAGATATAGTTTTTTTCATCTCGTCTGCCAACTTGAGCCCTCATGAATCCTTTGCAGCAAATAGGTGAGAACACAATCATATACACAGACATGCACACTCACACACATATCCCTAGAAATAAACTTTTAGAAGTAATAAATAACTGAATAAATAACTAGTGGCATAGCACCAGCATTTTAAAATATGTGATTTTTCAAGTACATATGAAATACTCAGTAGTGTGCTAGGTATTATGGCAATTAAAAGCATAGATATCACAACGTGAGACTGAAAACACTGACACGGACACAAAAATCAAAGGACATGCAGACACATATTGAAACTTTACCTTGAGCACCTACTAATTTTAAAGAAAGTGCAAAATCACAGGACACATGAATTTTGTTGTATTAGTAATGAATGCAATGTAAATCATGAATGCTGTATATTTAAACTTTGTTGAGCCAATTAAAAAACTACAACACATGCTTTCCAGGTATGTGGGAAAGATTTAGAAGGAAGGATGTAATTTTCAAGAGTTCTTTAAATGATGGGACAGTGGCACTGTGAAAAATTGGTATGGGAGACAAGTAGAAAGTACATTCTGAGTAAAGATGCTGGAGTTAAGACTGTGTTGAACAGACAAAGTGGGTGGTAAGGAAGTCTGCCTGTTAAGAAGTGGAGGAGACATTTATTATAAGCAAAGGATATGTCAAAATTACCCTTTTTAAATAGATGAATTAATGCTTAAACCCATAAAAGATCCAATTTACTGAAAATTATCGAGTCCCTTATGGAAAGCCAGTAGTGATTACAACTGAGAGAGCTGTCATTCTATAGCCTGGTACATATATGCCATATGTGTTTATCTTTTTCACTAGCCTACTTACATGCGATAACACTACAGCAGCTTTCAAGATGAACATTTGACAAGCCAGCTCACCGCCGACTGACACCTCCATTTCAGCTGGCCTGACATATATAAAAAGAAACTGAATGTTTATCCGTGCGTTTTCCGGATTTGACATATGTGCTATATAAGAGTCACAGAAGAAAACTTCGGAAAAGAAATTAAGGAACGTACTTGACAGTTTATTAATCAAAGTTTACCTGCTTCACATTACACAGAGACAAATTAAGCTGGCTACTATGGTACTTCGAAAACATCTGCTAACAAAGTCAGAAGTAATGATAAACAAAAGAGCTTCCTTTGTGGTTGATTTCCATCCAGCTGCATTTAATTATAATAGTGCTATCAAAGAAAGCTCCCCATTAGCTGCTAATTCAGAAGGACTTCAGAAGAAACTACCAGAGCCTCCAGTGATATTTCTCCAACTCCAACAACTTCCTAATCTCTATCAAGGTTTGTGAAGAGCCATATTAAAGAAGCTTGGTTATCAGTTCTGGCTGTTACTGACTGCCAAGGCGGTATGAGGTGGGTTCTTTCTCCCCCAAGAGTACCTTTGTAATAATGTGAACAATTAAACTATAAAAATGACAAAATTTATGACATCAATATTTTATTCCAACTTTAGAATAATATACCAAACTACCTCAATAAAGGAAGGAAAAATCTCATCTTAATGCATATTTTAAGTAAAATGCAACCTCAGTCATGTTATTTATTCTGTCTATAGTCACTATAGTTAAAAATAAAAGTGATGCTGATTTCTGAAATTCAGATTGAACTGGTTTTCTAATAAACAAATATCCATCTAAAGCCTCTCAGAAGAGCACTACTTCTACCCAACTCAATAATAATCACCAGCAAAACTTGCTTATTGATCAACACTGGTTCTTACAAATTTCCAGGTATGTATTTTCAGTTTGAAAGTTCCTAGCTTGATAAATGAGGGTGGAAATACCAAAGTAGCACCTCTCTTTCTCATGTTTTCTTGAGTACAAATATGAGTGAGTCCTCACCAAAATCTGGCTTCTGCCTGGCCAGGAAGCAAACACAAAATCAAAAGATTGCATGTGCAAACAATGCACAGATATATGTGTGCCTTTGTCAATCCAACCTGAGAGTATGCTACATCTCATGTATTTGTCATGGGGTGATCTGGGGAGGTACAAGTTAAAAGTGAAAATGTATAACCTAGGAAAGCATCCACATTTATTTTGTACTACCCTCTTTATCAAAGTAACAAGCCACAAGTAGAGAAATTTCATGAAGAAAATAATGAATGCAGAGTAACCCAGACCAGGAACAGTAACTATTCACCAGAGCTGTATCTGGCCAATCTCCAAGGACCCATATTGTAATATATTTTCCCAGGATGTGAAAAAACTTATTCGATCATGGAAGGAGCATGACATTAGGAGAAAATGAAGGCAATGTTTGCCCGGTATCAACTGAAAATGTTGATACCGTTGGAAGGTTTTATGTATTTGTCTCTTTGTTTTCAAGGAAGAACAAAATATCTCTAAATTAAGCTAATTTTTTAACTTCTGAACCTCCTCTGCTATTTCTACTCCTCAAGAAGCCAGTATTGTTTATGAGAGTCCTTTCGCTTATCAGAAGGTAAAATGGAAGTGAGAGAGGACACCACTACTTTTAAGTGCACGTGGTGGAAACTTACGTCCAGTCATCCATTGGAGTAAGCATACAACATTAATTTCACCCTTGGCCCAAAGATCAAATGATATTGTCCATGTCATTGTTCTGTTTATAACAATATTTGCTATGACTTAAACATTGTCCTCCTCCAATTGGTTTGAGAACAAGAGGTATTCTTCTGTGTTTGGTTTCATAATGTTGGGGTATGTGCCATTTCAAAAAGAATGTACAGGAAGGAGAATGGTTTTTGGTGATAGTCAACCAAAAGTAAAGAGTTTTCAAATGTTGTTTTAGGGGAAGCACATTAATACCCATAATCCCTCTTCTACTCTAAAATTGTCCAGGCTGAGAGCCTGAGCAAATGCAGGTATAAGACCATATTTTCAAATCAGACATCTTCACCTATCTCTTTTTCTTTCTTTCAGACAACCAGACATGTTTTGAAATATTAATTATCAAATGCAGCATATTAATATTAAAGAATATTTGGCACAAGAACTCATATTCTCCTCTATAGTGTAGATCTACCAATAGATGCTGGTTGTTCTACTTACATCTTATATGAACACTTGAGTATGCAAATATACTCATAAGGTATGTTTCCATTTTAGAACATCAATGAAGTCCCAAGATTTCCCTATTATATAAATATATAACTAAATGGAAAAGAAAAGTTCACAAAATTTTCAGGAAGTTCCAGCAAGTAAAGTGAGCCCTAAAGAGCAAATACATTTACAGATCCAGGATGGTGAGTGTGCCAACTCGTGTCCGTGACCTTTCTGTGCTTCAGGTTCTATATCTTTAGCTCAGGAATTAAACTTTCCTTAATCTCATTCTTGCTTTCTTAATATTAACTGAGAAAATTGATTGGAAAGTACATTTTACTCTATGCAGATAAGGAAATGTTCATTGCAAAATATAGAATCTGAATGCAGAAACAAATGGAACAGGCGGTCCGCACCAGAGGTCTTCTACTTGTATTATGCGGATCTGTAAAGGTCTAGAGTCAGTTACAGGTGCTGCATGGAAGCAGAAACTGCAGCCCAGTATCCCCTAGACTCAATACTCCATTCAGCCATAGCAGATCCAGTTTTACCTATTTTTTCCATTGCAATTCTGAACGTGAATTTGTTTGGGAAAAAGATGTTTACTGCTAAAAGATTTGAACTCATCTAGTTCAATACTCTCATTTTACAGGAGGAAAAAAAAAAAAGAAAGAAAACAACGATGTAAGTGACTTGCCTATGTTCAACATTTACCAGCAAGAACAAATTTAGAATATGAAAAAGATTAGTATGTCTTCTGCCTGCAAGTTCAGTGCTGCCTGTTTTGTGGTAGCTCAAAGGAAAAAACGATAATTTCTTATTATGTTACCCCACAACTAAATTGTATTACTAGCTATCATCTTATCTTTCACTAATTGTTGGACACTGTCAAACATTCTTTCTCCTCTTGTAAATTATTTTCTTGACTTCACAGCATTCACATGTATTTCTAGTCAATCCATTTCTGGACCTCACAAAATCGTAAGGTTGCAAGTTGCTCTCAGAGAATTGGGAACAATTTATTTAACTTATTTGGCATGTGGCTTATCACATCAATATGTAAATGTGATTGCTTAATAAATATGACTTATTGATGTTGACTTCATCTGCAACTTCTTTGCAGTTTAAAAAATGAGGCTCAAAATTATTCTAAATTGTGAATTCTATTTTCACAGTAATATTAACCCAGCAAATACTTCCTAAATACTTCCTGTGTATAAATAACTGCTAACCCTCCTGATGTCCATGGAACATGGGGAAACATAGGGACATGATTATGTAAGTGTAAATATCAACATGTTATTGGAGTTCAAGGGAAAAGAGATAAATTTCCAGCCAGGAAATATGGGAAGAGGCAGGCAAACTTATTTGTGGAGGTGGCAGCTTTATAGCTGTCCCAGAGGAATGGGTAGAATTTCAATGCCAGAAATAGAAAGAGGATTTCCCTGGTGGTATCCAAGCTGCTTGCCCAATCTTGACGGGTAAGGCCACTGGACTCAGTGTAAAATGTGCCTACACAATGTGCCAGTAACCAAAATCTTCCTGATGTCTCATTTCCCATCTTCACTTTGAAACCTCTGCCAGATCTGGTGCTCCCATTTCTCATCTTATTGCTCTCTGCTTAGGCTCTGTCTTTCTCCCCTTTGGTTTGACACCTCACCTGCACTGCCTGCCAGGCTTTCAATTTTAGTTCCACACATGGCACACATGGACATTGTCTGTCAGATCACCTTGCATCTGGGTTCCTCTTCCTGTAGGCCAGTCCAGTCCCTATTCATGCCAAGCCCAAATCCTTCAGTCCCTCAGCCTAGCACCACGTTCTTCAAATATTGTGGAAGAGAGAATGACATGAGAAATAAATACATGTATTCAGGAATTGTCTCAGTGAGAAAGTTCTTTATTTTTCCCATTGACCACTCCATCTCACCATAGTCTATAACCTTTCCCTTCTCTATCCTTTGAAGACCAATCCCACAGACACCTTATCCCTTTCAGTATTTAAAATCTAGTCTAGACCAAAATATTAATTTCATATCCAAATTAAAGTATTTCTTTCCTCCTACCTGAATCTTGGTTTGTGGCTTGGGTCCTGCAATAGGGAAAGACAGCTAGTTAGCTCTTTTTACTTTGTTTGGCACTTTCACTGCCCCTGTGCTTTTTTCTCTGCTATTTTGCTATTTCGGGTTTCCCTTGCATCTCAACATTGTTGGGCTCTCCAAGGGAATAGGGGTGAGGTGAAAGTGTGAGGGACAGCTGCTCAAATGCCAATCCTTGCACTTTTTGTGGATTCTGCAGAGCCCCCATTGCCCAGAGGTTTCCTAAGACAGACAAGCATTCTATGGCTGACATTTTTCTCTCTCTTCTCTTGTTCCTGGCTGTCTGCCCAACACTTTCTTTACGGGTGCAGTTCCCATGACACAGGAGGCCTCTGAGGCCTCCATTTGATCCATGGAATATTTGCACATCCTTGTCATGAAAACACTGATGGTGCAGGCTGCCTTGCTGTTGCTATCTCTTCTTGCTCTGTGTTGAGGATGCTCCGGGTATTTCTCACTCAGAATTCTGTGTTTGCATAACGTTAAGCAAATTCCATGATATACATATGAGGTTCTCTTAAGAATGTTCCTTTACTCAAAGCATGAGCCTCATGAACTTCTAGGACTCAGCAAGCTTTCATGAGGAGAGAAAAATGTCAGTCTCCTTTTTTGATAGATACTCCAGTGTCTATGAGCAATTTTCTTATAGTCCTTCTCAGCAGGTTTAGAAGGAAAAGAAGATAAATGAAAACACTCTCCCCCTATGCCTACAGCTTATCACTCATTCAATACATTTCAATACCTAGTCATCTGCTTACATGGGCTGGATGGGTAGGGTGGGCTGCCTATGTCCTTTTTGGATTATGAGGCAGGCCACTTATTGCCACCTATTCCTCTCAGCTTTGGTTCTTCATACAAAATTCTGAAGCAGCAGGAGACATTCCATTTAACACTGTTTACAGTACTACTCATATAAGAGGGTAGTGATAAAAAGTCTGCAGGGAGGTGCCAGTTTCTATGGAGATGGAATTGTATTCAAGATGATATGGAACAGAAACAAAATTTTTGGATCAAGGTAATGCAAACATTTGCATTACAAAATTGAGTCTTCCATGCTTCACTTAAATATGTAGATCCTTAAAGTTGAAAAATCATAATTTTAATGGTTTAAAAATTATTTTGCTCTCTTATGAATGCACAAGTCATTTTTGCTTTTCACCAAATATGTCCAATCTCTTATTTGGCAGAAGGTAAGACTGCACTTTGCTGCCACCTTGGAACTGATGTAAACACACAGCTTGCTTTGTACTATGAAATGTATGGCAACTAATATCATAATTAATGGTGAGAAACTCCAAGTTTTTCCATTAAGATTAGGTACAAGGCAAAGATGTCTCCTCTCACCACTCCTTCTCAACATTGTACTGGAAGTTCTAGCTAATGTAATAGGACAAGAAAATAAAATAAATGGTATTCAGATTGAAAAGGAAGAAATAAAAATGTCTTTGTTCACAGATGATGTGCTCATCTATGTAGAAAATCTAAAAGAATCAACAACAACAAAAAACCTTCCTGGAACTAATAAGTGGTTATAGGAAGGTTGGAGGATATAAGATTAATACACAAAAGTTGATCACATTCCTATATACACAATGAACAAGTTGAATCTGAAATTAAAACAAAATACCATTTATATTAACACTCAAAAAACTTAAATATTTAAGTATAAATCTAAAAAAATATGTGCAAGATCTATATGAGGAAATCTACAAAACTCTGAAGAACAAAATTTTTTAAAAACTAAATAAATGGAGAGATATTTCATGCTCATGGATAAGACTCAATATTATCAATGTGTCAGTTCTTCCAAAATTGTTCTATAGATTCAATGCAACCCCAAACAAAATCCCACCAAGTTATTCTGTGGCTGTTGATAACCTCATTTTAAAGTTTATATGGAGAGGCAAAGGACACAGAAAAGGGCTTCCCTGGTGGCGCAGTGGTTGTGAGTCCGCCTGCCGACGCAGGGGACACAGGTTCGTGCCCCAGTCCAGGAAGATCCCACATGCCGTGGAGCAGCTGGGCCCGTGAGCCATGGCCGCTGTGCCTGTGTGTATGGAGCCTGTGCTCCACAACGGGAGAGGCCACAACAGTGAGAGGCCCGCGTACCGCAAAAAAAAAAAAAAAAGGACACAGAAAAGCCAACACAATATTGAAGGAACAAAGTTGGAGTCTCCCACTACATGATTTTAAGACTTACTATAAAGCTAGAGTAATCAAGACAATGTGGTATTGATGAAAGAATAGATAAATAGGTCAGTGGAACAGAATACAGAGGCTAGAAATAGACCCACATAAATATAGTCAATTAATCTTTGGGAAAAGAACAAAGGCCATAAAATGAAGAAAAGATAGTCTTTCCAACAAATGGTGACAGGAAAACTGAACATCCACATGTGAAAAAAAATGAAAACTTAGACTCAGAGTTTACACCCTTCACAAAAATTAACTCAAAATGAATCACACACCTAAATGTAAAGCACAAAACGATAAAACTCCTAAAAGATAACATAGAAGAAAACTTAAATGACATTGGGTATGGTGATGATGTTTTAGATATAACATCAAAGGCACAATCCATAAGAGAAATAATTAATGAGCTGGAAACTGGGCTTCCTTAAAATGTAAAACTTTTGTTCTGTGAAAGAGCATATCAAGAGAATGAGAAGACAAGTTGCAGACTGAGAGAAAATATTTACAAAGGACTCATCTGATAAATGACTGTTATCTGAAATATACAAAGAACTCCTAGAAGTCAACAATAAGAAAACAACCTCCCAGTTATAACATTGGCCAAAAACTATAGCAGACACCTCACCAAAGAATATTTGCAGATGGAAAACAATCATGTGAAAAAAAGTATGTGGCAAGTAAGAGATACCACATCATATGTCATCAGAGAAAGAAACATTAAAACATCAATAAGATTCAACTACAAACCTATTAGAATGGCCTAAATCTAGAATGCTGAGAATACCAAATGCTGTCAAGGACGTGGAGCTATAGGAACTCTCTTTCATTTTTACTGGGAATGCAAAATGGTGCAGCCACTTTGGAAGACAGTTTGGCAGTTTCTTATAAAACTAAACCTACTCTTACCTTATGGTCCAGCAAGTGCACTCTTTGGTGGTTACCCAAAGGAGCTGAAAACTTATGTCCATAAAAAAACATGCACACGGGGCTTCCCTGGTGGCGCAGTGCTTGAGAGTCCGCCTGCCGATGCAGGGGACATGGGTTCGTGTCCCGGTCCGCGAGGATCCCACATGCCGCGGAGCGCCTGGGCCCATGAGCCATGGCCACTGGGCCTACGTGTCCGGAGCCTGTGCTCCGCAGCGGGAGAGGTCACAACAGTGAGAGGCCCGTGTACCGCAAAAAAAAAAAAACAAAAAAACATGCACATGGATGTTTATAGAAGTATTATTCATAATTGTCAAAGCTTGGAAGAAACCAAGATGTCCTTCAGTAGGTGAATGGATTTATAAACTATGGTACATCCAGACAATGGATTATGCAGTACAAAAAAATGAGCTATCAAGCCATGAAAAGACATGGAGGAATCTTAAATGCACATTGTTAAGTGAGAGAAGCCAGTCTGAAAAGGATACACACTGTATGGTTCCAACTATATAACATTCGGAAAAAGGTAAAACTATGAAGACAGTAAAGAGATCAGTGGTTGCCAGGGGTTAGAGGAGGAAGGATGAATAGGTGGAGCACAGAAGATTCTTACGGAAGTGAAAATACTGTGAGATACTATAATGATGGATATTTTTCATTAAGCATTTGTTCAAACTCATAGAATGTACAACACCAAGAGTGAACTATAATGTAAACATGGACTTTGGGTGATTTTGATGTATCAATATAAGTTGACTAGTTGTAACATATGTACCACTCTGGTGGAGGATGTTGGTAATGGGTGAGGTTATTCATGTGTGGAGCAGGGACTATACGGTAAATCTCTGTACCTTCCTGTCAATTTTTCTGTGAACCTAAAAATAGCCTTAATGAAAATAATAAAGTAAAAAGTGTGAATGGAAGTAACACGTGGAAGCTTTAAAAGCCAGTGCATAATATACGATGTACTCTGTTTTTCTGCCACAATAACTGGAGTGTTCCACAGTGCTTTCTTATCCTGGTGCTATAGACTGAAAGTTTGTATGCCTCCAAAATTCATATTTTGAAACCTAATCCCCAATGTGATAGTAGCTGGAGGTGGGTTTCTAGGGTGGTGATTAGGTCATGAAAGTAGAGCCCTCATGAATGGTATTAGTGCCCTTATAAGAGAGACCCCAGAGAGCTCCCTTGCCATGTTAGGGCACAGCAATAAGACTGCAGTCTATGAACTAGGAGGCAGGTTCTCACAGGGCATTGAATCTATCAATATCTTGATCTTAGTTTTCCTAGCCTCCATAACTGTGAGAAACAAATGTTTGCTGTTTAACCACCCAGTCTATGGTATTTTTGTTATAGCAGCCCGAACTGACTAAAACCAGAGTGAGGACCACAAAGCAGAGATTCTAACCACCCTGTAATTCATATTCAGCACAAAAGAGTAAGAAACCTTGTGGTTTTAAGTTCCTGAAATTTGGGGGCTATTTGTTATTGTAGTATCTCCCTATTGATGTAATGAGTACATAAATATTTTACACTACAGAGCCAAGTAGTATACTATGGCTAAATTCTCCAAACCTCTTAAACTTCTCTACATTATCTTTAGCCCTGTGCTCAAAGGAAAAACCTTTCCCATTTTATATCCTATCAACTGCTTAAAATTATGCTGTAAATTAGTCTGTATTTTCAGTTATATGTCTCATACAATTATGATCTTAACTGTACTTACCATTAATGCCATATATAAATGTTTGGTTTTCCTTAGGAGTGGTGATCTTTAACAGGTTATGGTAAAGACAGCAGAAGTTGGACTCCAAATTCATAGATATCATATGATATGACCAGGGGACAAGACTAATAGGGAAATTAACATAAGAAGGAGTAATGTTCACCCACCATTTTGAGAAAGGATGAAAAAAAACAAACAAAAGGGGTCTGAAAAATATATGTGCACTACAGGAAAGTTAGTATTCAGGGAATAACCTCAGTTAAATTAGAAGTAACTTCATCTCTTGAGAGTCCTAGATGGGGGCAAAGTATAAGAGGTATCCTTAATAATACAGATATTTACTGAGCAATTATTATACCAAGGCTTATTGAGAATTAAATTATGTCTAAGTTAGCTCCTCTCTAATAGGTGGGAACATCCTTTAAAAGGGAATACAGTAAAGAGAATAACAGTATAATAAAAACTGCAAAAGAAGTACACATGCTTCCTAAAATTCTGTTTCAGTATGGAAGATAGACAACTTTTAAAAAGTAAAGGCAGGAGAGACCTTCAAGATGGCGGAGAAGTAAGACGTGGAGATCACCTTCCTCCCCACAAATACCTCAGAAATACATCTACATGTGGAACAACTCCTACAGAACACCTACTGAATACCGGCAGAAGACCTCAGACTTCCCAAAAGGCAAGAAACTCCCCACGTACCTGGGTAGGGCAAAAGAAAAAGGAATAAACAGAGACAAAAGAATAGGGACGGGACCTGCACCAGTGGGAGGGAGCTGTTAAGGAGGAAAAGTTTGCACACACTAGGAAGCCCCTTCACTGGCGGAGATGGGGGGTGGTGGGGAGAAAGCTTCAGAGCCACAGAAGAGAGCACAGCAACAGGGGTGCAGAGGGCAAAGCGGAGAGATTCCCGCACAGAGGACCAGTGCCAACCAGCACTCACCAGACTGAGAGGCTTGTCTGCTCACCTGCCGGTACGGGCGGGGGCTGGGAGCTCAGGCTCCGGCTTCAGAGGACAAATCCCAGGGAGAGGACTGGGGTTGGCTGCGTGAACAGAGCCTGAAGGGGGTTAGTGCACCACAGATAGCTGGGAGGGAGTCCAGGGAAACGTCTGGACCTGCCAAAGAGGCAAGAGACCATTGTTTCAGGGTGCACGAGGAGAGGGGATTCAGAGCACCACCTAAATGAGCTCCAGAGATGGGCACAAGCCGTGGCTATCAGCACGGACCCAAGACACGGACATAAGATGTGCAGCTACCAAGAAGCCTGTGTGCGAGCACAGGTCACTATCCATACCTCCCCTCCCGGGAGCCTGTGCAGCCTGCCACTGCCAGGGTCCCGGGATCCAGGGACAACTTCCCTGGGAGAAAACACAGCGCGCCTCAGGCTGGTGCAACATCATGCTAGCCTCTGCTGCCGCAGGCTCGGCCCACAATCCATACCCCTCCCTCCCCTGGACCTGAGTGAGCCAGAACCCCCGAATCAGCTTCTCCTTTAACCCCGTCCTGTCTGAGCGAAGAACACATGCCTTCAGGCGACCTACACGCAGAGGTAGGTCCAAATCCAAAGCTGAACCCTGGGAGCAGTGCGAACAAAGAAGAGAAAGGGAAATTTCTCCCAGCAGCCCCAGGAGCAGCAGATTAAATCTCCAAAATGAACTTGATGTACGCTGCATCTCTGGAATACCTGAATAGACAATGAATCATCCCAAAATTGAGGCAGTGCACTTTGCGAGCAACTGTAGACTTGGGGTTTGCTTTCTTCATCTAATTTGTTTTTGGTTATATGTTTATCTTAGTTTAGTATTTAGAGTTTATTATCATTGGTAGATGTCTATTGGTTTCTCTCTTCCTTTTATATATATATATATATATTCTTTTCCTTTTTTCTCTTTTTGTGAGTGTGTAGGTGTATGCTTCTCTGTGTGACTTTGTTTGTATAGCTTTGCTTTCACCATTTGTCCTAGGGTTCTGTCTGTCCATTTTTTGTTTGTTTTTAGTATAGTTCTTAGTGCTGGTTATCACTGGTGGATTTGTTTTTTGGTTTTGTTGCTCTCTTCTTTCTTTCTTCTGTTTATTTTTTCCTCTTTTTTATTACTTTATAATTTTAATAATTTTTTCAATTTTTTATTTTAATTATTTAATTTAATTTATTTATTTTCTTTCTTTCTTTTTTCCTCCCTTTTCTTCTGAGGTGTGTGGCTGACAGGGTCTTGGTGCTCCAGCCAGAGGTCAGGCCTGTGCCTCTGAGGTGGGGAAGCCGAGTTCAGGACATTGGCCCACCAGAGACTTCCCAGCTGCCTGTAATATCAAATGGCAAAAGCTCTCCCAGAGATCTCCATCTCAACACAAACACCCAGCTTCACACAAGGACCAGCAAGCTACAGTGCTGGACACCATATGACAAACAACTAGCAAGACAGGAACACACCACCACCCATTAGAAGAGAGGCTGCCTAAAATCATAATAAGGTTACAGACACCCCAAAACACACCACCGGACTTGGTCCTGCCCACCAGAAAGAAAGGATCCAGCCTCATCCACCAGAACAGAGGCACCAATCCCCTCCACCAGGAAGCCTATACAATGCACTGGAACAACCTTACCCACTGGGGGCAGGCACCAAAAACAATGGGAACTACGAACCTGCAGCCTGCAAAAAGGAGATCCCAAACACAGTAAGTTAAACAAAATGAGAAGACAGAGACACACATAGCAGATGAAGGAGCAAGGTAAAAACCCACCAGACCAAACAAATGAAGAAAAAATAGGCAGTCTACCTGAAAAAGAATTCAGAGTAATGATAGTAAAGATGATCCAAAACCTTGGAAATAGAATGGAGAAAGTACAAGAAACGTTTAACAAGGACGTAGAAGAACGAAAAAGCAAACAAGCAATGATGAACAACACAATCAATGAAATAAAAATTCTCCAGAATGAACCAATAGGAGGATAACTGAGGCAGAAGAATGGATAATAACCTGGAAATAAAATAGTGGAAATAACTACTGCAGAGCAGAATAAAGAAAAAATAATGAAAAGAACCGAGGACAGTCTCAGAGACCTCTGGGACAACATTAAATGCACCAACATTTGAATTATAGGGGACACAAAAGAAGAAGAGAAAAAGAAAGGGACTGAGGAAATATTTGAAGAGATTAGAGTTGAAAACTACCCTAACATGGGAAAAGAAATAGTCAATCAACTCCAGGAAGTGCAGAGAGTCCCATACAGGATAAATCCAAGGAGAAACACACCAAGACACATATCAAACTATCAAAAATTAATTACAGAGAAGAAGTATTAAAAGCAGCAAGGGAAAAGCAAAAATAACATAAAAGGGAATCCCCATAGGTTAACAGCTGATCTTTCAGCAGGAACTCTGCAAACCAGAAGGGAGTGGCAGAACATATTTAAAGTGATGAAAGGGAAAAACCTACAACCAAGATTACTCTAACCAGCAAGGATCTCATTCAGATTTGATGGAGAATTTAAAACCTTTACAGACAAGCAAAAGCTAGGAGAATTCAGCACCACCAAACCAGCTTTACAACAAATGCTAAAGGAAATTCTCTAGGCAGGAAACACAAGAGAAGGAAAAGACCTACAATACCGAACCCAAAACAATTAAGAAAATGGTAATAGGAACATACATATCGATAATTACATTAAATGTACATGGATTAAATGCTCCAACCAAAAGAAACAGATTGGCTGAACGGATACAAAAACAAGACCCACATATTTGCTGTCTACAAGAGACCCACTTCAGACCTAGAGACATATATAGACTGAAAGTAAGGGGATGGAAAAAGATATTCCATGCAAATGGAAATCAAAAGAAAGCTGGAGTAGCAATTCTCATATCTGACAAAATAGACATTAAAATAAAGACTATTACAAGAGACAAACAAGAACACTACATAATGATCAAGGGATCAATCCAAGAAGAAGATATAACAATTGTAAATATTTATGCACCCAACATAGGAGCAACTCAATACATAAGGCAAATGCTAACAGCCATAAAAGGGGAAATCAACAGGAACACAATCATAGTAGGGGACTTTAACGCCCCAATTTCACCAATGGACAGATCATCCCAAATGAAAATAAATAAGGAAACACAAGCTTTAAATGATATATTGAACAAGATGGACTCAATTGATATTTATAGGACATTCCATCCAAAACAACAGAATACACTTTCTCCTCAAGTGCTCATGGAACATTCTCCCGGATAGATCATAACTTGGATCATAAATCAAGCCTTGGTAAATTTAAGATATTGAAATTGTATCAAGTATCTTTTCCGACCACAATGCTATGAGACTAGATATCAATTACAGGAAAAAATCTTTAAAAAATACAAACACATGGAAGCTAAACAATACATTAGTTAATAAACAAGAGATCACTGAAAAAATCAAAGAGGAAATCAAAAAATATCTAGAAACAAATGACAATGAAAACACGATAACCCAAATGCTATGGGATACAGCAAAAGCAGTTCTAAAAGGGAAATTTATGGCAATACAGTCTTACCTCAAGAAACAAGAAATATCTCAAATAAACAACCTAACATTACACCTAAAGCAATTAGAGAAAGAAGAACAAAAAAACTCTAAGTTAGCAGAAGGAAAGAAATCATAAAGATCAGATCAGAAATAAATGGAAAAGAAATGAAGGAGAAGATAGCAAAGATCAATAAAACTAAAAGCTGGTTCTTTGACAGGATAAACAAAATTGATAAACCATTAGCCAGACTCATCAAGAAAAAAAGGGAGAAGACTCAAATCAACAGAATTAGAAATGAAAAAGGAGAAGTAACAATTGACACTGCAGAAATACAAAGGATCATGAGAGATTACTAGAAGCAGCTATATGCCAGTAAAATGGACAACCTGGAAGAAATGGACAAATTGTTACAAAAGCACAACCTTCTGAGACTGAACCAGGAAAAAATACAAAATATAAACACACCAATCACAAGTATTGTAATTAAGACTGTGATTAAAAATCTTCCGACAAAAACAGCCCAGGACGAGATGTCTTCACAGGTGAATTCTACCAAATATTTAGGGAAGATCTAACACCTATCCTTCTCAAACTTTTCCAAAATATAGCAGAGGGAGGAACCCTCCATACTCATTCTATGAGGTCACCATCACCCTGATACCAAAACGAGACAAAGATGTTTCAAAGAACGAAAACTATGGGCCAATATCACTGATGAACATAGATGCAAAAATCCTCAAGAAAATACTAGCAAACAGAATCCAATAGCTCATCAAAAGGATCATATACCATGATCAAGTCGGTTTATCCCAGGTATGCAAGGATTCTTCAATATACGCAAATCAATCAATGTGATAAACCATTGTAACAAACTGAAGGAGAAAAACCATATGATCATCTCAGTAGATGCAGAGAAAGCTTTTGACAAAATTCAACACCCATTTATGACAAAACCCTCCAGGAAGTAGGCATAGAGGGAACTTACCCAAACATAATAAAGGCCATATATGACAAACCCACAGCAAACATCATTCTCAATGGTGAAAAATTGAAACCATTTCCACTAAGATCAGGAGCAAGACAAGGTTGTGCACTCTCACCACTGTTATTCAACATAGTTTTGGAAGTTTTACCCACAGCAATCAGAGAGGAAAAAGAAATAAAAGGAATCCAAATTGGAAAATAAGAAATAAACTGTCACTGTTTGCAGATGAAATGATACTATACATAGAGAATCCTAAAGATGCTACCAGAAAACTACTAGAGCTAATCAATGAATTTGGTAAAGTATCAGGATACAAAATTAATGCATAGAAATCTCTTGCATTCCTATACAGTAATTATGAAAAATCTGAAATACACTGATGAAAGAAATTAAAGATGATACAAACAGATGGAGAGATATACCATGTTCTTGAATTGGAAAAATCAACATTGTGAAAATGACCCAACTCAATCTACAGATTCAGTGCAATCCCTATCAAACTACCAATGGCATTTTTTACAGAACTAAAACAAAAACTTTCACAGTTTGTATGGAAACACAAAAGACCCTTAAGAGCCAAAGCAATCTTGAGAACGAAAAATGGAGCTGGAGGAATCAAGCTCCCAGACTTCAGACTTCAGTACAAAGCTACAGTAATCAAGACAGGATGGTACTGGCACAAAAACGGAAATATAGATCAATGGAACAGGATAGAAAGCACAGAGATAAACCCACGCACAGATGGTCACCTTATTTTTGATAAAAGAGGCAAGAATATACAATGGAGAAAAGACAGCCTCTTCAATAAGTGGTGCTGGGAAAACTGGACAGCCACATGTAAAAGAATGAAATTGGAACACTCCCTAACTCCATACACAAAAATAAACTCAAAATGGATTAAAGACCTAAATGTAAGGCCAGACACTATCAAACTCTTAGAGGAAAACATAGGCAGAACACTCTATGACATAAATCACAGCAAGATCCTTTTTGACCCACCTCCTAGAAAAATGGAAATAGAAACAAAAATAAACAACTGGGACCTAATGAAACTTAAAAGCTTTTGTACAGCAAATGAAAACATAAACAAGATGACAAGACAACCCTTAGAATGAGAGAAAATATTTGCAAATGAAGCAACAGACAAAGGATTAATCTCCAAAATTTACAAGCAGCTCATACAGCTCAATATCAAAAAAACAAACAACCCATTCCAAAAATGGGCAGAAGACCTAAGCACACATTTCTCCAAAGAAGATATACAGATTGCCAACAAACACATGAAAGGATGCTCAACATCCCTAATCATTAGAGAAATGCAAATCAAAACTACAGAGAGGTATCACCTCATACCATTCAGAATGGCCATCATCAAAAATCTACAAACAAAAAATGCTGGAGAGAGTGTGGAGAAAAGGGAACCCTCTTGCACTGTTGGTGGGAATGTAAATTGATACAGCCACTATGGAGAACAGTATGGAGGTTCCTTAAAAAACTACAAATAGAACTACCATACGACCCAGCAATCTCACTACTGGGCATATACCCTGAGAAAACCGTAATACAAAAAGTCATGTACCACAACGTTCATTGCATCTCTAATTACCATATCCAGGACATGGAAGCAGCCTAAGTGTCTACTGACAGATAAATGGATAAAGAAGATGTGGCACATATATACAATGGAATCAGCCATAAAAAGAAACAAAATTAAGTTATTTGTAGTGAGGTGGATGGACCTATAGTCTGTCATACAGAGTGAAGTAAGTCAGAAAGAGAAAAACAAATACCATATGCTAACACATATATATGGAATCTAAAAAAGAAAATCGTTCTGAAAAACCTAGGGGCAGGACAGTAATAAAGATGCAGACGTAGAGAATGGACTTCAGGACACAGGGAGGGGAAGGGTAAGCTAGGACAAACTGAGAGAGTGTCATGGACATATATACACTACCAAATGTAAAATCGATAGCTGGTGGGAAGCAGCCGCATAGCACAGGGAGATCAGCTCGGTGCTTTGTGACCACCTAGAGGGGTGGGATAGGGAGGGTGGGAGGGAGACGCAAAAGAGGAGATATAGGGATATATATATATGTGTAGCTGATTCACTTTGTTATACAGCAGACACCATTGTAAAGCAATTATACTCCACTAAAGATGTTAAAAAAAAAAAAGTAAAGGCCAGTGTATATGATTAAAATGACTTTTTATCAAGAGAATGACATGAGAAGTAAGATGTCTTAGTAATCCAACTTAGTACCTTTTTTTTTATTGCTAGCTGTATGTATTTCTGAACTGAAAGTAATTTTTTTATGATTATAAAAATAACAAATGTTCATATAGTGTTTCAGCAATACATAATTTATCCAATACTTTTAAGTGAAGAACATGAAATGTAAGTACTCAAAAGTCTACCATCCTTAATAATGGCGCTATTTATTGAGTGTTCTCTGTGCCAGCTACAGTAGGTGATTTACACGAACTATTTCCTTTATATAAGGACCCCTAATGCTACCAGTTATACTATCCACTCTTGTGACCCCCGTTTTGCTGATGGGGAACTAAGGTTGAGAGAAGTTAAGTAATTTTTGCCCAAGGCTGTGGAACTGGTAGCATCAAGGGTTCCTATATAGAATTCAGGGGGTCTTCAAACCTGACAAGAAACCCAGATTTTTTAATTTCATTGACCTCTAGCTGACATTTAGCCTTTCTTCGTCATAAATGTATGCAATGAGCTACATTATTACTGTTGTACCATAGACTTTTTCACCAATAGAAATCATATGTATATTCATATCACATTACAATTGCTGCACAAATTTCTCCAAATATTGCTTACACTCATCACTGCTTTGAAATGACAATAGTTATTAGATGTGCTTCTAGATCTCATGGTTTGTATATTACTATATCATCACATTTAAAAATATTTTGATAACTTTATTTTAATACAATTGGCCTGCTTTGTAATGCTAGGTATTTTATTTTAGACATTTAGAAACATTGAAAAAGGGGTCTTCAGGCTTCACCAGACTGCCAAAGGGACACATGGCACAAAAAAGGTAGGGGCCCCTTGGTAGGGAGTGAGCTGAAATGCACACCCAGGTGGTCTGACTCCAGAGCTTGGGCTCAGGCTTGTGACAACTCTGCCATTCTGCCTGCCTTTGGACTCGTGTTCACACTTTGGTGAACATATTTTCAGCTTGCTCTCCAATTTGGAGAGAATCGATTAAGTGGTGATTAGGCAAACTCAGGGAAAAGTCAAGGAAACATTCCTAGGAACAGAAATCCTTCCCTCCTTCCTCCTGTTCTCAAGGAGGCAGGAGGAATCGGGGCTTGCCATCATCTGGGCCTCTGGGGTGAATTGGGGGAGCAGTTTCTAGGACACCAAGGAACTGTACCCCTGGGAGTGGGATAGGTCATAGACCAAGTTGACCTACAAGTGTAAAGACATCAGAGACATTCTCAAACAGAAAAAAAAAAAACCCAGAGATACTACACCTGTGAACTCTTGGGGAAAAAATAAAACCAGATTCCTTAATGATAAAGTCCAGTCACTCAAAAGATTGGAAAGGACTGGGTGCAGTGCTCAGTTTTGTTTGTTTGTTTGAATTTTGTTTATTTATACAGCAGGTTCTTATTAGTTATCTATTTTATACATCTTAGTGTATATATGTCAATCCCAATCTCCCAATTCATCACATCACCCCACCACCAGGAGTACCTATTTTTAAGTTCAGTGAATTTCAAAGCAACACACATTTCTTGAAAAGCTGCTCTGCGTAAATTGTTTCAAAATGTTTGTCATCATCTCAAATATCACATATTCTCCTACTCACAGATTTAGAGAAATTTACTGCTTAAAAAATCTTAAGCCAGGGCTTCAATACTGTGTAGTAAAAGAATCCTTCATGCCTCTCTCTATTCAGCTACAGTTGGCCTGTGAACAACATGGGGATTAGGGTTGCCCATTCCCCACGAAGTCAGAAATCCCACTGTAACTTAGAGTTCACCCCCAGCAGCCAAGCTTCTTCCGTATCCTTGGTTCCACCTTTCAGATCCAACCAATCACCAATCACATACTACTGTAGGATTTACCATTGAAAAGATCTGCGTATAAGTGGACCCATGTTGTTCAAGGGTCAACTGTATTATAATTTCACAATATATTTTAATACACTGACCAAAACAAAGGTAGCCATCCCAAACAAATTATTTAATGAATTCTACCTCTATGCCTCAACTGCTGCTGTCCCTCACTTAGCGTCACCTGGGAAAACCCTCTTATTATTTTCTTTTTCTTCCACTAATCTTTTTCCCTGATATACTTCAAAACCATGTTCCAAACATTTATCTACTGGGATGTCTTGCTTAATTAACTCCAAGCCAATTCTGGTCACTGTTTTATTCTGGATTGTATCATTACCTATAAAATAATCCAATTTCGTTGCTACAAGAAAACATGTTATAGGTGAAGAAACTAAAGCCTAGAAATGAGCAGAGGTTTGCCCAAGACCAAAGTTATCCCCAACAATCCAATGCAATACGTATTATTATAATTGTTATTTTTACTATTTTACATATGAAAATTTTGAGATAGAGGGGGCCTAAATAACTTTTCCAAGATCACACAGTGGTTAACCTGGGATTTAAGCCCAAGTAATCAAGCTCCAAAGCTTATGCTTATAACCACACCACTCTAGAGGGATATTCTGTACCCAAATAAACCAGACTATCTATCTATCTCTAAATTAGTGTGGACTCTTTCAAGGCAGTCAACTTGGAATATTACACATTTATGCCAATGATACTGATATTTTACCAGAATATTTTCAGACTTGAGCTTCTGGAATTAACATGAGAATATCTGGTGCACTCTTTTGAATATTCTCAACAAGAGCAAACTCTTTTCCTATGTAGACAATTTCTATTTGGAACTAATCAATAGTCAGTCACAGCAGGGCTAACAAGTGAGATGGCTAATTAAACTTTATAAAATCTTGTTCAATAGAAAATGTACTAGAAATATAGAATAGTAAGACATTTTTGAAGGAATGATCCATACGCTTTCCATGCTAAGAGTTCCAGAAACATCTTGAGTAAGGCTAGCATTCCATAAATGCCTAAACAGATGCTAATGTGTGTGCTTTCTTAGCATTCGCTTCCTCTTCTTCCAGCAATATTCCCTAATTTATTTGGAGACACTGCACTTCATGTGATGTTGGTGATGCTCTTTGCTGGAATCCAACAACGGGCATGTGACCTAGCATTAAGCAAGGTGAGCACCCATTCAATGGCCTCATGACTGGTTCAGAGATGAACACATGGCTGAAGCTTGTCTAGTCAGAGTGACTCAGTCTCAGCACTCCTGCAACCACTCCCAGCATGGAGTTGTAAGGCGGCGAGACTGTGGCTGGAGAGCCAGCTTGCTCACAAACATTGAACCTGAATATGAAACCAAAACATGGAGAGAAGCAGGGTCCAGCTAAGGGATTAAGAGAGACTAGGTCCTTAGAGCTTAGTTTGAATCCCTGTATCAAACTAAGCTTGAAACCAACTGCACCTCAGGACTAGATTCCATTTTCTGTCACTTGTGGAAAGTTTTAACTAATATATATTTTGAGGTGACTATATAAAAAGATACCATTCACTAGCTGTGAATCATTCATTCACCCCTAGTGACTATAGTATTATTTGTATGCCCAGCAGGGATTTAGTATAAGTCTATTATAATGTACTTCTGGAAATTTTTTAGACCAAAGCATTCTGTTTTTACTCAAATGCCTGAAAACGTCTGACTTGCATGAGTTTAATCTCAGAGTCATATCCACTTAGCATTATCTTTATTCTATGAGGGTGAGACCAGAGGGGTAGGGAAAAAGCAGAAAACATTTTATTCATATATTTTATAAATTACACACAATAAATTAATCTTTCATACAAGGATACAATACCAATGCCTTTTTAAAATTATCTTTAAATTTACAAGTGAGAGCTATGACTAAAATACTCAAATATCACTAAATTGTTGATTTTGAAAGTCAATTTATCTGGAGAATCTGAGACAGGGTTAAGCATTTTAATCTGATTTTATGGATATGATTTGAAAGTCACTCATAATTGAGGCTGATCCTTTGTATCTTGCAAGACAAAATTATATACAACCAGTCATTTTAAAGTGATACAAATCCAAATTAAATGAGGCAGATAAAATAATACACAATAAACTAGAATTATTATATTATGTGAAATATAATCTATAACGTCAAAATAGCCAGTATCTCTTCAAGGCTAGGTCTATCATCCAATTGCTACCCAAAAAGTACCAAATTTACTTAAATATACTGTTGTTTCCTATTCAAACTTTTGTAGGTTTCTTCATCACCACCTCTAATGATGAAAATTGCACTGCCCTGTGATATTTAAGCTACATTAAATTTAATTTTCACACGTTCACTTGAGTTATATTAACACAGATTTTTCTCCTGAATTTTGTTTCTATTCCTTCAAAAAAATGTGTTCAAGACCGTAGTTTTCAAATAGAAACACAATTTGACCAAGGAACAAACTGATTTATTATGAATGATTCCAAATTATATATATATATATACATCAAGGCATATATATGTATGTGTATATATATATATGTGTGTGTGTGTGTGTGTATCTATATAGATGGCAGTGAGTAGGACTCTCAGCAAAAAGAACCAACTGATAAGCTTTTCTCTAAGAAATATCATTTTCCCTATCATTAAGTGTCATATTCTCTTCTACTCAAAAAAACATACCACAGGTATTAAGTGAAATTCCCGGATATCACAGGGTAGAACAAAGTCTCCAAAGACAAACATTTCTTGGGTTGGCAAAGATAGCAGTTTAAAAAAAAAAGCCATAGAGGTAACTGGTAAATATATATTTTGGTAACAACAAGAATATTGGAAGGTATACAATTTCAAATGTACTGCTTTCAATACCCTAGTTTTTCCCTTATCTTGTATGAAATATATCACTCATAGCAGAGCAATATTTAGATCTCCTCAATTTTCAATTATTCAACCACCTTTCTTATCACCTCCCCATTTTGCAAAGCACAAAACCCATCAGCTTTTTCCCCAGATCCCTCATTTCTGGATTAATCTGTACTCTGGACAGACGCAAACTATTTGGGAGTTTGTGTTAATAGGCACCTGATATCATTTTCATAAGTTTCTTTTGATACTACCTTTTAATTAACAGGATGGAGACTGAATAAGCCTGTCAGATGTTTCAACAAAATAGAAAGGAATATATTATAAACCCACAAAAGTACATTGATTATGTCTACAAAGATATATAATTAAAAAGTATAAATCAAGGACCGCTATTTTACACTTGACTTCAGTTATTGTGAACACTTGTGGTCTAGTAGCGCTCACTGTTAAGGATATGATTTTATGTGTTTAGAGTAAATCTGCTGTAAGCAATTTTATAGTTTAATGAAAATAATTATAGTTTGAGTAAGTAGTATGAAGTGTATCTGATGCTACTTCCCCAAAATAAGCTATGATATAAATTATCATGATTTATTATGGTTATTCTTCTGGCTATGTTTGGAGTGGATTCTAGAAACTAATGATGATTCTAAAATTGCAAAAAAAGCATTTCAGGCTATTTTTCCTCAGATCTCATATTTCTCTATAAAATTGAAACAATTTCCACCATGGTACAGTATGTGTTACTGTGAAGATGGCATGATTGAGCTGTCAATTTGACAGCTTACTTTAATTTACACCATTTGGTCAAAGAATACATTTTTCAGTCTTTTTGAATATATCATATGCCACTGTTGCTACTTGCTCTTCATTTTTTAGCCTGTCAAACAGTAGTGCTATGCTCTAATGCAAAGCCATGTATATACCTATTTAAACTCCTTAGAGTAGCTCCAACTGCAGTGTCTTTTTCAGGTATGTTTTTAACTTCTTATCAAAAGTCAGAATAATAGATACTTTTCTTTTTTAAATTGAAAGTGTTTTCAGGCCTACCCATAAGTTATAGACACCTGAATCCAACCAACTACTCCTTTGAGGGATTAAAAAAATTTTCAATAGCATGTAGTCATTCCATGAGCTACTAGATGATTGGAAGCAAGGCTCAAAGAACTCTACGCTGAGTAAAGAATCTGATTAGAAAAATCATGGCTCAGTTCCAAACTTCCAAGCTCTTCATTCCATAAATCCCATCAACTCATTCTTCCAACAGACATTTACTGAGAGCCAGCCAGATGTCTGACTGTGAGCTAGACACTGGCAAACGTGATCAAGCCTAGATAGCAGATGAACTATTGAATACTAGGCTGGCAATTATACTAGACACAAGGTTCTACTGGAGCCCAAGGAAGGACATCTGATTCACTACAGGAAGGTTAAATCCCAATGCCACAGACCAAGCCTGTGCCTAAACAGACTCAAAATGTCCAAAGGAGCAAATAGTAATTTAAAACATATATTTTCAGATAACAAAACTTGCAATATCATTCCTTCTCATTATTACTTGGAGCATCTTTTGCCCCTTGAATTTCATTGTTAGAGCAAGGTCAGTCTATATTGCCTTAAGGTTATGGAAATATTATGGGTCTTTTAGAAAACTCTCTCCAATTTTTTCCTTAATTTGACTCCAAAGCTTATTTGAGGGTGTAAATTGCTGCTCCTTAAGGACTTACTTAATAGTCATTTGAAACACCTTATTAAAGGAGTCAGCCATTCTTCATCACAGAGGTCTGTCTTGGTTGACTGTGATGATCACATTCATTGTAAACACATGAAATTAGGGGCATGCGTATACAGAGCCTCTTAAACCCAACTGCTTAGAGAAATATTTTTTTAAAAAACTTTTATTTTCTCACCGCTCAGACTTCATACATAACAGGAAAATTATTTTTTAATTTATGTCAGAATGAATACATATCAAAATATTTACATTGGGGGTTGGCTATTTTTGTCTGCCACTGATTCTTGTTAGGAGTGGCATTCGTTGGATATTGATGCTCACTAATTTTATCAGCATAGGTTTGAAGTTACATAGACCTGGATTCTAATTCAGGTCCCATTACTTTTACCTGTTATACGATTGCAACTAAATTATTTAACCATTTGAGGCTTTGGTTTCCCAATTTGTAAAATGGAGGCAATATTTTGTACCCAAAGGGCTGTGGTGAGAATTAATTATATAACAAAGTGCCTAGAAATTGCTCTCTGTCATTAGTAAGTTGTTCATAATATTTGATCCTATTGGATACCAATTACCAAACAGAAGATAGGAAACAGTCATTTTCTAGATAAGTCATGGCCTGGGCAGGTCTATTTAGCTAACTGTATGCCAGAGGGGAAACAATTAACTACTGGTTTTCTTTTATTAAGCCAACATTTTCTGATTACTAAAAGCATCAATTTTGCCACCATTAGTACCTTGATTCACTACATACAACAAATGACAATAATATACTAAGGATTATCTGGGAAGCTTTCAAGGAACTCAAATTCCTGGGTCCTTCCTATCTTAAACCCATCAAATAAAAGTCTTTTGAGGTGAGGCTGAGATATCTATGTTTGAAGTTGCTTCCTAGGTGATTCTTATGCTCAACTAAGTTTAGGAAACACTGCATTAAATGACCTAAGTCAAGGTTAAGTACAGTAGTGCAAGTAATACCTTCCTGTTTAACCTACTTCTAAGACTTCAGTACAAAAGACTGACCTCGATCTAACTGAAGAGCAATTAACTCCTATCTGTCTTTATTCATCCATATAAAAAAGGGCAGCGAAAGATAACACTGGGTCAGTTAAGTACCCTTTTCACAATGCTCTTCTTAATGTGCTATTTTTTATGTCAATTTGCCATAATCTTAAACCTTAGAAGCATTTTTCCAAAAAAAAAAATTTAGAATGTGGAATTTAAACATACCTTAGTTCATGGGTGCTCGACCCTCTTTATGCACTGCTACCATTTCAGGAGCTTTTGAAATACTGATAGTTGGAACCCACCTCCAGTTTCTTATTTAATTGGTCTGGGGGCTGTCCAGGTGTTTAAAATTTCCTGGTAATGCTAGGGCGGGGCCCAGACAAAATCACTGCTGTTGTGATTGACAACTCACCTTGAGGATGTTTGACTTCTCTGGCATACTTTTCCTCCATCCATCAGGGTGGTTTCCAAACTCCATGGTCCTCAGACCCACTGAGGAACTTCACAGCACTAGAGATTCCCAAGAAGCCAAATCAGCAGCTATGAAATAGAATCTTGGAAAGCGTATTATTTAAAATTCCCCAGGTAATTTTAATAATGATGATAATAATTACTAATACCCACTAAGCAATTAGGTGCTAGGCAATATTCTAATCTTTTTGCGTTTATTGATTAATTTAATCTTCAATAAAACCAGTGAGTGAAAGGGTCATTGACCTCCTTTCACAGTGATAAAACTGAGGAACGGGGAACGTAAGTAACTCATCCCACATCACACAGAGAGTAAGAGGCAGATCCAAGGTTTGAACCCAGGCCATGATATACCAGAGACATGTTCTTAATTAATTTATTTTGTACAGCAGCCTTATGAGGTAGATGCACATTATTCTCATTTTATTGGGTGAGGAAATCCACATGGAAGAAAGCAATTATTTAAAAAGAACTTAAAAACCAATATAGTTAAATTATAAGCAGAGCTACTGATTAATTACACCAGCCATTAAACACCTGTATCCTCTATCCTCTTTTTAGGTGAACTTATTTCACTGCCAATCCCTTTTTGCAGACTCTAAAATCTTCCCAGCCACGAAGGCCATATGTTAACAGTTGGACCTGGCCATTTTCTAGATGAACTTTTTTACTGCTTTTCTTTGCTAGATTGGTTGCCTTTTGTACATACAGATAATGTCTCTGGCATTGAGCTAGCTGGTATAGCTGGGATGGTCCTTCAGTCCCTTTGAATATTTGTTGATGTCCAGTTGTAAAAAAAACTTGTCCTCTCTCTTTGAATGTATATGTTGGCATATCACAGGCTAGCAGGCAGACCTCTTGGAACAATGGGCTAGACAGACATCATATTTATGTTTTTATTTTCTAATACCTACTGCAGTTCAGAGACAGTGGTGAAATAACACATAAAACACTGACCACTTTAAACTGGTTTTGCTTCTTTAAAACAGGTTGTTGATTAATCAAACCTGGAGTTATTTTACAGAGACATCACTACGCATAAGCAAGATAGGAATATGTGTCTCCATGATGACCTCAGAACAAGAATCTTCAGCCTACAGAACTCAAAGAACAGAAATGTTGCCACCAGAGCTCTTTACAAAGCAAATCCTTCAATAAGAAAAATCTGGCTTTCAGGAGCCCAAGTAGCTTGATTACTGATTCAAAACCAGCCAGTCAGCTTCCAAGTATGAAATTCTCCTAACTCCTTAAATTTCACCCTGAACCCTGGATAGGAGAGACAGATTTGAGCCCCGCCTCCTGTCTCCTCGCCAGTGGACCTCACAATAAAGGTCTTTCTTTTCTCAAAAGCCAGTGCCATAGTATTGGCTTCTGTGCACCTCGGGTAGCGATCCTTTCCTAACAGTAGCACTTAACAATCTTTGTTGATTGAATTAATAAGATTATGAAGGCAGGAAACCATGTCTCTTGAGCTTCACCAACTAGCAGACTTGAACATCTCTGTGCTACTCTGTGCTCTAATTTATTTATCAAGGTAGCATTTTCCCTTAGGAAATATATTCTTCCCTAACGAAACCACCCCTGCATGGCCCTAAATTAATGTTTATGTCAGGAGGATCATTTTCTCTGGAATTTCTGGCCATTTTCATTGATTACTAGTTAATGATTCAATGATTACTAGTTAATCAATTACAATACTGTGTGTGCCACTTTTGGTTTCTCAAGGACTCTAATGCTATATTGTCCAATATGGTACCCACCAGCCATACAGAGTTACTGAGCCCTTGACATGTGACTAGCTCAAAATGAGACATGTTGTAAGTGAAAATATGCACTGAATTTTGTACAGTATGAGAAAAATGTAACGTATTAATAGTAATTTTATCATATCTTGAAATAAAAAAGGTACATTTGGTAAAATACATTATTGTAATTAATTCCACCTGTTTCCTTTTACTCTTTGCATGTAACTAGAAAACTTAAAATTATATATGAGGCTTGTATCTGTGGCTCGCATATATCTATTGGAGAACGTTTGTCTACAGTCTCAATGATTATTCTGGCAGCTCCTGCATTTTGACTGTGCCTCATATAGCTGGGTGACCTTATACAACTTACCTAATTTCTCTATTCCTCAGTTACTTAACGTGTCCAATCATACTATTTTTTAGGTTTGCTGTAGGAATGACATGCTAGGATGCTTTCAAATTCCCAATACAGGACCAGGTTTCTTAATTACTTCTTCATACCACCACCCTCTCACCCATCCAACCCCAAATGCAGTCACTACTTGGAAGCAAAGGATGATGCAGCCATTCTTCTCCATGAGAAAAGGGACAATGCATCCTCAATGAAAATGAATTTGAAAAATTTTAATCCTTCAACTTTACCTGCCCACTTTAGAGAGGGACCATTTACAAACTTCTTCAAAGTTTAAAATTGGATATATGACAGTTTACTCAAATTTCCAGTTACTAAATAACTGGTGATCAGGTGATCCTATCAAAAATGATCAATCCAAGTGTGCTGAGGAAGCATAAATTAAACTGAAATCAATCCATCAATCAGTTAAGTTCCTGCAGGATCTTTAGGCTACAGAATTTGAAATAAATAAATGAAAAGCAAATTATTACTTTTAAATTGTTATAATAATTATTAGTATTATGTTAAGTTTACTGAAGCAAAGATGTCATTACTTTTAATCAAGTGACAGGACTAATTTTAGGATAAAATATGGTTAAGCACTTGCCAAAAATAATTTAAATTTATTTGTAATCTTATTCATGTGATGATTTTCTCTTCACCAGAAGTTTTCTCATCTGTATAACTCAAAGTAAAATTTCATACTTTTGATAAGTGCTGTCACTTATAATGTTTAATATTAAAATCTTAACGGGAATGTATGAAATTCTACATTTTTATAGGTTTTTTCACATCAACGAGAAAACTGAATTACAATAAGCACACATACACACTAAAGGTTTATTTAGAAAACACCTGAAAATTAGAACCCATATGTCCATAATCTTTAAAATGGATCTGGGTAAAATATCCATTAGGAGTAAAATCTGTCATTGGTTGCCCGGTTATACGGTGGGAAGTGGGGCTAGTGATGGAGGGTAGGGCGACTGGTACTAAAAAATAGTTATCTTGGCGTTTTACTCATATTTTTAATACGTATTTTTAAACCAAGACATTTATGCATGAGGAAATAAGGAGGTGAGTACCTCCCTCCCACTATCCCCCACAAAACAGGTATCAAATCATTCAAGGCCGTAAGATCCTCATATTTTCATTTCAGTATTTGGTGCATAATGTGTTCACATGCTGGAGTTAATTGACTGGCATAACTTTATAATGAAATAATGCAAAGACTATTTAGCAAACTCAGTTATTTCTATATTTATCGAAGATGGTCTCCATGTGTTATTCAGTTGCAAGCAATTATTACAGGAACAATAATTCATGTACCAAAACTGTCTAATTCAGAAGGGCGGCAATTTGGACTTTGTTAAAAAGACACCTATGAACTTTTTAGGAGTTGCAGTCTGATAAATATATAAAGGAAATGTGGTTTACATATGGCTAAAGAGTAAAGAACAATCCCCACATAGGACTATAGTGCAAAAGTGAGTACCTAAAACATCAAATTAGCTTAAAATACCAACAATGCTACCAGATGACTGAGAAAAAGAGGAAAGAGGCAGCAGGAATCTGTCTTTTCATTTTCTATAAGTACAGGTAAAATAACCTGGTCTCCTTACTCAACAACTTTTGAATTGCCAATTTATTTTCTAATAGGTATGTGATGAAATTTTGAGAGCTATAAAATACTTCTCTGGTAATTGAAAGATCAAAACAGGTCTCCTTAAATCTCACATGCGGTAGGGTGCATAAATTTGCTAATTTCACAGATTTATTAGTGTTTAAATAGGAATAATTAAAATAGCATTCTAAACCCACAAGTCTAAACAAAAAAAAATGAGAGGAGGAAATGAGTATATGGGAAAGTTCAAGGATTTGGGATAATGAAAGAACACATCAAAACTTTTCTCTGTCTTACAGAATGTCATTAATACCATTGAAAGCACATCAGGCACTTCTGTGTTGCCTGATATCAATCATGAAATCCCCAAATACTCCAAAGACCCTCCTAGCAGTACTTTCAACCCATCAGAAACTACCAAGTAATGGGACTCTTCTGAGAAAGGCTGTCTTCATGTGATTTCCAACTCTGTTTCAATACCAAATAGATCTGAATGCTTATCAGATCTAATCAAAACTGCCAAGAACTGTGAATTCTACCCATCTGTCACTAGGTTATTGGTTCAAGACAATATTAAGAAAAAGAATAAGAGACAAAATCAGTTGGAAAAAAAGTTTTTCAACTTTCAATCCCTTTTCTTTACTGTCTATTGAGCAGCAAGTTATGTGCTTCCAAACTGGCTTGAAGTTGAATCCCAAGTTTCAAATCAACCACCCTCCATCAGAAATTAGTTACCACACACACACACACACACACACACACACACACACAAAATTATTTGAACTACTTTACGTTACTCACTCATCTCTCTTCTCTTTTCTCGTTTGTCCTATCTTGTCTACTCTCCTCCCTTCCTTTCTTCTCCTCTCCAGGGTCTTTGGTGAAAGAAATGCCAAAAACAAGCATAAGGGAACTTGCAGGAGTATAAGCTCTCTACCAATTTAGGCTGTTTCACTGAAAGAAAAGACAGGGAATTTGTATACAGTTAAAACAAAGTTTCATAAGAAGTATGCCATTTGTATTTGCAGGGCTTCTTGATTATAATGTTCTTTTATCTCACCTTGTGTCATTAAAATACAGGACATCAGCAATAAAACTAAAAGTAAATATGCATATATCCTTATCCATGTAGGGAAGCAATAAATCTCCCTCACTGATAGCAGCTGTACTGCAGCTATCATTTGAATAGTGCAGCTGCCACAACAAAATCAAATTTTATAGTTAAAAAACTGTTAAAACTTTAATGTCAAAGTGGAGGTAGATATATATTGCACTATAAATAAGCATCCTCTAATGAAGAAATGAATCATATTTATTTTTTTCCATTGAATAGCATATATCTTACCTAATGCAATCTGTCATAATAGAACTCATTATACTCGAATGTCTATAATACAAAATTCTGATTTATACTAATTAGGTTGGCTTTCATTGAGACATATGAGAACTTGAAAGCCCCTGCCCAAGAGGCGAACTTTACCTCTTTCTTTAAAAAAAAAATTTTTTTTTCCATTTCTTTCTTCAAAATATAAGCATAATGGATATTTGGAGGGATCTGCTGCTCTTTTCCTTCCATATAGTTTAAACTTCTGTGTTTGATTGGCAGAGGTGAAAGGTACATGCAGTTTGGAGAAACTCAATTTGGCAAATGTTTAAACCTAAAATTACTAGCTCTAGAGCAGGCTTATTCAGAGCCATGTGATCTCAATCTAAAGATGGCGTCATGAGGATTCTCTGGTCTCTCACTCAGTGCCTTGCAGGATGTGGTTTTGAGCGGGACACTAAGCTGCCAATACAAAAGTTGTGTCTCCATACACATTTTGAAGAGGCCAGCTTCCTCTGAGGGGGAAATATAGGTTGTGGATATATAAATATACCCAAAACACTTTGAGGCATTTTTGTATAGATTTTTGAAAAGGCAAAGTTGTTCCTAGTCCACTAGCTGGTCAGTTGATATCAAAGATGATGCTTAAATGATATGGAGAAAAAAATGAGACTCTACAGCTCAGCTTCTGGAATGTGTCAAATCTCTCCATTAATAAGCAAAGACAGTTTATCTTAACCAGTCTTAAAATTCTGATAAAGGAGCCCACCACATCTTCAGAAGTCTTGCATTTTACAGTTCTTTTGTGTGCCTGTCACATTATGCTATGTCAGCTGGCACGTGGCAATACCAAAGTCACATATTTTAATTGCCTCCTTCATTCTCTGTGCCATAAATGGTACCTTTGGCATCAGAGAAGCCACTTGAAGTAAAGTATCCCTCACACCACGGAGTATGAATATTTTGCTCATGGCGTTGCTATCTGAAATACAGACAAACCAGCACAAACACTGCTACAAATGAAGCAGTAAATGTATGATCTGTAAGCACCAGGAGAGCCTGTAAATGAAGTTCCATTTCTAGGCTTTCATCAACTTGCCAGTTGGACGGTGTTACTGTAAGAAAGTCATGAAGAACTAAAAAGTGACGTTGGTGTATTTCATATATCATGTCTCTTTGGCAGAGTATGTCCAAAGGTAGCAACTAGGAGCACTTATTGTAATGGGTGCATTGCAGCAAGAATAAACTTGGTGAATTGGACTAATACCAAGTTCAATTTGGTACTGGTCTAAATAGTCCAAGATGTATGTTGGAACATTTGGGACATTGAACATATGGGACAGGCCATTTTTAAAGATATTTATTAAATTCCCACTAAGTCTAGAGCCCCCAGTATAAGTATTAGGTATTTATATAGACATAAATAATGTTCAGCATTTCGTCAAGGCCTACAGGCATAGAAAAAGATATTTCCATATGCATGCATAATAAGAGGCTGAGTGTTTTGAGTACAACATATTCCTGGTTCTCAGAGAAGTGATTAATTGAAGAACACCAGGGCATTTTACTAGAGTATCAAACATTTTCACTTGATTGCCAAAATCATGATAAAAGGGAATGCTATATATTCCTCATTTTGCAGATGGAAAACTGAGGCTCATCTCTGCCACTTAGATTATGGAAGGACTGAAGATGAGTGGGTTTTCAATACTCAGAGATGGTGAAAGAGAATTTACTCTTAGAGATCAGCACGAATGGAGGCCTATAGTCATGAAAACACTAGGCATATTTGAGCAAAAGTAAATGATCTTGTGTCCTGGTGCACAGCGAATGTATGCACAGTAGCTGCAGAGACAGTGCATAAGTATAGCAGAGGGAAAAAGAGAACAAAGGTGATACAGTAAAGCCCCAGGCTGTAATGTTAGCTGTTGATTAATCCATTTAGAAATGGAGTAATCGTCCTTAAAAAACTAAATATATAGTTACCATATGATCCAGCAATCCCACTCCTGGGTATATACCCAGAAAAGACAAAAACTCTAATTCAAAAAGATACATGCACCCCAATGTTCATAGCAGCATTATTTACCAAAGCCAAGACATGGAAACAAACTAAATGCACTTCAACAAATGAAAAAAGAAGATGTGGTATGTATATATATAATGGAATACTACTCAGCCATAAAAAAGAATGGAATAATGCCATTTGCAGCAACATGGATGGACCTAGAGATTATCATGCTAAGTAAAGTAAGTCAGACAAAGACAAATATCATGAAGTACCACTTATATGTCGAATCTAAAAATATAATACCAATGAACTTATTTACAAAACAGACTCACAGACATGAAGAACAAACTTACAGTTACTGAAGGGGAAAGGGGTGGGAGGGATAAATTAGGAGTTTAGGATTAACATATACACAATACTATATATAAAACAGATAAACAACAAGGACCTACTGTATGGCACAGGGAACTATGTTTAATATCTTGTAATAACCTATAATGGAAAAAAACTGAAAAAGAATATATGTGTGTGTATGTATGCATATATATGTAACTGAATTACTTTGCTGTACACCTGAAACTAACACAACATTGTAAATCAACTATATTTAATTTTTTTTAAAATTAAAATTAAAAAAAAGAAATGGAGTCATGGTCTGAATGGAAAATACATACAGTTGTGGAGGTAGAGGGAAGCAGTCAGTTCAGCTATTATGACATACCATAAACTGGGTTGTTTAAATAACAAAAATTTATGTCTCAGAGTATGGGAGCTGGAAGTCCAAGATCAGAGTGCCAGCACAGTCAGGTTCTGGTGAGAGCCCTCTTCCTGATTTGTAAATGATTACCTTCTCACTATGTCTTCACAGGGTGGAGAGAGACATCATCTCTCTCATGCCTCTTCTTATAAGGCCACTAATCCCATTCATGAGGGCTCCACCCTCATGACCTAATTACTTTCCAAAGGCCCCACCTCCTAATACCATCACACTGGAGATTAGGGTTTTGACATATGAATTCTGGGGGAGATACAAACATTCAGTCTACTGCAGGGCAGAAGTAAAAATATGGTATTAGGGCCTGTAACTTGATAAACTGCAAACTACATCTCTCCCTCCTGTCTTGCTCCTGAGATTTGTTTCTACTTCTGCATATAAATTATTAAGTACAACTGTATTTTCTATGAAATGAAACATTTAAAAGAGAAATACCAATATATGCATTCTTGTGTGCATATATTATATATATATTTCTGTTATCTTAACTCTGGGTTAGGAAAGTGGCCCTTCTGAACCAGAGCACACTGTCCCACAAAGAACAGACACAAAAGTGAGTGACTGTGAGTGTCTCTGTGCCATCCTAAGATAATAAGCACCTTTGAAGGGGTATTCATTTTTTCAGGCCCCAGAGGCACCATGTACTGCCAGGAGACAATAATATTCCTACTTATCCCCAGGATACCTGGGATAATCTACTCACTATGCAAAAATATTGTTGAGAGCTTGAGATAAAAAGGAGTCATAAACAACAGATCTACAGGGGAGAGCTCTCTGCAACCTTATAAGCAAGAAAGATTCTGGGTCCGGGAAGAGATCTGCTCTCTGTATTTTGATAACTTAATGTCAGTGTGGTCACAACTTTGAAAAACGTCTGATCTTCCATGGACTGAACTGCTTATCCATAAACAGTCTCAGAGAGCTTTGATGGAGATAAGAATGAGGTGTGCTAAGGAAATCTCTGTGTTGTGAAGACAGGGAGTGGGTGGCCGCTTCTAACCTCTAGTAAATCATCTAATTCATTAAAAGTTCTGGCCCACTGTCAGAGAGCTTGGTGTGATAAATCTTTTCATTCTCCAACTTACTTTTATGAGAAATGCCATAGCGCGGCAGCAAATATATCCAATAACTATTGTCAGATAATGACAAATCTCTGATACCTTTTGTCACATTATAGTCTATGTTGCTAGTTTCATATTTACAAGCAAATTGTTACCTCAAAATATGAAACACTGGCATTTACAGAAATACAGAAATTACTCACTTCCCTGGAATTCTGCATGACAAATTAATACTATGCTTTAACTCTAATAAATGTAGCTGTAACCGAGTTTTCATAAACATTCTTGAGACATTCTTCTGGAGTAGCTTTATTTTGGCACCCTACTTTTCCTGCTTAAACAAATGAAAAGGTTGGCTGATATTGTCAAAATACAGCACTTCTGGTGAACCAAGAGCCATTTATTAAAATAATGTATTGATGCAGTGTCATAAAATACAAAATCACATTTCTACGGGAAAAACCTATTACCCTAAGCCAAGATTATTTTATTTTAAAAGAAAAAGTATTGCAGTTGTGGATTCTGAAAGTAATATGATATGGTTCAGACCTCCACCTTTCGGAGGCTAACCAGGGGGCTTTTAATGTACAGTGATATGTTATGTAAAAGAGATATTTGTGTAATTAAGAAGTCTTCTTGTCTTCATAGAAATGCATTAACTGGAAGTAGATTCTGGATATCTTATGACTCAGAATAACTAACTTAAGGACACAAATATGATTTATCACAGTTGTGGAAAGGGTTTAAACTAACACATAGGCAAATGTGACAACAACTAACACACCACACACACACACACACACACACACACACACACACACCCCTCCTGGAGAGTCAGGGCTCTCCAGAGCTGACCATTTTCCTGACATCGTCTTAATCTTGTCTTTTGTCACGGCACTGCACTTTTTGCTCTAAAGGTTTCAGCACTAAAAAGTGGGGAGTTGAAGCCATAGTTCAATTCAATTTATTTTTATATTGCCTCTCATACGAAGTCTCTCAAAACGCTTTACAGTAAGAGATAAAATAATCTTATAACACTTGCCCATATTTGAAACAGCAGTACTCACCCAGACAGCAAGGGGGTAAAGCCATGCACAGTCATGGGTCAAAGTCCCTGGCGAAGCACCCCTCATTTAGAAGCCATATAAATGAACATTTCAGCAGAGTGACGTAGCCATAGACCATTACTCGACAAGACCCACTTTCTCAAGGGACAAGTAAGAGGCTTCATTTTTCTATTCAAATAAAGCATTATCTCTCCTCAACCTGTGGTGATCTCAACTGGTGACCAGTTTCCTCTCACATTCAAAACTAAAGAGCCAAAGCACAGGAACATGTTTTCTTTCTATTGTTGCCAATTACTTTAATCACACATGATTTATGGCTTCCTGGAAAGCAGTTATTCTGGGGTACCTCTTTTAGTTGTCTGTGTTCCATATTTTGGCCACAAGAGGTAAAGGAGAAAGGCTGGTGGAAAGACGAAAATGAGTAGTCTCTTGTTTAGTCAACCTACAGCACAGAAAAAAGAAATGCTTACACTTGAAGCTTGAAAACCCGGAATGAATCAATGGCACTCTGGGGCAGGAAGAAGGAATAAGGGAGGATAATGGAGAAAGAAATTTTGCTAGATAAGGCAGCCCAAATTAAATAAGAATTCCCATTGTAAAACAACAAGAACAACAACGCATGTCTGGAAAGGATAATGAGGAAGCCAATCCTGGCGAAAGAAAATTAGGTCAAATGGATACATCAGGTTTGTGTAGTACGTTTAACTTACAAAAGGGTTTTTCTGGACTTGATGTAAGGAAATTGGAGATGTTACTGGTCTCTGAGAGTGACTGAGTTATCCAGCATCGGAAGAAAGTGCAGTCTGCAGTTAAAAGCTACCACGTTTGCAAAGATGTTCTTTTACAAAGCAAATAACGGTTTGAAATTACCAAGCCCCAGTGAAAGTAATTCTCAAAAAAAAGCTTTTCTCCCGACCCCCACTACATCTCACGTACTTTTTCAAGTATTGAGACAAAACACTCTCTATAAAAAACATTTTTTTTCAAAAAGTACAAAAATTCAAAGAAGCCTCTGGCTCCAGGAGAATTCACAGTATTCGTATCAGTAAATAATCCAAAATGTATTTGTTTAGGAAGCATGTTTCTAGTAGGATATGAACCTTTTCTACCCTCTACTTCTTTAATAGAATCACATCTTTATAATACATAATAACAAAACAGAATATATTGTAACTCATTTCTTGACCTTTTAATATTCCTGTCACTGATTGTCAGAGTTGAGAACTACTCTCTATCTTGAGGTGATGGATTATTTAATTAACCATTGACCTTTTCCCAACATTTGTTGACAATGAGCATAGTCCCATGAAAGCTGCCTGCTTTGGATATTGGTCAATTCTGCATTGTTTATCAATAGGAGAATGCCATTTTTTGTAACTCAGATCAAGTAACCAGAATTACTTCTGCCATTTATTTGTCCAAACCTATTTTCAAATGAATTCATGTCTATTTCCTTTTGACTATCTATTAGAAAAGAACAATAGGTTTAGTATACCTTTTTAAAACAAATTCCATGTCAACAAGTATGGCTGATAGAATTTAATTGAATCAACCTACAGAAAAATCATGTTTTCTAGTAATGGATCTTTTCAAAAAAGCTGCAGCAACTTTTTTCTTATGATGTACTCCTCTCCAGGTCTCCAGTTGAATCCAACTTTTTCTAGGGAATAAACTCCTTCAGAAAAATGAAGCAGACCCTTCCAATAGTTATTTGTAAATTCCCTTCATTACTAAGGAAAATGTTCCTGCATTTTTCCAAGGGCTATTTTCTTCATAGAAAGTAAAAAAAAAAAAAAAAAAATTGTGGAGGATTCTCGCTAATTAAACAGTAAAATTAGAATCTTTTGTTGGAATGACTGGCTTCTTTTAATACACATAGTAAATAGCATCTTTGTGAGCCCCAGCAGTCCCACACCTATCCACTTTCTTCTGGACAGGCTTTTCATCTTGGATGCCACAGTGAGGGAGGCTAAGAGTATTGCAAGCCCAAGCCTGAGTTTTCATCGAGAATTTTCCATTTCTGCAGACACCTCTGCTCCCAAGATCAAGTAACGTGGTACTTCAGACGGGGAAATTTTTCAGAGAATCCGAATTGGCCTCCTTTCTCTGTTGGCATTATTACTGTATGTTCATCTCTCAAAGATTTTTTTGAGTTCTCAAAGTTTGATTGAGGGCCTATCATTGTGTAAAAGGGTTTGGATCCAGACTGTTCTAAACCCCAGGATCTTAGTTCTTTTTCTTTCTGGATGATACTGTTCACCTTATTTATTTTCTTGGTGCCTCCATTTCCTCACCTAGGAAATGGGAATAAAAATATCCACCTCTCCTACTTACTGTGAAATGGGAAGAGGTAATATCTGCAAAGCTCCTGGCAAGTAGTAGAAGTCCAATAAGACAAAGCTGTTCTAATGTAATACTGAATTTTCCAGTTTGTCATGTGGACATGGCCATTATCTCTGCAGAGTGGAATTCAATATATTAGAGATGTTTCAGCAACAACTGAAGTCCATTTCCATCTCCCTGGAGTCTACAGTGTTTAAAGACTTGATATTATGGAAGTATGTTGTCTTCATTAATTTATGTTAATTTTTAACATTAGTGTGGCAGTATGGTATAATATATACAAAAGCCTGCGTGTATGTGTGCGTGTGCTTATATACACAGGTGCACATTGCACACACACAGATACTGCAGGGAGAAAGAGTTTTGATCCTAAGCAAGCAGATTTTCATTAAAGCCTAAACCTGGGACATAATATAAAGCATTAATTGTAATAGGGGCCATTTTTTTTGCTTGACAAGGAAAGAAAAAGAATTCTTAAAATGAAGCTGTTTGGAAATTAGCAAAAAAATAATATATTTAATGATCATATTTTACGAAAATGTGACAGGAAGTAAACGATAGAGCTTTACAATTATGTCCAGTGAAACAGCACATGCAAGCTATGTTTGTACTGTTTTCTTATAGATCTGTTAACCATGTTATTTCCTCTGGTATCTATCAATTTCCCTTCGAAGTCAAAGAGTTTATCTCCTGTTAGTACAGAACCACATGGGCATATCATCTGATATCTAGATGGTTAAGTTGTACGTTTGATACATGGGTGACATTAATGTAATATTATGATGGATATCTATTAGCACGTACATCACCGAAACACGGACTCTCTAACGTCTTTGACAGGGGCTGCCCTTTCCATGTCAGTGTCAATCCACACCAGAATCACAAGAATGAACAAACGTGACAGGAGAGGCTGTACCAATTATAGATGAAGGGATACTGTCTACTCCCACCATTTGATGTGATTTATTTGGCAGTCCTTCTGCATTTGTAGGCAGCAGATTGTAGCTGTTTATGAAGTGACAAATGGTACTCAATGACATTGAATGACTTCTCTAATCAATTTAGCTTGTCTAAAAAGTGGTCATGAATTGTAGTGTCCGTTGAATGTGAGTAGATACAGAAAACTTTCAACTTTTTGCACCAAAAACATATATTCCAAATATATACCCAAAAGAGTGAAAAGAATAAATAATAAAATTAGTTTATTTTAATAATTGTCTTTCAAAGGAGCTAAAAAAAAAATACCATGTTTTATAAGCTTTTTACTCAAGGAGGGTTTTTTTTGTGTTTTTTTTTAAGGCTCCGGACGCACAAGCTCAGCGACCATGGCTCATGGGCCCAACCTCTCCGTGACATGTGGGATCTTCCCGGACCGGGGCACGAACCCGTGTCCCCTGCATCGGCAGGCGGACTCTCAACCACTGTGCCACCAAGGAAGCCCCTCAAGGAGTTTTTTTAAGTAGTATCTTTTATTGATTTGAGAGAGATGCTTTTTTTCTTGGTCAGTTTTGTGAGAAGGGGGAGCACACAGTTAACTACATAAATGCATAACTCTCTGGTGGAAAGGGAAAATAATTTAACTAGGATTGTCAGTGAAATAATTGAGGCTGCTATTATATAAAAAGCCTTTGGGCTTATGATTCCAAATATTGACTAAAGTTTTCAATTATTATTTAGTCTATTTAAACAAAACTATTTTAGTCTAAGTGATTTTATTGATGAATTTATTTGAATTAATTATAACTTTAAAAATTATCCCTTATGCACAGGTTTGGTCACATAAGCAGAAGTCGTTTCCCTTACACACTGCAGAAATGTATACCCTTTAAAACTTACATGTATTTTAAATAAGACTTTCATCTCACACATATAACTAGTATAATGGAACAAAGTCATAGGCTAGGCTAACCTTACATAAGTGTATTTAGGTATTTATTTCAATTTATTAGATGTAGATAGTCTTTTACATACTTAATTCAAACCACTACTGCTATAAGCCAAGAATGATTTTTTCCTATCTCTGAATTATTCAAATTTATTAAACAATATTTCACATTTGTTTGACACCATGTCAAACTCAGGACTCCTAAAGCACGGCTGCAGCTTTGGAACTGTTATGCTTTCTCGGACTTTAATCATTTTTGGCAAGGCTCCATTTCCTGTCAGAAAGTGAAACAGCTTTGGAATGTCATTTTCACGAAAGAAAACAGAGAGAATCCGAGAGGAAGTTCTCCTCCACTCCAGATCCCCTAAGATACTCAAACACGCTCACAGGAGGGCTGGAATACATCAAACATTAGCAGAGGGAAAAGGACACAATTTTCCCACATTAAAATACATGGATAAAGTTGAACTTCTGCTAAAAATAGTTCCCATGACTAATCCTATTAAGTTTAAAAAATTGGGCAGTATCTTCCTTGAAGCAGAATTTCTCTCTACCATCACACTGTGCTGTTGCCCACCGTCTCCCCCCGAAAGCCAGCAGCTCCTCAATGTTAGGCCCTCATCTTTCCCTTTGTAATGACATTAGGAGAAAAGGAACAGAGAAAAAGATTGGACAGTGCCTTTTATTCAGGTCTCAAATATCAAAGAAAACCAAAACTAAGATAAACAGATCAAAATTATCTCAGAATACCAGAAATTCTGAAGAGCAATATACTGTCCTTATACATCTGCAATGTTTTCCCACTCACTCAATGTCCCCAGGGAGCAATGAGACTGCAGAAAGTAAACTAACGTGACTCTGAGCTATGCCACTTCAAAGCCTAGACAGTGTTGGATGCAAAAACTGAGCAGCAAATGGAAAAATTCTATACTGTTTTGGAAATGGAAGCCCCTGATTTTTGCCTCATATGACAACCATATGACCTGGATAGGAAGGAGGAGGGGATGAAAACGGATCACTGAAAATGCCCAGCAAAGCTGAAAGATCCTGAACCAAGTACATATGTTGTTGTCGAAGAGAGAGGAAGCCATCAGTGTTCCCACCCTCTTCAGCTCACACTGATAATCAATGTTACTTTGGTCTTCCAGAAGGGGAGATATGGGAATATAAAGTAGTCACTGCAGAAGGAGTCATTAGGTACCATGATATCGGCATATGTTAGCTAAGTGATTAGCGATGGTGAGGTTCAGCTGCAATGAAACCTAAACCCAGCTGATGCCATTAACACGCTGGATCTAATGAACTCCATAGACCACATTAAAGCAGAGAAAGCAAAACAACAATTGGAGAATGGCTTTTAAAGAAATCATCAGTCCAGAAAAGGAGGGGGGATATATGTCATTTGAGAAACCTTAGTGGGACCACTGGACAGTCACTTACTTAAGCATTTGTTTTAAAGGACAGGCAGGTAACCCATCCCTAATTATGAGGAGATATTTTAAAAATTATTTGTGCTTTTCATCTTTCTAGTTTTGCATTAGCATGTAGAAAATGAATTAACCAACTGATTTAGAGTTTTCCACTTTGTCACCATAGTGTGCAAATGCCTGTAAGCTACATTCGTCATAAAGAAAAGATCTTTTGTTATGGTTTCTAAATCAAAGTATACATGTTTAAGCTAATCTATAATTCACACCCACTCAAGCATTGGTCTTATTCTGTATAATGTACTTCATTGAAAAGTGTGACCTAGAACTCTATCAACAATGTAGCTCTGTCCAGAGAGGATTCGTTCACCTTCACGCTAACCAAGTTTTTCAGTTTGCCTTGCATGTTTAAAAGGTTCTAGCTTAATAGTTACCAAAGCAATTAAAAGGGAAAATCTTCAAGTTTACCAGAGGAAAGTAACTCTCAGGGTAAGGGTCAGTGCAGTGAGTAGTAAAGTATGTGGGTGCAGGAGCCACAAGGCCTGGGTTTAACTCTCAGCTCTGCTACTTACTAATTCTAAAGTGGTAATTTTTGCAGCAATGTTGGGCCAGAAGAAAAAGAACGACTATAAAGAGTTAAGATAGACAAGGAATGACTGAAAGCAGCAAAAAAGTGGTTTTTCTTCCCTTCTGAGCATCAGTCTTATAATTCCCACAATGCTAAACTTAATATTGTTAGTTAGTCAGTTAGTGAATTTGGGCCGTGGTCTTCTGTGGATATACATGGTTTGCCTCTGCCTGAACCATCAATAAAGCTGAATCACTATCCCCTGGGGACCAGCAGGATCCAAAAGGCTATGAATTCAAACTTTCAGAAACTTTGTACAAAGCCTGTATGGCAACACACAGAAACAATTAGGAAGGATAAGCCATTGCTCTATAAAGCAGAATCATCTCACATCTAGAAAGGTTGCAATTTTATAAGCCATTTATAAAAGTTTCAGGGCAACATGACCCAAGCTCAGAGAACTTCAGGTTTCTATTTAAGGAGCCAAATTACAATAGATATTTTGATTTTAAAATTTAAAATAAGTGAAGGGATTGTCATTTTGCAACAGGGGGTATAGGCCAGATCTTAGCACATGTGGGCTTATATAAAAATATAAGAAAATATAAGCCCATTTCCCTAGCCTTAGGGGTTTGAGCCATGATTCAGATTCCTGTGTTCTAATTCTGCTGGCCACTGACTGACTGTGTAAGTCTGTACTAAATCTCTCTTGCCTCAATGTTCCCTCATGTAAAATTGGGACAATAATCATGGCTACCTCATGGGGTTATTGTAAGAACGAGATGAGAAAATCCATATTAAGCACTTAACACACTGCCTAGTACACACAAAGCAACCCCAATAAACATCAGTTATTGTAATTTGTTGTGCTAGACATTACTGTAGATGTTTACCATATTATGTGAAACTCTTAATTCCAGATTGCTGGGAACCAGTTCCCCTTCTCTTGTACCTATATGCACATCAGCTAACCTCTGTACAAATTCTAGCACGAAAGATTCTCCTCCTCAGATCCTCCCCAATTCCTCCACATCAGTAATGGCCCTAAATCTTAGGAATCCAGTTAAACCATCACTTCTTCTTCCTCTCTGCTACCTGCTCTGTCCTGCTTCTCTTGTCTATTGGACTAAGTTCTTTGGTCATTGGCTGTGAATCTCAGTGTTCCTAAATTCAATAGTGAGGCCTTGAAACCTAAGAGGACTTTTTCGACAGCGTAAACATATCTGCATTTATTGGCCAGCTGAGTCCACCAGCAGATGATTCCAACTGTCCACTGACTTTTCATGGTTACTTTTTTTTTTTTTTTTTTTTTTGCGGTACGCGGGCCTCTCACTGCTGTGGCCTCTCCCGTTGCGGAGCACAGGCTCCGGATGCGCAGGCTCAGCGGTCATGGCTCATGGGCCCAGCCGCTCTGCGGCATGTGGGATCTTCCCAGACCGGGGCACCAACCCGTGTCCCCTGCATCGGCAGGCGGACTCTCAACCACTGCGCCACCAGGGAAGCCCCATGGTTACTTTTGTGTTGACTTCTTTGCAAACCCAGCACTGCCAGCCTAAACCTAGATTTCTGAAGAATTCCTGTAGGGGAATAGTCACCAAACATCAACTCTGATGAACAGCTTGCTGCAGCTCTAATGGTGAGACATATAAAAGGCATCATACATTAAATTTAATGTTGCCTCATTAGTCTTAATTAGATTCCTACATTACACCAGGATTATGGTTTCTCCGTGTTTATGATTTCTCCTAAAATGAATCTAGCCCAGATAATACTTCGGTGTACTTTTTAAACCTTTGAATAAAAATCTCCACTAATGGATTAATATTAATAATAAATATTCTTGATCTTATAAAAATAATAGCAAAGAAAGGCAAACTAAATTAGTGTATTTCTAGAAGTTTCATGTCATGCATAAATCCTATAAAGGAAGTCCTGTAACTTAGGAATAAACTTAAAAACTGCAAACATTTGCTCACTAAGAAAAGTAATTTGTCTATTATTTCCTTTATTCCCTTTCCTATCATTATGCATAATATGTAATATGTTTTTTTCAATTAAAGAATAGTTGCTTCCTGCCTCCTCTCCCCATTTCATAGTTTAGCTTCTGCTTTTATTGGCATTTACTGTGAAGATATATCATATTCAGTATTATCATATAGCTATTAAAGTATTAAGGAACTTGAGAAACCATAGAGAGCAATCCTTTTTTAATTATAAAGAAATTGTGGCCCACAAGTTTTAGAGACTCATGGAGAACATAGAGGTAATGGTGAATCCTTGACCAGAAGCCAGGTTTTCTGGCTCACAACTCATCATACATACGATCAACTCCCTAATGTATCTGAGAATATATTTTACTGCCATGTTCCAAATGCACACTGCAATGCAGGCCTCCAACTTCTGACTCTGAGTTCACATGTTCATGCAGCTGCCATACCTAAACAGATTCTGAAATACCTGTTGCTTGGCTGCAATTTTACCGGCAATCACATGCTCATAAAAAGAAAAACCAAAGAAAATAGACTGTAAATTAGGTCTGTTAAGAAGACTTCTTCAGTTCTCTGTCACTAGATAGTGAAAGGGTTAGTGGTGTAGAAGCCTTAAAAGCCTACATCTCATTTACATGTATATGCTAGTAATTTAAGGATTATAACAGACATTAAACAATAAATTAAGGACTTCATTCCTACTGTAGACTCAGGGCTAACTTGTTTTGACTCCTGTCAAAAATGGACATAATTTCTTCTTCTTGTCACTCTGGGTTCCCCACTGCCCTCCAGCATTTGGTGAAATCTGGCCAATGCCATGGCAGAGCAAAGTCTCATCTCGGAGGAAAATATCAAGATTTAGGGGCTAAAGAAGGAAAGGAGAGAGTGACTAGGAGAGAAGAATTCAGAATCAAACAATATTCTTGTGCCACTTGGAAACACTAGCTTAGCATGGAAAACATTTCAAATTTGCCAGCCCCTTGAAACTCTGAGCATGAGGAACAGATAGCCATGGGGAAAGCTGGAAGGCTTGGAAAGAGCCAGTGAACATTGAGAAGTCAAAGAACATTTTAGGCCAAAGAGCTTTTGGTCAATATGTATATATTCATTTCTGTAATCTACATAATTTGGAAATGAAGACCTATTTGCCAAAACAGCAAGATACCTAAATGTTCACGCAGGGATTATACACAATTATCATGAGTCATTTTCCATCATTTACGCTAACTAGCTGTTAATTTAATGACTCCTCATAACAACCCCTTGGATAGTACATATTCTAAGGCCTGGAGTTCCTAAAAAATTATAAAACTACATCCAAATCAATTCCAACATTTGAAAGTTAAACAAATTACATTTTGGTGAATAAAACTTTTGACTACACAGTTGCATATTCAGGTAAAGTGAGGTCTGAAAGTTTTCTGAACTATAGAAAGAAATTTAAAGAAGATAAAGACATATGGGATATAACTGCTTATGACTTAAAGTTATGTAATTTACGATATAATTACAGCATTTTTATTGTGCATAGTTTAGAAGAATACAAACTTTTAAAAGTTAAGCATTAAATACTCAAAAAAAATGATATCCCATGAAATTTTAATAAATTTATAGTGGGAGATCCAATTCTAATAGTCGTGTAATGAAATGGACAGTAGCTTTGCTATTAAACTTTTGGTTTAGTAGCAAACTATCAAACCACCCACGAAATGTCAAAATAGTCTATACACCTCAGAGTTAGAGGTGTCTGACTCTCCGTGATTTATGGTAACATTATTTATAATGTATTTTCTGTTCATTTCAGTCCAGTGCTGTACCTTTTATAAACCTACTGATTAATATCAAACAGTGAACAAATCTGACAAGCAGGATTACCAATCTAACAAAACTGTTTATAGTGTGAATGAAAAAAGCACACCATTTCCAGGCAATGTACTTAATAATAAAATCCTGTTTTACTTAAGTGGTGAAGGGATTATTTAACTGTCAAAGTTCCTTTAACTGTTAAGAGTTGCCACATTAAAGATACACTATTCAAAAGCACCAGCAGAATATTTCATGCCAGTTTATTCATCGTTATCATATTTCATATTTAAATACAGTAAAATTGATGTGTATAAAAATTTTAAAAGTTCAACTTTTTGAAATTAAATTAGCTCCCCCTAAGGCATTTTTATGGTAGAGATAAACAAAGATTTAATTATATTCTTATACAGATTTATCTCACTTTCTATAAATATTATACAATTTTTGTCAAGCAGTATGATATCAATATATATCATGGATTGTATTTGAACATTTTTCTTTAGAAACAGAATTTTCATATCATAAGATTCATAACTTCTGTGAGATATTTTGCAAAACGCTTTCTTTAATATTGACAAATGTGCTAGTCTATTTCTTTAGTTACATAGATAGCATTATAAAACTACAGTTTCTAGAAAGTAGTTTTTAATTCCATAAGACTACCAGAACATCAGCAACAAATAAAATTCATATTACTGAAATCAATTATTGGAAACAAATACATTTGATAGATGAACGAAGAGTTGAATAAAGCTAGTCTAAAACTTTTTAAGACTATAAAATTCCCAAAACAAACAGGAAAAAAAATTACCCAGAAGGCTATTCCCATGATGATTCCAAATTGTGTTTTTGTTAGTATAAGACAGGAAATTATTAAACTCAATTTTAACATGACAATTTCCTTTAAATTATTTTTAATTAGATTAAATATTACATCTATGGAAAGAATAATAGTTTTACAGAGCCCAAAACATGGACTTTCATTTCACATCTACATGTTCGTCTTGAGCCTATGTTCTTGGAAATCAAAGAGAAAAGTTTCTAAAAACTTATATAGTAATAAACAAAGAATATGAGAAAATGAAATTGTAGCACCTAATTCATTTTCCCCCAAAGTGAATATAATAATGTTGGCAAGGAGTAACATCACCAAAAATGGTGAAGAAAGAAGTTCCATGGATCCTTTCCCCTGTGGAAGCAACCATTAAGCTGGCAAAAACTTACAGAATTAACTGTTTTGAAACTCTGGATGCTAATAGAAAACCTTACAACAATCAGAGAAGTGATTAATGTACAAAGAAGCTACTACATTTTAGCATTTAAGGAAATTCCAATCAGGTCACTGCTGACTACTGAGATAATGGAACAGAGACTTCAGTGACCACACATAACAAAGGATACAGTCTTTGCAAGAGTAGTTTAGAAACACCACTAAACAAATGGACAACTGTAGTCCGCAACAAGTCACAACAGCAAACTCTGGGGAAGGATTAAAATCTGATTTCCAGGGACTTCCCTGGTGGTCCAGCGAGTAAAACTCCACACTCCCAAGGGGGCCCAGGTTCAATCCCCGGTTGGGGAACTAGATCCTGCATTCATGCCGCAACTAAGGGTTCACATGCCACAAATAAGAAGTCCGCATGCTGCAACTAAGAGTCCGCATGCCACAACTAAGAAGCCCACACATACCACAACTAAGAGTTTGCATGCCACAAAAAAGAAGTCCACATGCCACAACGAAGAGTCCACATGCCACAACTAAGAAACCCACATGCCACAACTAAAAGATCCCATGTGCTGCAACTAAGACTTGGCACAGCCAAAATAAATAAATAAATTTTCAAAAAAAAATCTAATTTCCAGAGCTATCACCTTATAATATGCAAAATGCCCAGTTTACAAGAAAACATTATGAGATATGCAAAGAAATACGAACGTATGACTTATTCACAGGATGAAAAGAATTTGGCAGAAGCCATACCTGAGACACCCCAGAGATTAAACATACTAGACAGAGAGACTTTAAATCAACTTTCTTCAATATGCTCAAAGTGTTAAAAGAAACACATGGTCAAATAATTAAAGAGAAAATGATGGCTCAACAAATAGAGAAAATCAACAAAGAGATGAACATAAATAGGATTCAAATAGAAATTCTGAGGCTATAAAATGCAATTGTGAAATGTAATATTCACTAGAGGGGTTCAACACAGATTTGAGCAGGGAGAAGAATCACTAAACTTGAAGATATGCCAATTGAATTTATCTAGCCTGATGAACAGAGAGAGAGCAGAATGAAGGGACAATGATCAGATCCTAAAATACCAGTGGGGTACCATCAAGTACATCAACATACACAATATGGTAGTCCCAGAAAAAGAAGACAGGGAGAGAGAAAGGGACAGAGAGAATACTTAAAGAAATAATGGTTTAAAAAGAACCCTGAATTTGGTGAAAGAAATTAATCTACACATCCAAGAAACTCTACTAACTCTAACTAGGAGAAACACAAAGAGATCCACACAGAGACACATTATAATCAAACTGTTGAAAGACAACGAAAAACTCTTGAAAGCATCAAGACAGAGATATGGCTGGTCTTGTATAACTGGTCTTCAATAGGTTTAACAGCCAATTTCTCATCAGAAACCATGGAGGCCACCAGGCAGAAGAATGACATATTAAAGTGATTAAAAGGAAAAAGAAAACCATGTCAACTAAGAATCCTATGTTTGGCAAAACTATTCTTGAAAAATGAAGCAGAATTAAGACATTTCTATATAAACAGAAGCTGAGGGGAACAGAAGCTACAAGAAATGTCAAAGTGGTCTTTTCAGGCTGAAATTAAAAGACATTAGACAGCAACTCAAAGCCATACAAAGAAATAACATCAGTAAATGTAACTTCATAGGAAAATATAAAAGCCAGCATTATTTTGTTTTTGGTTTACAACTTCTTTTTTTATATGATGTAAAAAATAAATGCATAAAATAATAACTCTAAGTTAGTGGGTATATGATGTAAAAAGATATAACTTGTGACAATAACAACCTAAAATGGTAGTGGGAGATAGAACTGTAAAGAAGAAGAGTTTTTTTATACTATTGAAGCTAAATTGCCATCAATTCAAACTAAATTGTTAGATATTTAGAAGATTAATTGTATTCTCAAGAGTAGCCACTAAGAAAATAACAAAAGGAAATACAGAAAAGGAAGTGAGGAGAGAATTAGAATACCAGAGAAAAACAGCTAAACAGAGAAGAAGGCAGAATAGAGGTACTGAGGAACAAAAACATATAAGGCATGTAAAAGATAAATTAAGAATGTCAGAAGCATGTACTTCCTTATAAGTATTCACTTAAATGTACAAGAAATTAATTCACTAATTAAATGACAGGAATTGGCATAATGAATTAATTAGATAAAAACCATGATCCACCTATCTGTTACTTACAAAAGACTCACTTTAAATCCAAAGACACAAATATGTTGAAAGTATAAGGATAGAAAAACATATTACATACAAGTCGTCACCAAAAGAGAGCAGGAGTATCTATACTAATATCAGAAAAAGTAGACTTTAAGTCAAAGATTGTTACAAGAGACAAAGAAACACTTTACATATTTATAAAAAAAGCCAGTGTATCAAGAAGATAAAACAACTGTGGGCATTGCTACAATATAGCAGAATGTATGAGACCCACATTTCTCTACTGAAAATACAGCATTAGCTATCATTTCCCTGATGTTAGTCCCTAAATTGCCAGCTTAAACCACTTTAAAATATTTTCTGTTTGTGTAGATTTCCAAGAGGAAGACCATTTTTAGAAGCATCATTTCTTTGTTTTGTTTTGTTTCTCAAGTCTTAATTTGCTCTATGAGCAGAAGCATCACCTTGCCGCACATAATCCTCTAGCCTAGAGGATTACCTACTAGATTTGTAATCCACCTAAAAGAGGAGATTGACTGGGCTTCCCTGGTGGTGCAGTGGTTGAGAGTCTGCCTGCCGATGCAGGGGACACAGGTTCGTGCCCCGGTCTAGGAAGATCCCACATGCCGCGGAACGGCTGGGCCCGTGAGCCATGGCCACTGAGCCTGCGCGTCACGGGAGAGGCCACAACAGCGACAGGCCCACGTACAGCAAAAAAAAAAAGAAAAGAATAGATTGACTTTGACAGTCTGGGTTTTCCTTAATTCATGATTTTGTGATTGTTTTAAAATTACTTTAATTGGGAAATACACCACAATACTTGTCACACTTACTAATTGTGATCTTTGTACACTTATATTGCTTTGATAACCACAGAACTAACCTACACACATTTTTAGTATTATTCATTTAGCAAGTTATTTTATATTTATTAGTAGAATACTCACAAGTGAATTAATCTGAAACAAATATATTTGTAAATTAGAGAATATAATTAAGTTGTTGATGAAATACTCCACCTCAATTGAATTATCAACTTAAAGAATAAGTAAAAATTACTTGCAGTGAAGTTCACCTTCACTTAAAGTTTGAAGTTTGCTTCATTGTTCCTTGTCATTTTGTAATAGATTCATGGAAAGTATATCACAATTTCCTCAAACTTCTTGAACAGGTTACCTTATACTTTTTCATTATTTCTTTTCTTTAAGCATACCCATTAAAAGCTCTTGTAGATGACTAAAAGAAGAATAAAATCCACAACCCCCCACGTCACATTCCTTTAGAAAGTACTATAATTTAAATTTGGAAAAGGAAGCCTAAGTTTTTCACTTCTAATTCCCAAATGTCTGGATTCCCTTCTCCCTTTCAGTGGAATATACACTTGACATTTATAATTTACCAGGTTCAGGGGTCACAAATGACAAATACTGATTTGTTCTTATGCTTACCTTGAACAATGTCAATTTTATAACCTTGAACAGTAATATAGACTACATGAAAATCATATCATGGTGAGTTAGGATTGGAGTGAGGAGAAAAGCTGGGAAGAAGACATCTGACATGCATTATTGTTGTAATCTCCCCAACTCTAATCAAAATATCAACTAGTATTCCAGAACTGAGCAGCTGCTGGGCCCAGCAGGCATGTCACTTCTGCAGGTATAAAAGATCTGTGTACCTCAGGGAGAAAAAGTGGTTATAGAAGGCTGGTTGCCCAGAATAAAGAGAAGCCAAGAGATGCTAAACTGAGTTCTCCCTACCACTGAGACTACAAAACTTCTGAGAAGACCAGGAATGAAGAGGTTTGGATTTGCTGTCCTAAAGAAGAACAGCATTCACCAGCAGAACACCACAAGCTTGCAAATGTGGACTACAAAACCTTCCATCATGTGGAGGATTGCCACTGCACAGGGCTACCAAAAATTAAGCTGGCACCACAGGGTATGGAGAACAATAAGCTGGTCCTCAGGGACCAGCAGCTAGAGAGAAAAAAGTAGAACACTTAGACTAGGCAGTCCCTGGTAAAACAGAACTGCAGATGGAGATTGATGAATTTACCTGCCACAAAACAAACTTTAAGTGTACATGAAATGATTCAATTACAAAATTAAGAAAAAACAACCCAAATAGAAAACATGGTTAGCAAATTTTGAAGTACAATATATACATTGAAGATGAATATGTTACTGATGAGACCTGACTAATTTTCCTGAAAAATTAAGTAGAGGAAATACCCCAAAATACAGAACAAAAATACAAAAACCTAAAAATCATAAAGAAAGAGCTAACAAACTTAGAGGACTTCCCCAGGAGATATAACATACCAGTAATGCTTTATAAAATAAATTCCATATGAATTAAAGATTTGAGTAAAATATAAAACAATAAAACTCATAGGAAAAAATACAGAATGTCATGCATTTTACCTAGTATTAGGCCAAAAGATTAAAAGGGGGGAAAGAGAAAATATTTGACAATGCAAACTTATCTTAAGTAATACAGCAAAAGGTAGCATAAATAAAGCCAACATGCACATGTTAGACCTGGAAAAAGATATTTGCAAAGATTATGAAAAGTTGTAGGTAAATAACCAGAATGTAGCAGCTATAAACTGATGAGAAAAGTATAAGAACCTTATGTGTTGTAGTTATCTATTGCTGCAAAACAAATTGTCTCCCAAATTTAGGAACTTAAAATAACAAATATTCATTTCCTCACAGTTTCTGTGGGTCAGGGAGCGAGGAGTGCCTTAGCTAGGTTCTTTCATTCTAAATCTCTCATAAAGTTGCAGTTAAGCTGTTGGCCACTATGAACTCATGAAGTCTCAATTAGGAAGAAGAGAGCTGCTTTCAAGTTTACTTCATGGTTTTCAGCAGGCTTCCTTCCCTGGTCACATGGGCCTCTCCATAGGGCAGCCTCATGACTTTGCAAATGACTTCCCACAGGGTAAACAACTCAAAGTGAGCAAGAGAGAGTACTCAACAAGAAAGAATGCAGCCTTTTTTTCACCTTATCTCAGAAGTGATGTCCCATTGTTTCTTCTGTATTCTACCAGTTAGAAGCTGATAACTAAATCCAGTGCACAAAGTGAAAAGCTTACACAAGGGCATGTATGTCATGAGGCAGGGATTATTGAAGACATCTTAGAGGATACTTCCACCCCTATTATGAAAACACATGTAAAGGTTTAGTAGGCAATTTACACGAGAATGAATCCAAATGGAAATATATATATATACATTTTATTTTTCAAACTGCCAATTATGGAAATGCATATTATTTAGTAATGAGATATCACTTTGCATCCATCAGAATGGCAAACTCTTAAAAAAGTAAGTGTAATTCTTCTAGAAATTTTAATTTCTATGATTAAAATTAAAATATACATATATACTTCAACCAGGAATTCCACTGCTTATAATCTATCCTGTAGAAATAAAATCAAGAGTATTTAGAAGTATGTGTGACAAGGCATTATTTGTAATAGCTGAAACTGAGGTTGGTTGGGAGTGGGATGAATGACTATTAATAGGAGCAATGGCTCCTATTAATAAATTGTGGTTCTTCTTTACCATGGAGTAATATGTAACTTTTTAAAATAACTAGTTAGAGCTGTACCAGTTGTCTTGGAGGGATTTTGGTAAAATGTTATGCAAAGAAATAAACATAATGTGATTTCATTGTTATAAAATAAAATCTATTGATTGATCAATTATATAATTATATATATACCTTATATATATAATTTTATCAGAAGGGAAAAACATATGGAGAAAAAAAGAAATATATTAAGAAGTAAATACCAGGTTGTTTATCAGCCAAAAAAATAAAAAATAAAAAATCTGCATGATAGATAGAGAAATAGCTATTAAATATATATATACATATATATGTCAATAAGACGGATACATACGTAGATACATAGATAGATACCTAAATGCATGGATAGATAGACATCTATGCATCTATGTATCTATCTATACATATATTTGTGTGAACGTGCATATATACATATAGAAATAGATGAAAGGACAAAAATAAATCAAGAATGTTTCACTCTTACAAGATCCTTAGAAGCTAAAAAGAAACAAACGAAAAAGTTGCTGTTTCTATCACACTGTCTTTAAGGTAGCTCTTCCTTGTGAGTAACCATCTTAAGCAGCAGAGTTCAAACTATAAATCACACATGCACAGACATAGACATGCCATCAGAGCTAGTACATACTGAGTGGGAGAATCACCTCCAAGTAATATGGGTTAGAGACCTGTGGCACATAGGCATAGATCTGAGCACACTACCCTTTTACCAGACAATTGTTATCCACAATTTCGTACATTCATTTATGCTAAATCACTCCAATGTGTTTGGCTTATGAGCTGATAGCCTTTGTCATTTTATGTCTCTATGATTTTTAGAGTAAACCACACTTAATATACAGGAAAATTATTAGAGTTGGAAAATGTACTATTCTGTTAGGTAAACAAGAAAGATAACACAAAAGGAAGGTCTTTCAAATATGTAATTGTTGCTTTGTCTCCAGAAAAGTAAAGTGCATTTAAATCACAGGTAAGAGAAACCAAGATTATCTGCACTGCAAAGCACAGATCTTCACATTCTAATCACAAATAAAATAAGAGCTAAAGTCTTGTGTTTCCATAGATAGTATCAATTAGCGAATGAATTTTGAGGCACTTAAGGTATAATTTCAAAAAAGTTTATTTACAAAGCATGTGGGAGTTTTAAAACTAAATAAATAAAGGTGAAAGACTATCTCTAAATAGCAATCTAACCTCAGAAAACTTTCCCTGACCACAGTCAAATTCAGATCATCTTATCTATCTTTGGAGAGAGGTTTTTTAAACCAATAATTCTCACAATGCTGCACCAAGAAACAAACAATATTTTAGTATCCTACTTGCCAGTAAAAAAGAAGAGTTCTGTCTTCACATATTTCAAGCTCCCATTGATTCAAATGAAAAGGGCCTTTTTACTGGTGCTATTGTGGAAGCAATCCCTCAGCCTCAATTCATTCTTGAACAATCTTAAATGCTTTTACATCACGCTACCTTCTTTCATTATGGCCTATTTACAAAAGAAGCAGAGTATGGTAACCAATTCCTGAATCCTTCTCAAAGACAAAACACTCTGCACAGCTTCCCTTACACTTGACACTGCACTACACTGCCTCCATTGATGATGGGCCACACCTAACACTTTCCCATAGACTGCATTTTCGCTCTAATTACTGTTACTTCACACTGCTGATGAATGGAACAGCTAAAGTTTATATGCGTACTAGACACCACTTCCTATAATTTCATTCATCAGAAAGGTTTTCAGAGCTGTTAAGGAAGAGTAAAATGAATAACTATTGACCATGTAAAAAACTCCATTATGCAGGTCACTAGTAAAAGAAGTTCTAGGAGATAAATGTAACCCAAAGAAAAATACTTCCGAAGTGAAAGCACAGATAAGTAGTTCATAAAGACCTTGAAAACTCAAAGATATATCCATAAATGGCTAGGATATTTAGAAGCAAAGGCTGAGTCATTCATGGAGTGAGAAAAACTATCAGTTCTAAATTAAAAATTGTATATGGTTAACACAAGTATTAAGGGAAAAGTGATTTGTGGTACATCAAAATGGAAGATGAATTTTTAAATAGTCTAATTTTTTTTTTTTTTTTTTTTTTTTTTTTTTAGCCTCGCAGCTTGCAGGATCTTAGTTCCCTAACCAGAGACTGACCCTGTGCCCTTGGCATTGAAAGGGCCAAGTCCTAACCACTGGGCTACCAGGGAATTCCCAATATTGCCTAATTTTTTAAAAATAGGAATCTAAAGCCTTAAAACTGTAAAATATACAAAGAAAGTTTCCTTGTTCAGAAAAAAAAAACTGTCATTTTAATTTTTAGGTTGCAAGAAATCCCGAGAGATGCTGAAAACTGAGACTTAGAAATAATAAAGTTATTAGAGATGTCACACAGCTAACAAATGACAGAACAAAGATTCAAGCCCCGCTCTGCATTTCATGCTCTTAACCACTCTACCATGTTGCTCTAACTTTTGGGTCCTGCTAACAAATACCCTGCAATACAGTGGGAAGATAGGATACAGCTATTAATTTGTATTTATGAATAAAGGAAGAATAATAGTTTAGAAGAGTTTTAAGGTTTTAAGACTGGATGACTGGGAGAATTATAGTGTCATTAAGGGCTGGCCCTCTGCTTCCCCAAATGCTGGCAGTCACTCCTCTATTCTCTAGACACGAGACTAGGAGTTATCTTTCTGGGAAATATACCAACCCAAGAGAAGAAGACCCAAAGATTCTGACAACAAATGCTCCCCAATGAAATGCCCCAGCCAGATAACCTGACAGAGGGAACCACAGTCAACCAACCCATTCACATACTCAAAGCCTCCTAGAAAATTTTTACTGTCCCTTTCTTAAGTATTCTTAGATAATTAAGAATATCTCGGCATCTATGGGCTTCCCTGGTGGCGCAGTGGTTGAGAATCTGCCTGCTAATGCAGGGGACATGGGTTCGAGCCCTGGTCTGGGAAGACCCCACATGCCGCGGAGCAACTAAGCTCATGAGCCATAACTACTGAGCCTGCACGTCTGGAGCCTGTGCTCCACAACAAGAGAAGCCACGATAGTGAGAGGCCCGTGCACCACGATGAAGAATGGCCCCCGCTAGCCACAACTAGAGAAAGCCCTCACACAGAAAAGAAGACCCAACACAGCCAAAAATAAATTAATTAATTACTTAATTTTTAAAAATGTAACTGTTTAAAAAAAGAAAAAAGAATATCTTGGCATCTAAAGAAATGTGCAAACAAGAGAAAGAAAGACTGAAGTAACCAAAAAGAAGGGAGACAGCACCATTTGAGAAAACATATTTTATGCAAGAGGAAAAAAGAATCCTCCCCAAACACGTTGAATTAATATTCTCAAAGAGGTAAAAGGAGGTATTGCATTTATGAAACAAGAATAAGTAGCTATTATAAAGGAACATTCAAAGAAAAAGTACTCTTAAAAATTAAAAATATGAAAGCCAAAATTAAAACTCAAAGAAGTATCAAAGACAAGGTTAAGGAAACCTCTCAGAAAATAAAGAAAAGGACAGAAAATAAGGGAGAAAAATAAGAAACCTAGAGAGTCAGTTCAGGTGGTCCACAATGGACTTGACCAAATAATTGGAGTTTAAAAGAGAGACAGACAGACAGACAGAGAGAGAGAACAAAGGGGAAGAAAACATCCAAAAATAATTCAAGAAAATATTCATCAATGGAAGACATGAGCTTCCAGATTGAAAGAATGCCAAATGCTCATGATAAAAGATGTCATTAAATACACAGCAAGTAAACCACTGTGAAATATCAGAATATGGAGAGCAAAGGGAAACTCTTATAAGCTTCTAGGAAGAAAAAACAAAGAAGAAATTTAAATAACTTTGGATCAACAGCAACACTGAAAAATAAAAGAAAGCAGGAAGAAACTATCAAAATTCAAAAATAAAGTGATTTATCCAACCTAGAATTTTATTCAAAAATACTGCTCACATAAATAAAGACATTTTCATGAATACTCTCAAACACCATTTTCCTTCATGTATTTCTTCTTAGAAAGCTCTTAGAGGATGTCCTTAACCAAAATGCAGGACTATATTGGCTGAGAAAAAGGAACTGAAAACACATCTGAGATGGGCAAAACAATGATATGGGCAAAGGGTATCTCCTATGCACCAAGCACAGAGGTAACCTGCCTAAACTGGAAGAGGTCAGAAGCCACTAAGAGAGAGAGATGACACTAAGAGCATTCCTGGAGTGTGAGTAGCCCGGCTGTAGAGAGCAGGATGGTTCCTCTGTATATGTATGGCTGGGGAGCTGGGATAGGAGGTACAACAGCATAAAGTTTGCAATGAAAACTTAGCAGTCTCAGCTCAACTGGAATGGGAACAATCATCTGAGGTCGGCCTCATGAGATTTACAGGGTAATACTATGACTGCATCATCGTCATATGACCGGGAATTGGCAAGCACATCCTAGGAACAGGTGGATTGGATTGCTTAGCCACCAGCTACCAGACCTGATGTGGGAAGATGACAAAGATGATTTCACTTCATCTGCCCAGCAGCCCTATGAGGGAGGTGCTTTACCCCTATTTGTGGCCATGTGGCTGACAGGTCTTGGTGCTCTGGCCTGGTGTCAGGACTGAGCCTCAGAGGTGGGAGAGCCAAGTTCAGGACATTGGACCACCAGAGACCTCCCAGCCCCTCATAATATCAATTGGCGAGAGCTCTCCCAGAGATCCCCATCTCAATGCAAAGACCCAAAGGCCTGTAAGCTCCAGTGGTGGATGCCCCATGCCAATCAAATAGCAAGACAGGACCACAACACGACCTATTAGCAGAGAGGCTGCCTAAAATCATACTAAGTTCAGCGACATCCCAAAACACAACAACAGATGCAGCCCTGCCCACCAGAAAGGCAAGATCCAGCCTCATCCACCAGAACACAGGCACCAGGCCCCTCCACCAGGAAGCCTACACAACTCAGTGAACCAACCTTAGCCACTGGGGGCACACACCAAAAACAATGGGAACTATGAACCTACAACCTGAAAAAAGGAGACCCCAAAAACAGTGAATTAAACAAAATGAGAAGAGAGAGAAATATGCAACAGATGAAGGAGCAAGGTTAAAAACACACAAGACCAAACAAATGGACAGGAAATAGGCAGTCTACCTGAAAAAGAATTTAGAGTAATGATAGAAAAGATGATTCAGAATCTTAGAAATAGAATGGAGAAAATACAAAAAACGTTTAACAAAGACCTAAAAGAACTAGAGTGCAAAGAAACAATAAGGAAGAACACAATAAATGAAATTAAAAATACTCTAGAAGGAATCAATAGCAGATTAACTGAGAGAGAAGAATGGATAAGTGACCTGGAAAATAAAATAGTGGAAATAACAGTCGCAGAGCAGAATAAAGAAAAAAGAATGAAAAGAATTGAGGACAGGCTCAGCGACCTCTGGGACAACATTAAATGCAAGAACATCCAAATTATAGGGGTCCCAGAATAAGAAGAGAAAAAGAAAGGGACTGAGAAAATATTTGAAGAGATTATAGTTGAAAACTTCTCTAACAAGGGAAAGGAAATAGTCAATCAAGACCAGGAAGCACAGAGATTCCCATACAGGATAAATCCAAGGAGAAACATGCCAAGACACATATTAATCAAACTATCAAAAATTAAATATAAAGAAAAAATACTAAGAGCAGCAAGTGAAAAGCAACAAATAACATACGAGGGAATCCTCATAAGGTTAACAGCTGACCTTCCAGCAGAAACTCGGCAAGCCAGAAGGGAGTGGCAGGACATATTTAAAGTGATGAAGGAGAAAAACCTACAACCAAGATTACTCTACCCAGCAAGGATCTCATTCAGATCCGACAGAGAAATTAAAACCTTTACAGACAAGCAAAAGCTAAGAGAATTCCGCATCACCAAACCAGCTTTACAACAAATGCTAAAGGAACTTCTCTAGGCAGGAAACACAAAAGAAGGAAAAGACCTACAATAACAAACTCAGAACAATTAAGAACATGGTAAGAGGAACATACATATCGATAATTACCTTAAATGTACATGGATTAAATGCTCCAACCAAAAGACATAGACTGGCTGAATTGATACAAAAACAAGACCCATATATATGCTGTCTACAAGAGACGCACTTGAGACCAAGGGACACATACAGACTGAAAGTTAGGGGATGGAAAAAGATATTCCATGCAAATGGAAATTTAAAAAAAGCTGGAGTAGAAATTCTTGTATCAGACAAAATAGACTTTAAAATAAAGACTATTACAAGACACAAACAAAGACACTGCATTATGATCAAGAGATCAATCCAAGAAGAAGATATAACAATTGTAAATATTTATGCACCCAACTTAGGAGCCCCTCAATACATAAGGCAAATGCTAACAGCCATAAAAGGGGAAATCGACAGCAACACGATCATAGTAGAGGACTTTAACACCACACTTTCACCAATGGACAGATCATCCCAAATAAAAATAAATAAGGAAACACAAACTTTGAATGACACATTAAACAAGATGGACTTAATGATATTTATAGGACATTCCATCCAAAAACAACAGAATATACTTTTTTCTCAAGGGCTCATGGAACATACTCCAGGAGAAATCATAACTTGGGTCACAAATCAAGCCTTTGTAAATTTAAGAAAACTGAAATCGTATCAAGTATCTTTTCAGAACACAACGCTATGAGACTATCAATTAGAGGAAAACTGTAAAACAATACAAACACATGGAGGTTAAACAATACACTACTAAATAACCAAGAGATCACAGAAGAAATCAAAAAGGAAATCAAAAAATAACTAGAAACAAATGACAATGTGAACACGACGACGCAAAACCTACGGGATGCAGCAAAAGTAGTTCTAAGAGGGAAGTTTCGAGCAATACAATCCTACCTCAAGAAACAAGAAACATCTCAAATAAACAACCTAACCTGACACATAAAGCAATTAGAGAAAGAAGAACCAAAAAACCCAAAAGTTAGAAGAAGGAAAGAAATCTAAAGATCACATCAGAAACAAATGAAAAAGAAATGAAGGAAACAATAACAAAGATCAATAAAACTAAAAGCTGGTTCTTTGAGAAGAGAAAAAACATTGATAAACCGTTAGTCAGACTCATCAAGAAAAAAAGGGAAAAGACTCAAATCAATAGAATTAGAAATGAAAAAGGAGAAATAACAAATGACACTGCAGAAATAAAACGGATCATGAGAGTTTACTACAAGCAACTCTATGCCAATAAAATGGACAACCTGTAAGAAATGGACAAATTCTTAGAAAAGCACAACCTTCCAAGACTGAACCAGGAAGAAATAGAAAATATGAACAGACCAATCACAAGCACTGAAATTGAAACTGTGCTTAAAAATCTTCCAACAAACAAAAGCCCAGGACCAGATGGCTTCACAGGCGAATGGTATCAAACATTTAGAGAACAGCTAACACCTACCCTTCTCAAACTCTTCCAAAATATAGCAGAGAGAGGAACCCTCCTAAACTAATTCTATGAGGCCACCATCACCCTGATACCAAAACCAGACAAAGTTATCACAAAAAAGAAAATAACAGGCCAATAACACCGATGAACATGGTTGCAAAATTCCTCAACAAAACACTAGCAAACAGAATCCAACAGCACATTAAAAGGATCATACATCATTATCAAGCCGGGTTTATCCCAGGAATGCAAGAATTCTTCAATATATGCAAATCAATCAATGTGATACACCATATAAGAAACTGAAGGAGAAAAACCATATGACCATCTCAATAGATGCAGAAAAAGCTTTCAAAAAAATTCAACACCCATTTACGATAAAAACTCTCCAGAACGTAGGCATAGAGGGAACCTACGTCAACATAATAAAGGCCATAAACGACAAACCCACAGCTAACATCGTTCTCAATGGTGAAAAACTGAAACCATTTCCACTAAGACCGGGAACAAGACAAGGTTGCCCACTCTCACCACTATTATTCAACAGAGTTTTGGAAATTTTAGCCACAGCCATCAGAGAAGAAAAAGAAAGAAAAGGAATCCAAATCAGAAAAGAAGTAAAACTGTCACTGTTTGCATATGACATGATACTATACATAAAGAATCCTAAAGATGCTACCAGAAAACTACTAGAGCTAATGAATGAATTTGGTAAAGTAGCAGGATACAAAATTAATGCACAGAAATCTCTTGCATTCCTACACACTGATGATGAAAAATCTGAAAGAGAAATTAGGAAGCACTCCCATTTACCACTGCAACAAACAGAATAAAATACCTAGGAATAAATCTATCTAAGGACACAAAAGACCTGTATGCAGAAAACTATAAGACACTGATGAAAGAAATTAAAGACGATACAAACAGATGGAGAGATATACCATATTCTTGGATTGGAAAAATCAACACTGTGAAAATTACTATACTACCGAAGCAATCTACAGATTCAATGCAATCCCTATCAAACTACCAATGGCATTTTTCACAGAACTAAAACAAAAAATTTCATAATTTGTATGGAAACACAAAAGACCCCGAATATTCAAAGCAATCTTGAGAAAGAAAAAGGGAACTGGAGGAATCAGTCTCCCAGACTATACTACAAAGCTACAGTAATCAAGACAGTATGGTACTGGCACAAAAACAGAAATATAAATTAATGGAATAGGATAGAAAGCCCAGAGATAAAACCACACACATATAGTCACCTTATCTTTGATAAAGAGGCAAGAATATACAATGGAGAAAAGACAGCCTCTTCAATAAGTGATGCTGGGAAAACTGGACAGCTACATGTAAAAGAATGAAATTAGAACACTCCCTAACAGCATATATAAAAATAAACTCAAAATGGAATAAAGACCTAAATGTAAGGCCAGCCACTATAAATTCTTAGAGGAAAACACAGGCAGAACACTCTATGACATAAATCACAGCAGGATCCTTTTTGATCCACCTCCTAGAGAAATGGAAATAAAAACAAAAATAAACAAATGGGACCTAATGAAACTTAAAAGCTTTTGCACAGCAAAGGAAATCATAAACAAGATGAAAAGACAACCCTCAGAATGGGAGAAAATATTTGCAAACGAAGCAACGGACAAAGGATTAATCTCCAAAATATACAAGCAGTTCATGAAGCTCAATATCAAAAATCAAACAACCCAATCCAAAAATGGGCAGAAGACCTAAACAGACATTTCTCCAAAGAAGATATACAGGTTGCCAACAAACACATGGAAGAATGCTCAACATCACTAATCATTAGAGAAATGCAAATCAAAACTACAATGAGGTATCATCTCAACGCCAGTCAGAATGGCCATCATCAAAAAATCTACGGACAAAAAATGCTGGAGAGGGTGTGGAGAAAAGGGAACCCTCCTGTACTGTTGGTGGGAATGTAAATCGATACATCCACTATGGAGAACAGTATGGAGGTTCCTTGAAAAACTAAATATAGAACTACCATATGACCCAGAAATCCCACTACTGCACATACACTCTGAGAAAACTATAATTCAAAAAGAGTCATGTACCATAATGTTCATTGCAGCACTATTTACAATAGCCAGGACATGGAAGCAACCTAAGTGTCCATCAACAAATGAATGGATAAAGAAGATATGGCACATATACACAATGGAATATTACTCAACCATAAAAAGGAACAAAATTGAACTATCTGTAGTGAGGTGGATGGACCTAGATTCTGTCATACAGAGTGAATAAGTCAGAAAGAGAAAAAGGAATACCGTATGCTAACAAATATATATGGAATAAAAAAAAAAAGTTCTGAAGAACCTAGGGGCAGGACAGGAATAAAGACACAGACGTAGAGAATGGACTTGAGGACACAGGGAGGGGGAAGGGTAAACTGGAACGAAGTGAGAGAGTAACACTGACATATATACACTACCAAATGTAAAATAGATAGCTAGTGGGAAGCAGCCACATAGCACAGGGAGATCAGCTCCGTGCTTTGAGCACAGGGAGATCAGCTCCGTGCTTTGTCACCACCTAGAGGGGTGGGATAGGGACGGGGGGAGGGAGACACAAGAGGGAGGGGATATGGGGATATATGGATACATATAGCTGATTCACTTTGTTATACAGCAGAAACTAACACAACATTGTAATGCAATTATACTCCAAAAAAGATGTTTAAAAAAAAAGACATTAAAAAAAAAAAAGAACATTCCTGATACTCTTAACATACTAGGAAGAGACTTCATCAACTGGAGATGAGTTTGGAATAGAAATAGTGGTAAGAATTTATTAGTAGAAAAACTAAGCAGAAGGAAAAAAAAGGGAAGGAAGAATTATCATATATATGTAAATATTATGTATATATGGGTCAGATGTGGGTAGCATTTACATAACCATAATAATATAAACACTATATAGTGATCTGACTTAAAATATTATAAAATTTGAGAATAGGAGGATAAGAAGAACCACGTTTTTCATGTGGGTGGAGAAGAATGATGGGGAAGAAAGAGAGCTAAATCTCATTTTTCAGGGGTAATTGGGAAACAAGTACCTAGATCTGAACATTTGAGAAATAAATAACTAGATATAGTTTAGGATACAGAGATAATAGAGTTGAAATTGATTATTTATAGGAAAAGAAAGTGGGAAAGTGAAGAGCACCCTTAACGAACTTGAACTACTTGATGCTTTAAACTATATACACCTATCTATCACTAAAAGCAATAAAAACTGGAGAGGAAGAGACCTAGACATGGAAAGCCTCTCTCAGGAAGAATGATGTTGATTTGGATGTTCAACATCAGATGAGATGAGAGGAATGAGATCTGAGATGAGATCTGAGGAATGAAAGATGAGATATGAGGAATGAAAGAAAGAAGGCCAGTCTAGCAGAAAGGCACCTATCCAACTGCCAAAATGCTAATCTAAGTACTTTGCTGATATCTAGTCTTTTAGTTTGTTGTTGTTGCTGCTGTTTTCAGTGATCCTTATTTTTCTCAGTTTTAGACTTTTACCTGACCCAAATTTATTGCTAGCTCACCTTCCAAATCACTTAACAAGGTAACTTTACCACCAGAAGTCATCTCAGTGTACCACCTTGTGCTAAAACGGGAACTGAGAATGGATTCTAACGCACCCATTTAAAAACTCTATTTTTAAACTCCTCATTAAATTTCTGCATTACAACTGGATAAAATGGATAACTAATTGCTTGTGCTAAACTAATAGCACCAATAAATGAAATATAAGCCCAGTTTATTACCATTTCAATTTATCTAAGTCTTAAACCAAAATCTTGAGGGTACAAAATAGCTCCAATATCTCAGAAACTAGAACTGGTATAATATGAGTACTTAATCTTTATTTTAAAACATTCTAGGAAATTTAGAGTAACAACATTATTTCAACAGAGCAATTAGAAAGATATAATAAAGTGTTATTTATTTGGGTTAAAAAAATGCATGTTCTTAATATTACTCCAAATACTTTTACAAACTCCTGCTGCATTCTGAAAACAAACCTCTGAGATAAGAGGATGCAAGACAGATGTTCCTCTGCCCACTTAGAAATGGGTTCCCACCCTTGCCTGAGGTCCTTGGCTGGTTATGGGAGCCAGAAGAACCAGTGGTCTGACTTCCAGCCCAGAGTTGATTCTCTGGTTAAAAAATGGCCTTTTCCAGATCTCTAACCAACATGCTTTCTTTATTCTCTAAAATACGCTATAAATTCAGAAAACAGGAATATAAATGCATGTGGAGGATACCCATTTTGTTTTATGAAAAGCTATTACAATATTAATGGACTAGTATAAATATTTAATAAACATAAAATATAAATTAATAAATAACTGTTCTATCCAGTGATTCCATTCTGAGGAATATCGTAGAATTACAAAGAAGATAAAAAACATAGATTAAGTGGGCCCAATATTTTACTTCATGTATTTAGTAAAGTCATGAGAGTTTAAATACGTCCAAAACTAAATATTCTCCAGTTTTATAATTACGGAGTCTCAAAACGAATTATTTTTTTCTGGATAATAAATCTTTATATTCAGAACTTGCATTACTTTAAAGAAACTTAGAATTATGTGTAAAGATAGAAAATCACCAAAAAAAAAAAATCATGTAAGTCACTGATTTAAGCATATTTGTGTCTTTCAGGGAAACTATAATTCATTGCAACCTTCTTTAACTCAGAATTGTATAAGATTCTTTACTTTAGCATGATTTTGAAATTTGTAAAATGAAAACATAAGAAAAATAGATTGATATATTTTGAAAATAATAGCATTAATCTTTTCAACAATTAATAGCCTACATTTCAACTTATACTATCATATTGTGCTCTCCAGAAACAATTCAAGCTCTAAATATTTAGAATGCAAAGAACATTGAGGAATTAAACTGCAATGTAAAACAGAAAATATTTCAAGAGTACATTTAAAGTGTGTTTGATGGACAGGCGAAATAACAATTAATATTGTTAATTTCCCATATTTGAAATTACCCCCATACACATGCCTATGCATCTTTGATAGCTCTTTACTATGATTATTGCACAACAGAAATTATAAGAAACAAAACAGTAATATCAGTGAGAGAGAAATTCACAGAAAATACTGATTACATTTGATATGGTTTGAAAACTGGCTTTGAGTGAATATCTGCTTAGAGAAATGCTTGGAGAAAGAATGTCCTTGGGAACAATCATAAACAGAAAACACTATAGACCGGATTTACAAAGAAATAAATATATACATAGTCTATAAAGGCAATGTCTTGAGTGTTATGCTGGCAATTTTCCAGGAGCCCTGGGAACATGCCTAATTTCCATCTAAATTTGCACACGTCTTTATTGCAATCTCATACTCTGTGAAGATTTACTCACTCTCATGTCCTTTGGCACAAGGGGAGAAATTAGATATTTCTCTCCCTTTCAATCTCTCTCTCTTTTTCTTTCTCTCTCGACAGTCAAATCAGTGATGTTCTTGCAAGATCCATCAGGAGTCTATCTTGAATTCTTTGAGACCTCTCCTTAGCATCACTGATATTTAAAGAATTTTTAAAAACTCAGTCAATGCTTTAGTTATGAAATTTACTCCCATATAATTTCCACATCGGAAATTAAGCTGTACAAATGAATCACTGAATAAGGCTACACCCATCATAATACTCTGTAACTCATCCCACCTGTGCATGTAAAACATGTACTGTCAAATAGTTTTATGAGGTTGCTAAAGTTGACCTTCCTTCAAATGGACCACTTCCTGCATATCTATTTGAAAGCTTATTCTTCTCAGTCATTCTCATCTCCTCTCTATTGCCTCCTTCCTCTCAGAGTAAAAACATACTAAAATCCTAGAAAAACACATCCTCAGTTATAACCCCCATTGAGTCACTGCCCTCTACCCTCACATTTACTGCCAAGTTTTTTTTTACATAGCTTAGGGTTTCTTTCTCTACTTATTCTACTCCTCTCATCCTCTTGTAATCTGTTTCTGCCCCACAAAGTATGGAAAGTACTTACTCAAAATGTCACCAAAAACCTACGAGTCATCAAATTCAGGTGCCTCTTTTAACTCTTATTCATGGTGATGATGATGATGATACTGGTAGCTGACTTTACTGATCACAAACTATGTGCCTGGCCCTGTGCTAAGCATTTTGCATGTGTGTATTAGCACATTCATCCTCACAGCAACCTTTTCTTTAACAAGTTCTCTAACAGCTACTTGGAGAAATTTCAGCTTCAAAAACTGACTTGATTTTCCCCCCGTTGCCCAGTTCATAAGCACTTGGTCACTTTGCAGCATTTTGTATATTTTCCATGCTTATTAATAACCCATCATTTCTTTCTTGATGTGCTTTCTTCTCTTGCCCTGTCCTATCTGACTTCCCTTCTGGCTCTAGGAGATGCTGCCTCATTTTCCTTCTCTTAAGTCCCTCTTCCGTGCATCCTCACCCTCTCCAACACATTATCCCTTCATACCATTTCGATCATCTTCTAAGAATGAATTCCAGGTTTAGGTTTCTGGCCAAGGCATTCCTCCTGACTTGGGGCACATGTGGCAATAGTGCCCTTCTTTTTCTCTCTTCCTCCCCACGAGCCTCTTGCTTTCTCTTACCCTTTTCATCTAATCTATCTTACAAATCCATAGAATCTCCCTTTACACTATTCTTAAAATCAGTTTTCACTTCCAGTTGTGCAAGTGAAGAATCACATTACTTCTGAGATTAATTGTAATTCCTTTCTGATAAGGGAAAAAATAAAAACCAAAAATTTTAAATCAGAAATTCCTAAATTTGAACAAACCACATCTTGGGCATTTACTGTGTGTTCTTGAACAAATTGCCTTTCTATGTCTCAGTTTTCCCCTTGGTAAAATGGAAATAATACAGTGTGTGAGGATTAAATAAAATCATAGGCATAGATCAATAACATAACAATTCAGAAAAAAAGCTTTTATTATATTATTAACCTGAATTTTTGGCTGCAGATTTTTCTCTAACCTGCTTGTCATAAAGTAATTCAAAAACTTTGCATAGTTTCTTTGTATGACTCAGTTCCTTTAAGTTTGCATGATTTTATCCCAAGCCTTCTACAGACTTTCTTTCTGTCTCCCATTTCTCCATTCCCTAAAGTCTCTGCAGTTCATCTACATGACTTCCCTTAAATAATTCTCCCTGCCTTTTCTTTTCTTTTTTTTTTTTTTTGCAGTACGCGGGCCTCTTACCATTGTGGCCTCTTCTGTTGCGGAGCACAGGCTCCAGACGCGCAGGCTCAGCGGCCATGGCTCACGGGCCCAGCCGCTCCGCGGCATGTGGGATCTTCCTGCACCGGGGCACGAACCCGCATCCCCTGCATCGGCAGGCGGACTCTCAACCACTGCGCCACCAGGGAAGCCCCCTGCCTTTTCTTAAATAATTCTCTCTAATACATTTTGACCCCAACATTCACAAATCAAAATTCAACTCACTCCTTTAGGATAGAGAAACCTTCAAACAATCAAAACTATTATTTCCTAGAATCATCCCAGTTAAGATTAATTTCCTTCTGCTGTGTCCATATCCCAGGCTAAAACTCTATTTGTTGAAATCTGCCCCCTTTTTGGTATTTTTTAGTTATATGTCTGTCTCTCCTCAGATAAGAAGACAGACATTGTTAGTTTCCTTTCTGTCCTCTCACTTTATCCAGTGGTTTGTTCAGAATAAATGCTCAATACATATTACATAAATTTAAATATTTTCAGACAGTATTCTCTATAAGTAATGACATGGAAGAAATTTCAACTTTCTTAATATCAGAATATCCTCCCAAGAAGAGCTAGTCTTTGTCTAAGGAATACTTTGCTGCACTCATCAGGATGAGGCACCCATCCACAGGGAACTTATTTGGAAAGACAACAGGTGATCTATAAATATTTTCTAAAGGGGGTTGGATCAGTCAGTTGCAGGCTTTGTGAGTGATTGGGGCATATGAACTTGAAAAAAGAGCTGAATTTCTTATGGCAAGAGAGTGGATTTGAGAGAAAGAGAATTCCATACTGAGAGATGAGGAGATGAGCTATCTTTCTGGGAAGAACAGAGATGTCTGATGGGCATTATTTCCCGTGTTGCTTGGTGCTGTCAATATACCTTTTCAACACCCCCCCCCCCCATATGACATTTTCAGTAAAATTCCATATTGCCTCCAAAGCACTGTGAAGTTCAAACGGGTTTGGGAGGGATGAGTTAATGGACTGAGACCTCCTTCAAAATGGACACAGGGCAAGAATTGAATAGGTCAACCATATCTGGATTATATTTATATAATATTATACTTCTGCAAAATCCCGTGTTTCCAGAGTATGGAGACATAATAATTTAGTATAATTATGGCCGTGATCTCGTCCTTTTCTCACTTTATGCCCCAAATCCTGTATTTGCCTAGGTATCATTATGACATAGCTACACATTTATGGAGAACCAGCAACAGATAGTACTGTATAGTATTAGTGGGAAAAAAAATAGTAGTGATAACAATACCTACTATTTTTACCAATAATATCTCCTACTGACCATATGCCAAGCACTGTTCTAAGTTTAATATCTCACTTAATCCTACCTATAGCCCAATATTATGAGTATTCCCATTTTACAGGCTTAGAGGCTTAGAGAGGTTGAGTAACTTGCCCATAGTCCCACGGCTAGTAAGAAACAAGGTCAGAGGTTAAGTCTGTTTGCATCTACTTCAATACAGATGTTCTCAACCAAAGTATTCACTGCTATTAAGGGATCCAAAGGTGTACAATGTATAAAACCCCTCCACCACCAAAATGCTTACAACTTATTTGGACAGATTAAGCAAATATTCCTCAAAAGATAACCCGAAATGGTTCGGATTTGAGTTTCAATTTTCATTTTCCAAAATGTAAAATAGAAAGATACTTGAGACTTAAACATTTTGATTGACTCAAAGTCCAAATTCAGCAAGTATTTTCAACCAAGTGTGATGGGTCTGACCATCTTGAGACAAGAGGAACTCCAAATTGACACTGTGATGAGCAGCACTAAGTAAGCCAAGTAGATTGGTTGCTTTGGTGAACCATGTATGGGCAATCCAAAAAAGTATCCAAAAATACTTCTAAAAAAACATTCTCTGGGTCTTTAAAAGAATCTCTACCTTATTTTCTTGGCCTTTTAATAAATCTCTCACTAGATTTAGAATACCTTTTTTCCCAAATGCCCATAAGCAAATACTGTATATAGTCTAATATAATTTTTAATTCCCTCTGCTGTTCTGGGTTAAATGACTATGATGTTTTCAGTATTTCATTTTTAGGTAGTCCTAAATTGTGAGCCAGTAAATTGTTGTGTTTCTACATTATGAAACTCTTAAGACAAACATCATAATTGTGTTTCTTTTCCTACTAAGAAACATCACAGTTTATTCTTGGGAACTATTTAGATGAAAGGAAATCTCTAGGAATTATGCAGAAGTGACATTAACACGGATGTTGTTCAAACATGGGAACACCAGAAATTCTGATTGGGAATTAAAACAAGAATTGCTCTCTGGACAGACTTATAAATTATATCAATAAAAATTAATTTAAATAAATATCAGATTTCTATGAGAATAAGAAATTCAAAGTTAAGGTAAACATTAAATATTACTTCAGGATTAAAATAAAAGCCAATGATCTGAGATAAAGAGATGTCATTGTATACTGAATTTAAAAATAAATAATGCCCTCTTCTTCAATCTGTACCAATGTTAATTGCATGATGGAATTTAAATTTATGTGACAGATGTAAGTAAATTCACATTTTTTGTGCCTTTCCACTTTGTTCCGTAAGCGAAAATGGTTTTCATCTGAAGGAAATAAAAGTACAAAAACATAATATTGAAGGATGCTATCTTTTAAATGAGAAATCTTAGTGGTTTATATTAGGTTCCCAATATGTTGGTTTAGTATATCATTAGTTACATGATTAGGTAGGGTTTTTTTGTTTGTTTGTTTTTGTTTTTGTTTTTTGCTGTACGCGGGCCTCTCACTGCTGTGGCCCCTCCCATTGCGGAGCACAGGCTCCAGACGTGCAGGCTCAGCGGCCATGGCTCACGGGCCCAGCCGCTCCGTGGCATGTGGGATCCTCCCGGACCGGGGCACGAACCCGCGTCCCCTGCATCAGCAGGCAGACTCTCAACCACTGTGCCACCAGGGAAGCCCGGGGTTTTTTTTATGTACCCATTAGGCTAGTATGCCTTCTTTGGAGGTTAAGATACAAATTACTTAATTAAGTGTTACACTCCATGTAATAAAATCAAATATATGAAATCAATGCAGTACATAGTAATCCTGAATATTCCATTGCTTTGTTTTTTATAGAAAGGACAATTAAGTAACCATTTGACTGTTATTCTATCAAATTCTGCTTTTTATACTTAATTTTAATCTAATTTATTTTTAAAATATACACTTTTATGTGGAAGACATGCACATTATATATGCATGTGAGAGAGAGAGGGAGAGGGGGATATCAGGATATTTTGAGATTTTATGGGTATGAAGAATTGAGAACAAATGGTTTGCTTTATGTTAACATGAGAATTGTTTTTCATCATTTATTTGAAAGAGAATTAGATATTTTATAAGTGGAATTCTTATTGTGATCTACTTCTGAGAAACAGTCTAGTTTTTGTGTCAGGCTCCTACCCCATTCTCATCATCATACCTTCTCCATTTATTTCTTGTTCCAAAACTGCATCAAATAGCTTTAAATGAAATCTTTGAGCCAATCACAACTGTGTACTTCTTGGTAAGGTACTTTGTAACACAATTCTGTTATAACTAATCAGTTTATCCAGAATGATCATCTTTTTAGTTATTAACTCCACAGATAAAGGTATACCTGCTTTATATCAGATTCTGTTCCAGATTCTGGAAATAGAGCAGTGTACCAAACATAAAGATCTTGGTTCTCACGCATCCTGATCTCTAATTGCAATTGTTTCCCTTGAGTTGGTAAAATAAGCAAGCCAAACCTGAATGCTCATTCCCAGTTACCAGGCTGGACCTAAGTGTGTCAACATAAAGTAGACTTTAAGCTCTTCAAGGTCGTTTGGAGGGCTTCTATTAATTTTGAAAATATATGGGAAGGGTTTAAGAAAACATTTGCTTTGTTTGGGTGGCTTAGAGACAGTAGGCTCCTGGCATAACAATGAAGAATGGTAAAAGGAACTCAGGGATCCTGACCCATTACTGAAGACCCAGAGTTAAAGGAATTTGGCAGCAGAGAACAAGGTGACTGGAACCAAAGATTATAGAGAGAAATTGATGCCAATAACCACAAGGGAGATGTCTCCAGGAACAAAGTAGAAGTATGGGTTGGCTGTTCTAGCTCTATGAGATGGCCTCAGAGATATCAGGAAGGACTGGTTCTAAGAGTGTGGAGAGAAGACTGAAAGCTCATCATGTTCTGGCCCCTAAAGCATGGAGATTAACCTTGTAAAACAATTACTGAGTATATATAGGGATGTGAAGTAAGACAACTATAGCTCTGGAACCTCAGCACATATTACCACTGTGAGCTGTGCAGGGTCCTTGACAAATGGGGCCTAACCAAATGGCAGGTAGTAGCCTCAGACTTTGCAGTTTTCTCAGCAACAAACTTTGGGAAGCAAGATATCCAAACCACATCACTTCTATATCAGCCAAGACCCTGAGCTTCTTGAACAATTCAGGAGGTAGGAAGAGACCTCTCCCTACGTAGACTTCCTGCTAATAAGCACGTGTGGAGGTGCAGTGATGTACTGAAAAAGAAAATTATTACCAGACAATATCCGGGATACTGAAATAGTACACTCAGGTTGAATTAAATTAATATCTAATCATATTTGTCATTCTTTTTTACATTCTTTATATTTGCCCTTAACATTCAGGATGAGAAAATTTAAACAAGAACAAAAATGCTTGAATTCTAAATTTGCAAGGGAACATCTGATTTTAAATGGAAGGAGGTTTATAACAACTCTTCTTCCTGACCCTATAAATATAAATCAAGACAAAAAAAAAAGCGAAAACAAAACAAAAAAAATATGTGCTTCTTTCAGGCTGTACTCAACTTTCTGTTGCATTTTACAATTACTCCCCACTGTGCTATCCTCAGAGGTGATAAAGGAGAGATGTTTATTACCGGACTTTTCCTAACCTCCATCTTCTTATTCCCTTGGGTCCATATACCTGAAGGCTGTGATTGTGTCTTAACTGAAATAAAGCTTATATGGAATAACTAAGTTCAATAAGGAAGCTTAAACACAACCATACCACTTTTAGATAGAGTGGGCAAAACGTTTGCTTCCAAGAACCTCTAAATGTCAGACAGGTAAGACCGTCTAAGATAAACTCTTTAACCCAGGTTTCATGACCCTGCAGGATCTGGTCCCACCTGCACCCCATTTCACTCAACCCCCCTGCACAGCCTTGACTTCAGGTACTTTGGTCTTCATTCAGGCCTTTATACACATCATGCTACTTTATGCTACAAAAACTTTCTCCACTTTATCACCTCTGCAAGAAAACTTCTTCCTTCTCCCTTCATTAGTTAACTCATCTTTCAGATCTTAAACCAACTGTTCCTAGAGACAGATCCAACTGCCTATTTCATGTTTTTATGGTGGGAGAACCTCCTGTTGCAGTTTCTATTTTGCACTGTGATTATATTTTAATGCCTACCCCCGCCCCAAGATTGTAAGTTCCAAGAGAGCTGCTAACTTCTCAGTTTTCTTACTTTCTGTTGTGTATCTATGCCTAGGACAAGGTAGATATTTAATTAATATTTACTCAGTGACTGAATGAATGAAGGAGGTGAACATCTTGATAACCTGTAATAATTGTGTCTACTATAACAAAATCTAATGTAAAGTGAATAAATGCAAATTCCAACATTTATATCCATAAAATCAACCACAAAAGTACGGAATGAGGTACATGAAACTTAAAAGCAGATCATACAAATGTATATTTCAGTATTCTACTTAATTACAATTTCCCTATGAATCAACAATATGACATGTTTACCTCAAAACAGAATCACTAGGAAGACAGTGCCCAAAAATCATAGAATAGATTTTCCCTTTATACTTCAAATTGATCAAACTGTATCAAGAAAACTGTGGAATACTATTTTTATAGGAATGCAAATAAATTGGAGCATACTCAGAGAAAAGAAATTGCCATGATGAGATTGGGAAGCCATTACAATGACTGAAAAGAGCTATTTTGTATTTGCTTATTCATTCATTCACTCATTTAATTCATTCAATGAATATGATTGAGTATATCATACCAAGATGAAATCTGGGCAGTTGAATGCACAAGCAAAATAGACAATGATCCCTGCCTCGTGTAGCTTACATTCTTTAAGGAATGATAAACAATAAATATAATAAAGAAGTAAATCATCTAGTATATTAGAAGGTGATAAGCACTATGGGGAAAAATGTTGAATGATTAAAGGGGATCTGGGCGCTAGGGTGGAAAGAGAAGGAGCTAACAGAAACATTAATACTGTAATGAGTGTTGGACTTATTGAGTGGTGATATTTGATCAAATACAAGAAAGTAAGGGATATAAGATATTCCCCCCAAATGAATGTCTGGGGGAAAATGTTTGAGGCAGAAAAACCACTCAAGTGAATGCCCTACTTCAAGATGGATATTGCATGGCATGTTGGAGGGACAATAACAAGCCAGTGTGGCTGAGGCAGAGTGAGTCAGTGGAAGAGTGCAGGAGAGGTGACCTGAGAAGCAGAGGAGGCCAGGTCAAGGCCTTGAAAGACATGGCATGGGTATTGGTGTTTACTCTAACATGAGTAGCCAAATGAGACTGGATAAAATTGTGTATATTAAAATGAACCAAACTGCATAAACTATAAAATGGCAAAATTTAACTCTATTTTAATAGTATTACTAAGAATTAACAACATAAAAAATAGAATGGGCAATCTCATCATGGACAAAATTATTTTTTTAATTCATCACTTTATTAAAATGGATCTTGAATGTACATGCTTTAATTCATGTCCATTCTATTGATAGAAAAATGGAGACAGAAGACAAGAAATACAAGTGATATGAGAGTTCAAGACCTCATAAATCTTTTTGTTTGTTTTGCTTTATTTTATTTTAATTTTTTTAACATCTTTATTGGAGTATAATTGCTTTACAATGTTGTGTTAGTTTCTGCTTTAGAACAAAGTGAATCAGCTATGCATATACATATATCCCCATATCTCCTTCCTCTTGCATCTCCCTCCCACCCTCCCTATCCCACCCCTCTAGGTGGTCACAAAGTACTGAGCTGATCTCCCTGTGCTATGCGGCTGCTTCCCACTAGCTATCTATTTTACATTTGGTAGTATATACAAGTGCATGCCACTCTCTCACTTCGTCCCACCTTACCCTTCCCCCTCCCCGTAAGACCTCATAAATCTTATTTCCATTTTCGTTTTATCACATTCCAATGCAGATGGTCTCTCATGGTCCGTCAGAACTTAGGGAAAAGTCCCCAAATAAAAGAGTTTTAGTGCAGTTAGCATGTTTTAAATAATATACAACAATGTTTTAAAATATCATATTAAAATATATATCATATGCTTATAACACAAGCATATATAAAGTATATTTGTACATATAAAATATAAATATATTATATAAATATTCGATACTGTAAAGAACTATTAGTATATAATGTAATACTTTAAACATTATATCACAAACATTGTGAACGTATATCTTTCAAAACAACACAACTTACTTCTTACCATTTTTATCATCCAGTAGCATTTCCTGTTATATAATGAAAACAGTAAGATTTCTGGGGCATATATTCCTTCCTCATTCAGGAGATTTTAGAAAGTGAGATTTTAAAAATTATCCTTTAAAAATTTGTTAAATTATTTTTCAGTGCTCCATAATTTTTGTTGCTTTTTTTAGTGGAAAATAACTAGAGGAATTTAAGTTGACAAAAATGCACCTCAACAGTACACTATTCTACTTTTTAAAAATAAAGCTACTCTGTTTATTTAAGCAGTACATCCATCCTGCAAATACTTTATAAGGGAAACAATATACAAAGAAACACACACACACACACACACACACACACACACACACACACCCTTTCCTAAAAATGTTTCCATTACTCCTCAGAAGTCACCAAATGGCAAACCTAAATGATTAGACTAACTCATCCAGCTCACTAGTCAATTTAGGAAGAGAAAGGAGGTCTACAGAGTGAAGTAAGTGGACAGATTGAAGAACGAGGAGGGGGGTAATGTTTTCTGGAAGTAGCTCTTAGAAATCCTGTTCACAGCCTGGAACCGCATAAATTTTCTCTGCATATGTTATTGCTACCTTGGGGGCCATGATAGCATATGCATTTTGGGTTTAAAAAAATAGATACATGTACATGAATATGTGTGTTTAATGCATAAATATTATGATGACTTTTCTTTCATGGGACTCCGTAGTCCCTTCAGACTGTACTATAGTATGTACAGTAAATAAACAGTAATCCATTGAGAATGCATATATTTTTTGAGAAAACACAAGGTAGGGGTGAAAAAGGGCTGAATATTATTGCTCAATTTAGAATATCTCAGAAGTGAAAAATTATGAAGCAAAATAAACTCAGCAAGACAATACAGACATTTGGCGGTAACACTGACTCCAGCAGAAGAATCAATATGAATATATAAACTGGAACAAAGAATCTTGAAAAAGCAAGAAAATCACACTTATGCATTAGTGTAACAGCTAGAAAAAATTTTAAAGCAAACTAACATATTGTTGAAATGCATTATGTAGTATGATTAGAAAAATATAACTGCTGGTCAGGTGACTTTAATAAAGCCAGTAAGTTTAGTTACTTGAACACCTGTAGGTTATTATTATGAAAAGAATGTTATCATTTGAGTATAAATTCAGCCCATGATGTATTTTGTTTTTCAGAGAAGATATATATTCAATGTACTTAGTCTTAATATTCTTTGTATATGTGATAGAACAGGATGATAAAAGCAAATGATTATAATATATTTGGTTTCCCAGTAAGTTCCCTCAAACACAGAATGACAAATCTAATATGAATCCCCAGAAATTCAGTTACTTCTAAGCTTCAGTATTCTGGAATACATAAAATAAATATATGATCAATGAAATGAAATATGACAAAATGTTTCATATTGATGTTTTCTTCTTTCAAAAAACGCCTTTTTGGTTAATGCCCCAAGTCACTTTTTCCATACATTTTCTTTTTCACAATGTATAGATTTCCTAGTTCTGATCTTAAGTTCAGGGAGCCTGGGGAGAAGTGGGAGATTTCTTCAAACCAGGGCTGTTCCTCAGCCTTTCACATGAGAAAATTGTTAGAAGCATTAAAGTATTTCTGACTATGCTGCATTCCTTTGTTCAGAGTGAGTTTTGGGAACACATCCTTTTCTCATTATATTTCCATAAAATATATTTGATCTATTCTATTCTTAGAATACCTCTGATGTGGTCTGTGAGTGGAGCACAGTATAAAAATATTTCTTTTTTATATGAGACAAAATGTTTCCATTTCTTAGACACATAAAAAAAAATCCGACTATATAGCACTCTAAGAAAGTAAAATTTGTTCAGTACATTTTCGTAGTGCTCAAAACAGACCACAAAGGCCCCCTATTCCTCTATTGTAGTTCAGAACCTCACCCAAGGCATGGAGCCCTCTGCAGAACAAAAGGAAATCAGGAAGAAAAAGGGGAGCCAGGAGGACTGGGAAAGATCTTGGATAACTCAACTAAGAAACAAAAGAAGTTAACCCTCTTTCTCTAAGACTAAATGAGTTTGACTAAATTTGTATCAGGAACAAACACATCATCAAAATTTTTAATAGTTTAATGTGAATAGTTAACATTTCCTACTGGTGGTGAACAGTTTAAATGTTTGCTCAATTAATTCAATTTAGAAACCACTAGAAGCCAAACAAGTCTTTCTTGCAGTTTTCTACCACGCACCCAGGGTACACAGCACCAGGCCACACATCTACAACCTGGCCTAGTTGACCTGTTTATTATTCCAGTAGCAAACAATTTTTTGAGAACATTTTCTTCAGAAGACTTGTCTCTGGCATTCCCTTATAAGAGAACAACTACTTAAATCCAGTTGTGTCGGGGACAAATGAAACTAAAAGTTAATCCTGAAGGATTGCCACCCACAAACTCAGTCCAAAACCAAAGACATAGAAGAAATCTACTGCTAACTCTCTTTGATTACTCATGTTATTGTGTATTTATAATTTTTATGGTTAACATAAGCAATATAAGGGCAAGAATTTGGTCTCTCTTATCACAGTGTCTAGCATATCTAGAACAGTGCATGATACACAGCAGTTACTCAATAAATATTTGCCAAAAATATGAATAAATGAATGAGTAGGGAAAATGGACCTCATTCTCTGTTCATTTTATTGCTAAAAAGGAAATATACAAAGTGACAATAATTGGCCCAGTTAAACTGAGAACTTGCTGATTGTCCAAGAAGACCTTATCCTTCCCAGATGAGATAGCTGACTATATATTTGGGAAACAATTGCTCCTTGCAAAAGATACTATCATTACAGACATGTCTGAATTCTTTTTATAAGAGATAAGTGCAATGTTCCAAAAATTCTAAGTATTTCTGTACTGGAGTGAAACACTGAAGAGTGCTGCATTCTTAAGCTTTTATACAGCCTCCAGTGTTAAATCCCCCTACAGATTTAGCACTATCAATATTACTGCTATTGATATTGAACCAACATAAGCAGACATATGTACAATCAGTTTTGCTGTAATGGGTTATATGCAAAAATCATGCAATAAAAACAACAGGACTTATGGGGAAAATGATTTGGGGGTACAACACTCAGAAACTTTTGTCAGTGACTCATTAAGGAAAAAGAAACCTAATAAAAATGGTAGCATAGTTTTACATATGATGTATGTTTAAGAAATACATAAATACTACAGTAAATGTCACTTTATCTTGAAAAAGACCTGAAGGTTGCTTATGCTGGTGGCCTCAGAAGGGTTTAGCTCATGTCTTACTGTGAAGGGGAGAGAGGACAGCCATATGAAATTAGACAGAAAGTTGTAATACTAGGTGTGGATAGGTGTGGCTCATAACTCATAAGGTGAACAAGGTAGCTGGTGAATATTTGACGTACGTGCGTGTGTGTATTTTGTGTATCTCCATACAGTTCGATTCTACTGTGTGCAGTTTTCAACGCTCATTCACCTTGTGTTTCTTGTAGACAAAATTGTGCATAAGTAAGTTCAAAATGTGCATTATGTAAATTGTTCTCTAATATATTAATCATGTTGGAACAAATTCATGTTTTCAAAAAGAGTGTTATAGTAGAAATCCCTCTATCATCTTCCAACAGAATGAAAGAAAAACTATAACATAAATCTCAGCCCAATCAACACAGGACCATGCTAGCACAGTTTGCATTTGACTTTTACACCCTAAATAAAATCTGCTTTATCTACATTTTAAACTTCTTAAGAGCAACAGATAATAGCATATTCAGGAGTTCTTTCTCCAACTGCTTTTAATGTAATAGGATTCAAGAAATATTGTTTGGTGAAAAAGCCAGAAGAACCACTGCAATATAGCACTCCAAGTATGTAGTCTTTAACTGCTCAGGTAGCAGAGATAAAGTGTAGAAATTATAGTATAAGGAAAACACAATGTAAGGTCATTGTGGTTTTAAATGGAGTTTGGCATTTGAGACCTCAAAATTGATAGGCCCACATGTGCATCTAGTAAATTACACCACAGCTACTCATTCAATAAAACATAGGTGATGTTAAATTTCCATGATCCTACATAACATTGAAATATACTAAATCATAATTTTGAGGTTCTCTTGAAAATTGAGTAATTTAGCCCAATATTTTTGCTTCTCTGCTGGCTATAAGTTAAATGGATATATAGATTTTTTTGATATACAGTTTCACTGGTTATTTTGACTCTTTAAGGATAGATCAGCAGTGGATTGCACAAGAATTAACTGTTTATTGAATACCACCAATATGTGAATCACTGTTCAAAACCATACTCAGTATATTGTTTCAAAATCTGCTGCTCCTTTTATATTACCTATTTCCGTTAATCATTTAGTTAATTAACAAATCAAATCTCACTTCCTGTATTGATATTTGTTGGCTGTATTTGTAACTGTTGCTTAAACAACAAGTTTATTTTTTCTTTCCTCCACAAGTTCTGTGCAAGTCAGCTGGGGTCACTTTTCTGCTTTGTCATTAACCTCACTCCAAGACTGAAAATAATAGAGCTATCACTATCTGGAATATAGCTGGTCACAATGACAAGGCAAAATCACGCCTCTTACAGTTTTTGCCCAGGAATAACACTTCTCTGCTCACATTTCATTGGTGGAAACATGTCATGTGGCCACCCCTATTTCCACGTTGGGAGGGAATCTACTCTTCTGCTGGGGGCTGTGAAGGTGAGAATGCTAAATTATTTGTGCAAAGTCATAGTAACGTTCATAAACTTAATGTTCGCTAAAGTCCTTTGCCTTTATTAAATTCTATGGTTATTTTTTAAAAGGGCACTTTGCAGGTAATATATGAGATTTTTGAAATTAGTTGGATTATTTAGTTTGGAAAATTTTCTAATATGAAATTGATATTAAAGAAATGGACCATATCTTATCCTTCAAAGATCCATTATTAATCACGGTAAAAATTTCAGGAGATTAAAACCTGACACAAACTATCCAACCAGGGTTTTAATGGTTAAAAGTGAAGAAAAGATTTTTTGTTTTGGTGTTGAATGCTATTTAGATAACACAAAAACACATGACCTAAATTATTTCAGTGGTCATAGGAACTGTGCAGGATAAAAGAAAAGAATTATGTTTAGAAACTTGTAAATGTTAGGAAAGTTTTATAATCATTAAATAGCTACGGTCTGATGTTAGCGGAAAAACACTGTATGATCTCCATTACCATGCCCTCATTCTAAATGTGCAAGCTCACATGTCAGCCGTGGACTTGCCATGCCTGGTTAGATTTGTCTTCTTCAGTTACCACTCAGTTACTAACATAACCAGGCTCAGTGCCTCCTCCGCAGCATGGCTTGGCTGTCCCATGTAAAAGTGATCTGGTTTGTTTAAACAGAATGTTTTCTTACTGTTCTCTTTGTTATTATATATCATAGCAGAGAGCTTCGAGTTAATAAACCAGCATTTCACCACTGCCCACATGTCAAAATAGGTCACAGAACCTTCAAGGGAACATCAAATCAAAAGGTCAGTAATATCACCATAGTTTGCACCATACATTTTAGAGTATAACCACTCTGCCTTTTGGTTCACTGCCAATATATTCTGCCTTCTGTTAGTCTCATATTCATTGAATATTGATCGTCTCACTCCAACTTGATTAAAAACCTCTTTAGCCCAGAGACCAAGCTGTGCACTTCTTTGCATCAACTACCATACCTAATGTAGTACTGAACACATAGCAAGTCCCTCGGAACTTCTCTGTCCTGGTGACATCTATTTAAAATGCAGGGAGGACAGAGGACTTATATTTCTTCATTCAAAAAAAAAATTTTTTAAGCAGCTGCCACACAGCCTGGACTGTATAAAGTTTTGGTAAACAACTGAAAACAAGCTACAGACCTCAGAGCAGTAGTTCTCAATCAGGGTCAGTTTTGCCTCCTAGGGGATATTTGGCAATGTCTGGATATCGTTTTGGTTTTCACAGTTGAGGCAGGGGTGCTGCTGGCATCTAGCCGGTAGAGGCGAAGAACGCTGCTAAACATCTTGCGATGCAAAGGACAGCCCCCCACAAGAAAGAATTATCGAGCCCCAAATGTCAATGTGCCCAAGTTGAGATCCTGCCCTATAGTTTAATGGGTAATGTATAGTGTAATGTTTTTCAGAGAATGAAAAACAATTTTAATACAAACTTGCTAATAATGATATCTTCTTTCGCCACTATTCTCAAAGGCAATGAGGTCAATATTTGTATCTCATTAAACAATGTAACATTGATAATGATAAATTCAGATACAGACACATGACAAAAACCATATAAAGGAGTTACTAAGAAGACTTTTGTTACTGAGAAGACTTTTGAGGATGGAGATATAAACAGTTGTTTCCATAACTTTCTTAGACTAGAAGTAGCATTTCCTCATTAACAGAAATAAAGAAGATAATAATAGGCAAGGTTAAGTTTAGAAAAGCTATGTTTATACTCCAATTGTATTTCTGATACCCCGGTAACTGCCAGGGCTACTCCACAACTTGAGATCTAGTTAAGATTGGCTAAGGCTCAACTTCTTTTTACTCAAGGGTCTTGAGTAGAAAAATAATGTCCAGTAATTTCTTATGTAATAATAAATATGTAATACAATAATAATATTTCAAATAAATAAGAAATATCCAGTTTATATGCCAAGATTTTTTTTAATCAGGTAAAGATGAATCATAATAGGGCAGAACCATTGGAATTTTGCAGCCTTTCTTGCTAGTACTCCAAAGGTCAGATTTAAAAAGCTGTGCTCAGTAATTTAATGCAAATTTGCATTTGTTTAACAGTAAAATCTTCACTATTAGAGGGGTAGCCTAGAGTTGGGGAACCTCCTGGGCACAACCTAATTGTATCTAACCTTACTGGGCAATTGCCAAAAAGCAATGCCCCTTCATCTCTATTACTGCAAAACTTCAATAAAGTGTTAACTCTCTATGTCCATCAGACCCTCAAATAATTACAGTAGTAAAAAGTTTAAGTATATCCATCACACCTATTTCCTACATGAAAGCTCCTAAGTCTAAGAAACCTAGTAATCTTTGTGTGTTGTCGTTTCTGTCTCTCTCTCTCTCTCCCCCCTCTCCTTTGCACGTCTGTGTGTGTGTGTGTGTGTGTGTGTATGTGTGTGTGTCTGTTTCTTGGAGAATACAGACACAGGGCACATCGTTCTCTTTGTATTGTTTTCTTTTCTACCTCACCTAGGGTTGAATTAGCAAACTTCTCATCTCTCCATCTTTGTATTTGTTAATCTATTATTACATTTTACCCTGAGTCTTTTTTTGTTGTGTAGCTATATGTCTCTTTCACTCAATTGACCATTCTTAAAAACTAAACAGATGTTTTCCTTATTTTTGAAATTGAATTATTTTATATTTCATTTTAAATGTTTATGCATTCATTCACTTAATCATTTAACATATAATTATTGAATACCTATTGTATTCCTGGTTTATGTTGGAATTTGGAATATGACAAGTAATAAAAACTAGATTTTCCATACCCTTACTGTGTATTATAGTCTTTGGAGAAGACAGACAAGTAACCTGGCAATGATATTTCAGTGTGATAAGCTCTCTGATAGCGGAAGTGGAGTTCCATGAGAACATGTAGAAGAGGCAACTAAGTCAGTCCTAAAGGGGTTGAGACTTGAGGAAACATGCCAGAGGTTCTGAAATCTAGACTTACATATGAGGAATTAACCTAAATTACCTTTCTGGGCAATGGAAGAATAATGGCTATGCCGAGTGGTGGAAACAGCAGCCAAATAGTGACATGATCAGATGTGTATTTTTAAAATAGCTAGTGGGAAGCAGCCGCATAGCACAGGGAGGTCAGCTCGGTGTTTTGAGATGACCTAGAGCGGTGGGATAGGGAGGGTGGGAGGGAGGCTCAAGAGGAGGGGATATGGGGACATGTGTATGCATATGGCTGATTCACTTTGTTGTACAACAGAAACTAACACAGCATTGTGAAGCAATTATACTCCAATAAAGATGTATTAAAAGAAAAGTATCACTCACTTTTCCGTACAGGACTACAGTGGAGGCAGGATTGGAAGCAAAGAGACCAGCCAGGAGACTGTTGCAATTGTCCCTTGAAGAGGTGAAGTTGGCTTGCAATAGAAGAGAGGCAGAAGAAATTGAAAGTTTATTGTTAGTTGGAGATGAGGATGGGAGAGCCAAGGCCGATTCCACGGTTTCTGACTTGGTCAATTAGTAGATGATGGTACCATTCCTTGAGCTAGAGAGCACAGGAGAAGCAGGAACACAGAAGGCTGAGGGGCAGAAGCTGGAAAAAGAACAGGATGAGTTCAGTTTAGACCACATTCTATTTGAGTTACCTAACAGACTTCTTCATGGAGGCACCCAGGCGGAAGTTGGCTACATAGCCTGAAACACAACAGAGAATCAGGTACAGTAGATAAACTTTGGAGATGAGATTTTTTTTCTTAATGGATAAATACATTGTGCATATATTAAGCTAATTCCTTCTAATATAGATTGAGAAGTAAAGAACCTCTTGTCCAGTCCTTGATATGCATCTTCAAAGGCGTTGGGCATTTTTGTCTGATCACCATACACTTGAGTTCCTTATTAGTGTCATTGTCAAAAGGCTGAATCAAAATAATTTTATTAATCTCTTACATTTGTATAGTCCTTCACAGTTTACTACAGTTCTTTCCCATACTGCTCTGGACAAAGTCTCAAGTCTGTGAGCTGGCATTGGAGAAGCAGCCTGGGGCCAGGAAACCAGGACAGAACCACAGACCAGGAGTTCTAATGAGGTTGCTGCAAGTATTTATTCTGGGGTCACAGCCAGTGTTCAGAACCAGAAGTCACAGAGTTAACCAAGCCAAGGCCCAATATCCAAGCCAAGAGTCAGAGCCAAGGCCATGGGCAGAGCCAAGAAGCAGTCACAGGATTAGCACATCAGAACAAGCCCCAGAACTGCTGTTGAACCCATGGTCCTCCCTTAGGCCCTATGTCCTTTGGAGGCATTCTCTCTCCACAGAATGGCACTCTCAGAGGTAAGCAATCCAAGAGGTGGGAATAGAGCACCTGAGGATTTCCTCTGCCTTTATAGGAACTTTGCTTTGGAGAGCGCTCTTACTACCTAAAGCATCTTAGGCACAGTCTGCACTTTCTTTTAAGACAGGTAAGGTTATTTTTTAAAGATCAACTTTGAGTATTATTTATGAATTTATGAAAACCCCTGAATATAAACAATCATTTTTACATTAAATTAAAATCAATAAGAAAAAGAATGCAGTGATTCCAAATTCAACTCGATTTCTTTCAAAGAATCTTATAAACAGAAAATCCCTATTTCTACTTGGAATACTTTCCTATGACATCCTATGATAGGTCTTCCTTCATTCACCCTCTTTTATGGAACTTCAGTCATAATCCTTAGATTATTTTCTTTTCTCTTTTTCAGTTTTGATGGAGCCAAAAGACCCTAAGATCTACCCAGGTAAAAAAAAAACTAAACTTTTATAAACCTGTATTCTTAGAAATTTAGGAAACACATTGAAAAATACAAATACATTTGTATTATCTTTTTAAATACAATTTTGAACCGATAATACATTCATATGGCTCAACAATTTTAAAAGTACATTTTAAAAATATACAGTGAAGTTTTCCTTCCCAGATCAGTCCCTCCTGCATTTCGTTGCACACCCATGAACACACCCAGTTGTCATGCATTTCTTGCTATCCCTTCAGAGCTTTGTAAAAGTACAAACAGGTATATGTTCTCATTTCTCCTCTTTCTAAGCGAAACATAGCTCCCTATTGCTCTGAACCTTGCTTTTTTTCCATGTAAGTATGTGCAGAGATTTCTCATTTCTTTTTTGAGTTGCAAAGTATTCTATTGTATGCATTCTATTGTATAGGTGTCCCTTAGTTTATTTAATCAGTCTTTTATTTGAGACAATTTACATAGATACTTAGCTCGTTCCTTTACTATTACTACATAGCGATGAATAATCTGTTTATACATCATTTTGAATATATGCAAGAACATCCATAGGAAAAATTACCAGAAATGAATTTGATGAATTAGGAGATATTTGCATTAATGATTTTAATGGATACAGCAAAATAGCCTTCTGCAGTGTCATGCAAATATCCACTTTCCTACAGCCTCACCAGCAGGTACTTTTAACAAACAGACTTTTGAAAACCCTAAGTGAAAAACTATGGTTCTCTATATAGTTTAATTAATTTTTCTCTTGTTGTGGGTGTTATCAAGCATCTTGTCATATATTTAAAGAGCCAAAGATGTTATTTTCTTTTCATAATCTTTTCTGTATTTCTTTTAAATTGTTGGTATTTTCTAATCATTGATATCTAGAATACCTTTATGACACCAGTCCCTTTTCTACAATGTGAGTTTGAGAGTACTTCTCCCGAGTTTTGTTTATCTTTTGACTTTTATATATTGTTTTTGGCCATGAAAGATTTTTAAATTTTTATGTGTCAATTTACTTATCTGTATTTGGCTTCTAGAATATCAATAAAATAAAACACATGAGTACCTCAACATTTTAAAATATATCTCTTTCCCCAATTTAGCATCATACTTATTGGAATATACCAGATGTAGGAACAAAACAAGAATGTTTAATATCAACAGTATGATTAAGGTTCAATGAATGGTACTGACACACAGAAATGAAAAAGAGAATAAAAATTGAGGCAAAAACATACCTAGACATAACCCCCAAAGTTTGCAGGACCCATATAAAGAAATCTTATAAATGCTACTGAAGGACAAAAAAGAATTCTTGAACTAATGAAAAGACACATCATTACCTTGGACTAGAAGACCCAACATCATAAAACACCAATTTTCCATAGGTTAACTCATACATCTTATGTACCATCCTCCAAAAATAACTCACTGGGTTTTCCTGTGTTTGTTTATTTTGTTTGTTTTGTTTGTTTTGTTTTTCTTGTTTTGTTTTAAAAACTAGGCAAGATAATTATAAAATCCAAATAGAAAAACAAATACATAAGAATATCCAGGAAAAACCTGATTCAGAAGAATAAGGGTAAATTAGCTCTACAATACATTAAAGTATATTCTAAATCCTCAATAATTAAATTAGTACATTAGGATCACATGAATATCAACAGACCAGTAAAAAATTATAATAACTCCCAAAATATTCAATATATACAGAAATTTAGTTTATTATAAAGATGACATCTCAAATCAATGGGTAAAGGTGAACTACTCCATTAATAATGCTGGGACACCCGGATAATCATCTAAAACGAAATGTTGGATCCATACTTCATACATTCCAAGCACCCGGTAAATTCAAAATGAACCAACATTAAGAGAGAGAGAGAAGCAAGGAAGAAAGAAAAGAAAAGAGAGAAAGGAAGGAAGGGAGGAATGAAGGAGGGGAGGGAGGGAAGGAGGACTAAAGCCCTAGGTGAACCTTGAGATGGGGCAAACTTCTAACTATCAGGCAAATATACATTTTAGTATTTTTATATGTTCTGTGTAATTCCAAAACCTTGCGAAATTTTTTTCTTGGATAATAAAGTAACAGCCTGTGTCAAACCTCAAGCAGAGGTTTTTGAGAAAAAACTGAATAATCTCTTTTCTTTAAAGCAAAAAGATATGTATGAGAATATCAGAGGACTATAAACACAGAGAGGGAATGGGATTTTAAAGGGCTCTGGTTGAAATACAAAAATTTTTTGTAAATTCTGAGCAATCTTTCAAGTTAAGTATGTTAAGCCCTTGTATATTTTTAAAAAGAACATGGATTATAGTGATTTATAGTCAGAAGACACAGGTTTGAGTTCCTTCTCTTACCAACCATGTGACCTTAGGGGAATTTCTTAATTTTTCTGAAATTTAGTTTTCTAATTAACAAATGAAATTAATGGGATAATTCTTGTCAAAGTCAGCAAGTTATTGTTTTGATCAAATAATATAATCTGAAAATACTTCATAATCTATAAAACCTACTCCATAATATGTAAAAACTATATAAATTTTCATTGTTACTTAATATGTTATTATCTAAGCACAACAGATATATATTTATTTTAATATAAGAAATTCAGATTAAGCATATGAAGATACTCTATACAGCATCCTAGCAGTCTTGGGGTTTACGGAGTAGAAGTTAAAGTAAGTTTATTACTGTCTATGAAATGCCACTTTATTGATTTGAACATTATTTAAAATTAAACTGGATGAATATGTAGACAAATCATTATTCCAAATGGCATGTCGATGGATAGAAGCGGCAGCGGGTACCACGAGGTACTGAAGCAGAGGCATTTCCCTGATGCCCATCACTGAAGCCAGTTCACATAGGGGGGCACACAAATAGAGAGTCTTTGTGGGAGCACCTGAGCTACAGAAGCAGCAAAGAAGGCAGCCATCTCTCTATTCATTCTGAACTGCCACCCCTGTGACCAAGCCTCTCCATCAAAAGCTTGTAAAGGGGTCATGCTAATGGCAAAACAGAAAATGATGGTCTCTTTTCCCCTCTGGGTTTTAGTAACATAGAGGATGAAACTCTCAGACACAATGTGTGTTGCATCCTGACAAGAAAAAAAAAAACATTTTCAGATAAGGATACTGGGAAGAGAGAGTGGCTTTGGGTTTAATCTGGAATCTTAACTCTAAATAGGCGGGCAGGGCCAAATCAGTCCAGGAAGCCCTACGTAACGGTATCCAGGTGGGCTCTTTATTTCTGAAAAAGAAAAAGACTTGCTGAGAATGATTAGTCCCACCATCTGAGATGAAAAATGTATATAGTTTACTCTATATACTTCCATGCCTAAATGACAGATGTTGTCTTCTGATCCCATTGTCTGTTCTCAAGAACAAAATAAATAAAAAATAAAAAGCAAGCACTTCCCTTCCCCTACCCACCACCCCTCCCAAAAAAGAAAATCTTCTGTGATCAAAAAAAATTTTTTCACCAAACTAGTCTAAATCTTTTCATTATGTTGCTCAGTTTACATACCACAGAGTTTGCTCTTTTCTCTAAGGTCCACATAATTAATTTTTGAAAATTCTTCTCCAGTGTTTATTTATTTGCCCAAAGGATGGCTTTTATCAATTGCATTATTTGAATAATCGTCAGCAAAATTCTATATGGGACTAAACTTCCCTGACTGTGCTTTATAGATTGTTCATGCCTATTTCCACCTAGAATGATTAGGTATAGCTCTAACCTGAGGGCTCTGCCTCTTGGTTCCACCTACTGCCAGGGGTATGCTGGAGTCAGCTTTCACCACTTGCCAGAGCTGATAATGTCCATCTCTTCCCAGCCCTGAAACGAGTGACATCATGGTGGTAGCTTGAAGTTGGCCATGGCACAGATATTTACACCATGGAAATTGGTAAAAACTAAAAGCCAACTCCCCCCACTCAAGAAAGTCAGTCGTTAGTCATTTTTCTAGCATACCCAACTATCACTATGTTCTTTCCTGGGGAGCACTGTTCTCTGACCAGTATATAAAAGAGGAACGTTAAATATTTTGACAGGATGATTTGCATCCTACTTGCAATAAAAACTGAAAATGAGTGCCTACTAACACCAAAACACAGAAGTCATATTGAGCCAGGTATAAAACCATTTGACATACCCCAGAAGCAGGACCTTGAGCTGTTACATATATAATCACCTTATGGCACTATTGGGAACCTATTCTTGAAAGGCATTCATATTTCTTGCTGGTACAAACTGATTCCAGTCTTTTTGTAGTGAGTATTTTTGTTTGTCTGTTTGTTTGTTCTTTACTTCTCCCATTGCACTAAGATCACCAGGGTTCAGTGGCAACTTACCGAGGCTGAATTCAATAGGCTGAATGAGTACCGCCAGCTATAAGAAGGTATCATAGTGTGACTATTTTCCATGCTCCACTATTTGCAGCAAACCAAAAATTCAAATAAGTTGCAAGGTTTAGAGTGTGGAAGATGAGGAGATGTAGGGGAGGGACAGCTGTTGTTCAATGATCAAGTCATGAATTAGGAACCATTGCTTTGGGGCAACAGTATAGGGGGAACATTGGTACAAAAAGGATTCTACTTTTCCCATACCTTACCTCCTTTCTCTGCTTACAGCAAATATGATTTTTGGCAAATATGGTGGTGGGATGGCCCAAAACACTTTTCCTCTCAGATGCCAGACAATTTGAAATCTTCTTTCAACAGATGTCCTATAGCATTTGTTGTGGGATGAATTGCATCCCCTCTAAAATTCTTATGTGGAGCCTTAGCCACCAGTAGCACCTCAGAATGTGACTATTTGAAAAGAAGACCTTTGATGAGATAATTAGGTTAAAATGGGTTGTTAGTGTGAACCCTAATCCAATATGACTGGTCTCCTTATAAGAACAGGGGATTAAGATACAGACAACAACACACAGAGGCACCATGTGAAAGACAACAGAAGAAGACAGCCATTTGCAAGCCAAGGAGACAGGTCTCAGAATAAACAACCTTGCTGACACCTTGATCTTGGACCTGTAGCCTCTAGAACTGTGAGAAAATATTTTTGTAGTTTAAGCCACCCAGTCTGTGGTACTTTGTTATGGTAACCCTAGCAATCTAATACAGCATTCCTCATTATTATGAACTGAATTTTGTACTGCCCCTAAATTCATATGTTGAAGCTTTAACCCCCAATGTGACTATATTTGGAGATAGGACCTTTACAGAGATAATTAAGTTTAAATGAAGTCCTAAGGATAAGGTCCTAATCTGAAAGAACTGGTATCATAAGAAGATAAATAAACACCAGAAATTTCTCTTTTCCCACAGAGGAAAAGCTATGTGAGGACACAGCAAGGAGAAGTTGTCCTTCCATCCCCCAGAGATGTAACAACATAAATTTCTTTTATTTAAACCACCCAGTATGTGATATTTTGTTATGGCAGCCTAAGCAGATTGATACACTTTGTATAAGAATCATATAGTACCCTGGTATCTCTGTATTAGTATCTTCCTTTGTATGTTTCACTGCTGCATTATTAAATGATGTAGTTACCTGTGAGGCTAAATTCAAAATGGAATCTCAGAAGAAAATAATGCCAGTTTGTTTTTCTAAAACTTCAAGTATATTTTAAATAAGAAACGAGTAAGAAAAAAGTTACATATAATACTTTACTACCCTATGGTTTGGGGCTTCTAAAAGGCTTCGCTCCTAAAATTAGAAACAAATTAGAGAGATATTTAGTTACTGGTAGACAGTGACCCTAAAAGAGGCTACCTATTCTGCTCATGGGGCATAATTCTTCACTTAAGTCACCCAGCAACACAGTTATTTAGGAGGAAACATGAACAACTTCTTGACCACTAGGTTACCATGTGGTCTACCAGTATCAGAGTCATCCAAATGCATGATGAGTTCCTGTGATGTCCCCTTAGACTCTGCATTCTGGAAGACCCCCAACTGACTCAGCGCCTAGCACTGCAGAGGAAAGTGGAAATAGATCTGTGCTGTTTCTTCTTAGTCTTTCCATACTTATCCTCCATCCTTTTCAATCCTGCTCTGTACTTTGGGAAGTGACCAGAATGGGTGGCATCAACAAATTACGTTTGCTCTGCAGCTTCTGTATGGGTTTACCAGCAGAGTATCCAAGGACTAGAGGAGACTGGGGCTAAAGTATTTATTGCCCCGGCTGCCCTCTTTGCCCTCCCTTCCCTTCAGATCCCTGAGTATTGATTTTGTTACTCTATTGCAGATCACAGTTCCAGTCAGCAGCCAAGAAAAAAAAAAATTGTTCTGAAGAACTTAGGGGCAGGACAGGAATAAAGATGCAGACGTAGAGAATGGACTTGAGGACATGCGGAGGGGGAAGGGTAAGCTGGGACGAGGTAAGAGAGTGCCATGGACATATATACACTACCAAATGTAAAATAGATAGCTAGTGGGAAGCAGCCACATAGCACACGGAGATCAGCTCGGTGCTTTGTGACCGCCTGAAGGGGTGGGATAGGGAGGGAGGGAGGGAGACACAAGAGGGTGGGGATATGGGTATATATGTATACATATAGCTGATACACTTTGTTATACAGCAGAAACTAACACACCATTGTAAAGCAATTATACTCCAATAAAGAGGTTAAATAAATAAATAAATACCCTCTCTGAGCTCTGGTAACCTCTCTTTCTACATGTCTCTTTAGGAGTAGGTTGTAAAGGCTCCCTTTTCTTTCTAGTGACTGGGTACTGCCCAATCCTTGCTCATTTCCCTAAACACTGCCCACAGCTTTGTAAAAAATCCTGAATTAATCAGTTTGAGTGAAACATCTTTTTTTTTTTTGGCCAGGACTCTGACAGGTCCAAGAGCCAGTGAGAGTCAAAGTGTAACTGAGGCATCACACACACAAACACACACACACACCAATGCTTCTGCATACCCCACCCCAAATTACTACGTTCTAATATGTTCCCATCTCAAGGTCTTTGTGCTTTGTGTTTTCTCACCTGAAGGCCTCTTTCCATTTTTCTTTACATGATTGGCTCCATCTCATAATTTCAGCTTCCTTTTCAGAGAGTCCCTTTCTGTATAAAAGAGGTCCTTCTCTTTCCTTGTAATTGCTCTGCTTCATTTCATTCTAATATTTATCAAAATCTGAATCTATCTTTATACAGTTTCTATCACCCACTTCTACAGGCTCCAAGAGATCAGGGATCATGGCTGTATTACCACATCTCTAGTGCCACGACTCTGTCTCAGACATAGTAGGCTCTCACTAATTCTGTACACCCATTTATCAGTGACTCCCTACTCCCTTCTCTTCACGAACACAAATACACACCCCCACACATACTCTCTCCACCATGCACACATACCTTTAAGATTATTCACAAGTCATTTTTAATAGCTAATTTCTACAGGCTACTTTGGGTGCTATTTTAATTGTATTACATATATAAGAATTGTGGAGGGGCAGGGCCACTGGGCATACAATCAGATTGCCCTAAACTTAGGTTTTTCAATCTCCCTAGAAATATCTTTGACTAAGGCAACGAGGCAATAAATTATTACTAACATGGAGTGTTTTGCTCCCAGGGAGGAACTTGGGCATTGGGGAGAAATAGTATCAATCATTGATTCATTCGGCCGATTTCTATTTCTTTAAATAAAAAGTGGTACATCAATAGAAAGTTTAAGGATAATGATGGAACACAATATTAAATGAAAGAAAAACCAAGGAGATGTGGATGAGATTTGAAAGACTTTGAAGTCCACATGAGGAGGGATTTGGTCTTTTGCCTTCCACCTAGAATACATAATTAAGATGACTTTGGCTCCAATGGGGCACATGGGGACTGTAGAAGGTTTGAACATTTTAAGGATTTAGAACATGTCTACAATTGTCTCTGCCTTAATTACATAAGGGGAAAGCTTTTATTTTAACTCTGGCCAAGGAAACCCTAGTCATGAAACTGTTTTTATTTGACAAAATGTTTACTCTCACAGGAAAGAGGCAGGGCTGTGCACATTTGATGAGCCAACACTGAAGCGGTTATACATGAGCACAGGGAGAGATTCAAGGGATGGGCATGGAAAAGTTGCCAAAATTATCATGACATCAAGGTCATAGATCAAATCCGTGACCTTCATGCAAATCTTGGGAAATTCATGTTTACAAAATACATGGCACAGTCATGAAACTTCTAAAGGCATTCTCCAAACAGTCATATATTCCAAACTGCTAAATTGTATATTACAATGAATAAAATGTTAATGTTTCAAAGACTTTGAAAGCAAACATGCTATATATGCAGATTTCATTTATAAAGAAACCCTTGTCCTCAATCAACTGTGCATACCTTTTCTTTGCACAAATGTAGCCAAACTGCCAGACAGCTTAAAGATAAAGACAAACACTGAGAACAAAGCACAGCACTAGAGCTAAGAGAGATTTGATTCATGTTCTGAGGATCCACGCCACTTTTGACTGCTATGGGATGTTTACTGTTCGTGAAGGACAGAGAGAGTGAACATTGATTATGAGCTCACTCCAGTCTCTCACACCCAATAAACTGTGTTGCATTTCAGAGGTCTGGTTGGGAATGGCTGAGACCATCCTATCAGTATGACTCCTCTGGAAGTTCTGAGATAATCTTGCATGGTCACAAATATTATTACTTGGTCAATAAAAACCTCATTTTGCGAGGCTAGATTGATGAAGATAAATAATACATGCACAATTAATGACTACGGCAAGAGTCTGGAATTCAGCAGTCTTGAGATCTAGCCTCAGTCTATCCCCTATTTTACTCTGAAATGCACAATACTTAAGCTGTTTCCCTCAGTTCCCTGGTTCAATTTTATTTACTACTATGTACAAACCATTTTGCTAGAAGATGAGAGGTACCAAGGTGTATAAGAAATTCACCATGCAATAAAGACTCTAGCCCAGTCACAGTAATATAAATTAATACCTAGTGAATGAGAAACATTAGGATTAACATGTAAGGAATCACCAAGTTTTAAAGCTTAGTGAAAACAAAGGATTTGTATATCCAAACCCCCTGTGTTGAGCTCATGGAAGACAGTACAAGCTAAACGTTGTTTTTTCTCTTGATTTGTATTTATTGATTGTTCACATATGCTTGACCCTTTACTGAGGGCACAGTTTTTATCCCTATTCAAATGTAATTCCAATGAGGATCAACTTGGATTTCTATGAGGTATAAACCATACCATTTCTGGGGGAAGTAAAATATGACTGAAATTTTATAGTAAATAACACACCTACGCAACCTTGCCAACTGCTATTATGGCATGGCATTTAGAATTTCTTTCTCCTTTGACTTATATCCCCAACTGTATTATAGATTCTTAGAAGACAAAAGTCTGAGATATATACTTACGGGTTAAGAGTGCTTAGCACTGAAAATAAAACATACTGGATGCTCAAACTCCTTTTCTAGTGTTGGACCCTCACATGAACCTACATTCTCCAATACAATTTCATCTTCATAAGATGAAAGCAAGAAAAAATGTTAAAGGAAATCAAAAGAAGTTTAATGAACATGAAGGGGAGGTTGATTAAAAATTGAGAAACAGAAAGGCAAAGATCCTGAACTATGTCTATATGTACATCACTGAGTCCCCAGCTCCTTGAAGAGTGGCCCCCTTTAAATATTTATTCAATGAGTTAATGAATTAATTGTTAGTGTCTCTCTAGGACAAAATATTGAGCTCAAAGGACCTGAGATATCAGGTAGTTAGGCCATATCCCATGAGAGGAATCGCATGATCTGTTTGGCTCAAAATAGCAATATGAAGTCATCCAAGCCATTATTCCCATATCTAGAACGAGAATGAGTGATGAAGGGAAGCAAATGAGGGAAAAGAATAAAATTCATGGAGGACTTACTATGTGTTAAGCACTTTGCTAAGTCCTTTATACAAAAGGTCTTATTTCATTCTTAAACATTCCTATAAATTAGATACTATTATTCATTCTATAGAATTTTAAAAACTGAGTAATAACTATAATAAGCAGACTCGTTCAAGAGAAATAGGGAAAAGTGAAACAGTGTTGTTAAGTCAGAAATATAAAACATCAGAAATTAAATTATCCTTCAAAATGTTGACATGTTATTTTAACACTTTTACTAAAAGAACAATAAGCAAATGCTTGCTTTAAAATGTATGAATATGTTTGCACACAAATGCACATTTCCATTGGATGATAAAACTAAAGTAACCTTTGTAAAAATATAGTTAACAAATCCAGAAAACCATTTTACCAAAAGCCTCCTATAAATGATCTCAGTTCTGTTTTGGAAGAAACTGTTCTCTAGGGAGAAATGAAATAAGTTTTAGTTTCAACAGTCACTGTCTTTTTGTGCTGTTCATGAATAAATTGGACTAATTGTTAGATTTGAGAAGTGATGGTTTTATGGTACATATTACTGGCCCAAAATTATTGGTGGTTAAATTCGCCATCTTTAACCAAAGAGTTAGGCTGAATCTAGAAGAAAGAGATATGACTCTCAACGTGGAGTCCCCTAAGTTCTTTGCAATCCCCATATGTATCTGCAACAGGTAAACCCAGTTATCAAGTTCGCAAACTTGAGACACTGAAAGAGTTTCACGTATCACATAACATTTCAACATCTAATACGTATTTTAAGCATATCAATTTCTGCATATAAAGAGTGACTAGCACATCATGCATTACAGTGTCATAGTAGTTCTGAGGAACAACGGCTTTCAATTTAAAGAAGAAAACACCCTCCAGCTGAAGAAAATTCTCACATTACAATATGTTTAAAAGAATCTATTCCAGTTGTGGTTGGTTGTCTATGAGAAATCTTTTTCATGGGGGAAAAAAAAAATTGAACATTCCCATGTGAAAGTCTTTCTCACAAGAGAAAAACTGTACGTTGCATTTTATACAAACTAGGTGAATTCAAAATGATGGATCATTTCAAAAATATTCATTATACTATTTACTTACATAAATGTGGTTGTATAAAAAGTAAAAAAGGAATGCATTCACAATTGGTTTAAGTAATTTTCTCCTGGCAAACCACCATATAAAACAGGGGCGTCATGGCGCCACAGAATTCTGAATTGTGGTGGAGCATCATCAGTACACATGGCATTAATCTTTGTCTCGTTGCAGGAGACACCCTTGCTTGCATGAGCAGGCTGCCTCTTAAATGTAAGATGGTATAATGTAACTCAGGTTTAAATAACACAATAAATAAGATCTATTTCTCTTTAGCCTTTCTCACCAATCACTTCCAAGCCCTCTTTGTTAAAGTGCTTCATTGTTTACACATTTTAATGTAAATAACAACTTCTTGGAGTGGAAGAGGGACTTTTCCAAAGGAAGAAACTCAAGAGGGTAATATCAAATTTTTTAATTTAACATGTTAAGCAGTTGCAAGATTTTGGGGAAAAAAAAAAAGTTAGCATATGTATGTGAACATAGCATAATTACTTACTCCCCTTTCTTACTCATCTTTTAGCAAACAATATTTTGGAAATCTCCCTGTTTTATATCACTTCCTGTTCCCCATGACAGGGGAACATTTAGCTGTCTTTAATGTCTTCTAATTAAATACTCAAAGCATTCTTAAAGTCTTTTTTTTCCCAAATATAGATATATTTTAAAATAACAGACTTTTCCAAATGCATTTTTCTATTGAACTGAGAAGATTTCAGAAACTGTCTCCACTGAATATAATGACTATTTAAGGAAACAAGCTATTTATGTGGAAATATTAAGAGGGATGATTTTGATAACCCACACTCGAGGCCAAAATAAGGATCATTGGGACTTTCACTGAAGAAGTTAATGGAGGCCAGGCCATTGGCAAATGACCTTGAAATCCCTCGATGTAGCCTCAAATTGGCTTCAGCACAAGCTTATTATTAATGCAGACAGCTAGTTTATACCATGAAAAGCACATGGTATCTCTCTCTGAAACTATAGCTGTCACTCAGGCACCCCCATATACAAATATAAGCATCAATGTGACAGCAGTTTTACATTTTTTATAAATATCACAAATTTATTAATCAGTATTTTATGTGTGCCTAAAAAATAGAATAAGCAGATAAATTCTAGTTATATATGTATGTAGCAGCTTTATATATAAGAATTATCATATAAAGGTATTTAACTAAAACATTCTCTTACAATACTTGAATCAGAGTTTAGACTGTATTTTCCTCTCTGATTTGTAACGTCCCAGAGACACATATCAAGCATCTTTTATTTTAGATATCTCAACATGTAATAACTATATTCTTTAACATCTTTGAAAATTGATATGACATATTTCAGAACTTGCACACATACACACATAGACACACTCACTCACTCTACCCAGTCAGAAAGGAATTGTTTGCTCAGTTTGCAGATATGAAATCATTAGGGACTGGGTTTTACTTTGGGAAATTTGAGTACCATGTATTGTTAATGTAAAATAAAGAAATAAAGCCTGGGAAGTTAGAAGATTATTTTTTTTGGAAATGCATGTTTAGAACTGAAAAAAAAGAAAAAAGAAAAAACTCTCCTAATGGTAAAGCATTAACAAATACTTTTTCATATGAATAAAATCTGTAATCAGTTAGATAAGAGCAATGTGCCTTTTTTTGGCATTTAATCAAACAATGAAATCATATACACATTTCCTGACACAAAAGACAAATGATGTAATAATCTGAAGGAGTTTCTCTATCTCCTTGGAACTTTGCATACTTGACTTGTTTTCCATATTTTGTGACTTTAAATGGTGGGAAAATTATATTAAATTGCTTGTAGCAGTTCCTCTAAACTAGCATCCTTTTTGTTTTATTGTATTTAATATAAAAGCAGCAATTATTTGATTTCAAAGTTATGAAAATATGTACCTTATGAGAAAACAAGCAATTTAAGCTTTAATTGGTGTCATTTTTCACAGAACTGGCAAGATTCTTGCATCCCTGGCACGTTGTTTTTCTATAAAACTGCAGAACTGCCTTCAATGAATGTTTTACGAACACAAAAGTTGTTATATGAAGGTATATGCATAGATGTCTGGAAATATAAGATTTCTGGTGGGAGTTATTTACAAAAGATGTATTTCATTTGTTACTGTGCGTGTAACAATTCCTATTATTCTAAATGTTTCTCTCTTCTCAATAAGACTGTTCTTAGCTCATGTCTATGAAACGTTGGGGCTTTTGTCTAAAGAATAAAAGCGGATGCTTTGATGAGGGAAAAACATAACACTTGTGAGAAAAGTAAAAAGAAATCATAATTTTAACTGAAAAGAAACCATACTGTAATATATTAAAAGGCTAATTCTGGTTTTAATCAGAAGAAAGACAATATGAAATATACACTGGAAGGCTTGCCTTATGTAAATTACATATATGAACCACAAAACTTTTCTATTTTTTGAAATGTTGGTTTACCATGAATACTTTGACTTATTCTGTTCAGATTACACATTTCCCATATTTTTCAAAATTACATTTTACTCTGAAGGACAACAGTTCTATGTATTTATTGAGAAATTTCACAACCTTATCATCTCTAAGGAGTTGAGTGGTTTCTATACCTGAGGAGGTCTGTGCTTGTTTATTGTTGTTTTAATGCAAATTCACAGAGCTATCGCCAAGAGTTCTTATTCAAAAGATCAGAATAAACATAAAGAATCATATTTTTGAAAAAATGTGTAGACGGTTCCTATGTCCAGCGAGATTTTTAGGCAAACTGCAGATTAGTGGACATCTTCCAGGAAGTCCTTGTTGGGAAACTAGAGATTAGGATAGACAAGTATTCTTTATATTCTATTTATATCTTTGACTTTTGTTTTATGTTGGCAATATTTATTGATAACAATGATTAACATATACAGAGTGTTACTATATGTCAGGGACTGTGCTAACCACCTTACATGCTTGCAACCCAACAGTCCTATAAAACAGAGATAATCACTCTCTCCTCTTTAGAGATGAAGGAATGATTTGTTAGGGAGTAATTTACTATAGTCACACAGCAAGTAATGAACAAGTAAAAAGTGGAATCCATGTCTGTGAGACTCTAAAGGTGAATTTCCTAACCTGTTCTATACTAGGAGATTCAAACATAAACATGACCATGAGTGTTTTGAAAGCCTTTTTCTGTTGGCTGCCCAAGTTAAGGATCAATGCTACTAGGACTGATGTGACCAAAACTATTGACATCTGCTCGTTATTATCATTATTTGTTTGATTCAATTTTGATTCAAAATGAACCACCAAAACTGACTGAATTGCATCAGAACAAGCTTTCCCTTGCTACCATTTTCTATGAATATCAATATTAAAAGTTTTAAATAGCAGCCCAATGGGAAAAAAGTATATAAGATGTTCAATCCATGTCTAATTGCCACCTATTAACTCACCAATCCATGACTGCATTGAAACTACCAAAATATACCAAAGATACTGGCAGGGAAGTTAAAAAGATTTTTTTTCTGGGACCAACAAATTTATTTCCAAATGGATATCAAAGCACTGTGCATCATTGAGAGATGGCATTTTTGATGCTGAGAGTTTCCCATGATTCTTCTAGTTTGGGTTACAGGTCCCTGCATGGTTTCTCCCAGCACTCTGGATTCACTCGTATCAGAACACTAGCCTGTGAACCCCTGAGGTGCAGGGCTCCTGATGTTTGTCTTTCTATCCCCTGACGGAGACATATTGTTGTTTTGTTTTTTATTATTTTTTATCAAAGTAGAGTTGATTTACAATGTCAGGTTAGTTTCAAGTATACAGCCAAGTGATTCAGTTTATATATATATATGTTCTTTCTCAGATTCTTTTCCCTCATAGGTCACTACAAAATATTGAGAATAGTTCCCTGTGCTATACAGTAGGTCCTTGTTGGTAATCTATTTTGGAGACATATTGTTATGGGCATAATCCAGGCCATGGTCAACAATTTTTTTCTATAAAGGACCAGATAATAAATATTTCAGGCCTTTAATACTATACAATATCTGTGGCAACTATTCAACTCTGCTGCTGTAATGAAAAAACAGGGATGGACAATACATAAGTAAATAGGTGTGGCTGTGTTCCAATAAAGCTTTATTTGTGCACACTAACATTTGAGTTTCAGGTAATTTTTATGTGATACAAAACAGTATTCTTGTTTTGATTTTTTTTCAACCATTTTAAAATGTAAAAACTATTTTTGGCTTATGGGCTGTACAAATACAGTGAGGGGGCCAAATTTGGCCAGTAAGCAATAGTTTGCCTACCCCTACTCTGGGCAATCAATACACATTTATTGACTGGTTGAATGACTAGGTAATTGTGAGAAATTAGTCTCTGCTCAGGCTGAACACATGATGAGACTGCACATGTGATAAAGGCAAGCTTTTGTGTCATGACTTTCAATTCCCACTTTAGAAATAATCATAAAGGATAGGAAAAGTAATCCTGAGGTAGTAATTAGTAGGCAAGCCAAAATGACACAGGGCCAATAATTGATATCAAACTAAAGATTTCTGGAAAAATCCAGGTTACATGTAGACTGACTCAACAAAAAACTATTGCAGTTCATCCTCACCAACAGGTAAGGACTTTTAGCTGCTTCTCTGATCTCTTGCTCAGCATCCTGTTTGATCTGCCTTTGGGGACTGGGGAACATCTATTCCCACATCTCGCTCTTACTCTGCTCCTTACCCAGGCTCATATTAATTATTTAATTATTTGAGTACACCAGTTGCCTTGATTTTAAAACTCAAAGTTTATTTATTGAGCAGATCTGAAATTTTTCACAGATAAATTGCATTGTTGTGCCCTGGCATTTTGTGTATTTAGTTTGTCTGGGGAAAACATCTTACAGAACAGAGTCCATCCAAGTAGATGTAGGATGGTACTTGCAGGGCTGGGTTACTGACAAAAATGAGGGTGAGTCTTGAGGCACTGGTAGAATTGGGCAGACCCTGTCCTTGCCTGCCTTATGAAATCCCTAAACTCAGAGGAACAATCACGTTTCAGTCCCATGAATCCCTGTTAAGAATATTCAGCACTAAGACTTCATATTAATGGATTCCATCACTTTCTAGTGTGGGTTTCTTAAGAGGCACAATACCCTTCCCTCTTCGGACATTGCTGAGATGCCTGAACTTCTAGGATACAGACAGTCAAGTCCCTGCCCTCTCCCTACTAGCCAAGCCAGGTCAATCCCATATGCTCACATGTCATCACTTCTCCTCTCCAACCAAAATCACTCAAAAGCAAGAGAATACATGAAGAGTTACTTGATTTATTAATTAGGGAAAATAATGTGCCTTACTTTAGAAGTTGTTCTTTGAATTTTATGAACTTGTATCTGACTGTTTATAACATTTAATCTCTGGCCTGAAATGCCTGACTTCAAAAGGAAATGGTGGATGGCGTTATGATATAGAGGAATTCAATAGGGGATTCAAGAGTGCTTGTAGCAGTCATCACAATATGTGATCATAGGTTTATTTGCTGAAGTACTTATTCATTGTTACCCTTCTAGACTGTGAGCCCCATAGGAGTGAGGAGTCTACAGTAGTGTAAAACAGAGCCTGATATACAACCAATACTCAATTAAAATGTATTGACCAAATAAATGATTAAAGTGATCAAGAGTTAGCTGACAAATGATCATAGCTGTTTACTTGTAACAGGAAATAAAAAGACACTTCCAGCCCTACTTATACCACAGTGCCGTGTAAAACAGTTAAGTGTCTCTGCTTTAATTCAAGGTCTACTCTTGTCTAGCACATGTGTGTTAGCTTCTGCTTAACTAGTGCCTCATGTGATTTTGACCTTCTGCTTCACCCATCTCATACTCTCCTTTCCTTACTGTAGCCCACACTACCTCACTGGCTCCTTCTTTTTTTATTTTTTATTTTTTTTTACCTCTGATTATGTTATGCAAAGGCAAATTAGTTAGGATGCTTGTAGTCAACTGTCAGAAACCCAAATTTAGCTACCTATACAAAAAGAAAATTTATTATAAAGGTACTAGACTGTCTTGTGAAATGAAAGGCTAGAAATGTGGCTCAGCCTCAAGGAAAAAATGCAATCAAGGACTCACAAGTATGAAGTTTCTCTATCTTGCTCTCTCATCTCTCTCCTCTGCACATGTGTTCAATTCTTCCCTATTTTTCTGCTTTCCTCGGCTTCTTAGGCCATATGGCTTATTTTTATGACAGTAGAGAACCTGGTCCAACCACTTGAGGTTCCAAATCCAAATTTCTAGAAAGAGATTTCTTAGTCCAAGTGCTTATCCCTAGACTAAGCTGCAGCCATGTGGAAGAGGGTGGGTCAGTGGAGGAAAATTTCTGGAAAAGGTGCCAGGGTGGGGGCTACTTGACAAGCAATCTCATGAAGAGTGTACTACAAAAGGGTAAGGATGAGCTAAATATGCCTCCAAAACCCTTGATTTGGAGGTATGATGGAACTCCCCCTGTGAACAGACAAGACAAGGAAACGGGAAGGATCACAAGGGACAGAGGAGTAATTCTCTCCAACCCACGTCCAAGGTGTAGGAGAGTTCTGACATTGTTAGTTTACTCTAAGATATCAAAAGTTGTTGGATGAATTACTAGGCTTTGAGGTCCTCATCTCCTCCTCTATTCTAAATGAAGCTCAGAAAGGATGGAGAAACGAATATTAGCTAGGACTAAATAAATTTAACATTAGGTAAATCTAGTGAAATTCTGAAGGAGAATTTTATGTTAAGCTCAAACTAGACAATCAACAGATATCATTTATTGGTTCCACCTTTACGTGGCATGTTCAGGCACAGTGCTAGTGACTACAGGTGTCAAATTAATATAAGATCCCCTTCTCTAAAGAATCTCATGTCCAAATAAATATCTATGAAACAGTGTTAACTGCTGTAAGAGAATATATATATAATCAGAATTATGGGTTCCTGATGGAAGGTATTATAATTCAGCTGGACCATCAAGGAAGACTTCAGAAAGGAAGTAGTATTTCACTTGAGTCTTCAAAAATGAGTAGGAGTTCACCAAGTAGAGAAAGTGGAGGGAAGACATTCTGTGCAAATGGTGCTGCAGAAACAATGTTTGACAGTATCATGTTTTTTGTTTTGTTCACTCTGAGGACCAGACGCTCAATGAGGAATAATTAAATCTGGCTCACTTAAGGCCAGATATCAATCCACTTTATGAAGACACAAAGTAATAGATGAAAATGATTGGAACAAATTTGTGAAAGTAGAAAAATACATACAATTGTCCAAATCATAATTCTCTGAAGCAATCTAAGTGATAGTCTAAAGCTTTGGGATGAATGCTGAAAGACTTATTCCTGTTCCAGGCTGCACATCTCTGCTTCCACCTGTTCAATTACTTCTGAGCCTCCCGCTCTCCTTGACCCTCACTAATATGCACTGGTCTTGTGTATCATTTCTTGTTGTTTGTAAGAAAATTCTTATTCTTTGTGATGCTCATATTTCACTAAATACCACGTCTGCCATGGTATATTTAAGGAGGTCAGGTTTCCTCTAAGACATTCTGTAAATGATTTGGCCCTAAGGACAGCATCCTTCCTTTTGTACAGCTATGGCTCATCAGCTCTGAGTCTGTGTATTACATCTATTTGCTCAGGCCAATATTCTGCCCGCCCCCTGGAGAAGGCAGACTCTTTTCCCTTCTAGTATATGTTTTGTCCCTTGGTGCTATATGTGACAATGAGTTCCTAAACTGAAAACAAAACTCCCATTTGGCAGACATAGGGCTGCCTCCTCATTTCTGGTTAAATACTATTAAAAATCCTACCTGTCTGCTACATTTCAGCAGTGTAATTTGCCATTTCCCTCCTATACTCAGGTATCCTACCTAGAGGTATAGGAAAGTGATGCTTATACATGTTTTGTGGAAAAGTAAATAATTATAATAATTTTCTCTGAGTGATGTGAACGGCAGAGGAAGGGGAATGTTCTAGGAGGAACAAGAGAATAAAAGGATATAAATGGTGATTTTCAACTATAGAAAAAAACTGATGGTGATATGAGTCTTCGGACTATTTTTAACAAACAGACAACCAGAGCTTACTAGAGCAAAAATTAGGTACAAAAAAAGTAGAGGTATGATTTTTGCATGTGTGAATCCACAAAGAAAATAAATTTTTTAAATTTCAGAGATTTTTAAAATAATTTCTCTTTCAGAAGGGAGCATTCTCATTTCTCATTAGATTATCAATAGGGGAGGAGGAATAAATTTTAATTTTTACATTTACATTGTAAGAGAATAAAATGAGAAAGAAACAATTAACCGAAAAGTATTGCGCTGAGATTTGAAAGACTATGAAAAGCTTTGGGCTGAATTCTGTTTTCTTTTAATTTTTATAGTCATTCCTTTTCAATAATCACTGCCATGAATCTGTGTGCATCAAAAATTGAAATGCTGTGTATTTTCAAAGCACTAAAAATTCCTCAAAACAGCTCCAGTGGTTCAAAATATGCATGATGATCATAATAGCCACCTATAAATACTGTAGATCTAACACATGATAAATAAACATTACCAAATATTTGCACATTCACATTTGTGTGTGTGTATATATATATATATATATATATATATATATATATATATGGAGTGGAAAGGAGAGAAGACAGAGGGAGAATATTTCTGTTAATGCTTGCAACTAGTTGGCAAATATACATCTCACACTATTACTACATTGCATGGGACTTATGGGAATATGTATTTCTGTATTGTATACATAAACATGGAAATTGGAATGTTCACATGTACACATGCATACATATTTTAAATAACATTTTAAATGCACTTTGAAAATACATATGCATATACATACTCACACACATTCTGAAATGCCATCATTCAACATAATTCATGATGTGTATTGAAATGTATCAAAGCAGAAACACATTCCAGAAAGAAATACTCACTGGTGCAATTAAATCATAAAGGAGTTTAATTTGTTCGCTTAGTAGCTAAATGTTTTTTCAACATTTTGGCCGGCAGTTTCTTTAATGAGAATGTACCTGGAATGAATTAAATTTGGTTATTATTTAAACTCATGAGTTAAAGTGTTTCTTCAGGGAGTGCACTTATGCTTTGATGCATTTCAATGAATATTGTTCTTGAAAATGCCTGTTTCAACTACTTGAAACTTGAAAGCTGAAAATTCTCATAATAATCTGGTTTATGAAACTAACCACGAATATGTATGGGATACATGGACATGATGTGCCTCTCACTCTTTTTTTACATAACAACTTTATTAAGATATAATTCACATATACAATTTACCTATCTAAAGTGTACAAGTTAATGCTCTTTTTAGTGTATTCACAGAGTTGTGCAACCAGCACTACAATTAATTTTAGGACATTTTCATCGCCCCCGAAAGAAGCCTTGTACCCATCAGAACTCATTCTTCATTTCCTCCTACCTCACCTCCCTGCTAGGCAACCTCGAATCTACTTTCTGTCTCTATGGATTTTCCTATCCTGGACATTTCATATAAACAGAACCCAACAATATGAGGTATTTTGTGACAGGCTTCTTTCACTTGGAATACTGTTTTTAAGGTTTATCCATGGGGTGGCATGTATTGTACTTCGTTTCTTTTTATTGCTGAATAATATTCCACTCTATGGATATATCACACTTTATTTTTCCATCCACCAGTTGATGGACACTTGGGTTATTTCCACTTTTTGACTATCATGAATAATGCTGCTATGAACATCTGACTATAATTTTTTATGTGGACATATGTTTTCATTTCTTTTGGTATATACCTAGGGGTGGTATATAACCAATGGCTGGTAATATGGTAACTCTATGTTTAACCTTTTGAGAAATTACCAAATTGTTTTTCCATATTGGCTGCCCATTTACATTCTTACCAGCAGTGTATGAGGATTCCAACTTCTCCATGTGTAACTCACTTTGATGTCTACAGTCACTCCTCCTAATTCATCAAATCAATGCTTCTCCTAAATGCTAGACTCTGTGCTCTACTGTGTCTTTCGGATGGATGCATGTGAGCATAGCCATAACAGATGAGATATGAGCCCTGATTTACTACTGTTGTATGCATTGCCAAAGCACACCAGATATACCAGCCCTCCGTCAAGCACACGATTAAAGCTATCCCAAGAACACTCTGTACACTGAGTTTTATCAACACTAAAATGAGGGAGCCTGGTCCAGAATGAACTAGGCTACATCCACACTTGTTTGTGGAACTGATTGTTTCCATTTGAAACCTATTTGGTGGCACCTCCAGCTCCATGAGCAAGCTAGGTATGTAAGGAGGAGGCACAGATACAATTTTAGATCAACTTAATGTATCTTAAAAATACAAACCTTGAAACTGTTTAAACAATAGCCACTTGAGAAATAAATCAGTCTAGTAAGGGAAAATGATCCTATAGGTTGTTTAGATTCTTGAATAAGTACCCTCCTACATTCTCAGAAGAGACTCCAGTCTTTCACTGCTAGAGTAATTTTAGACACACTATTACTCTTTCCTAAAATTATCATATGGCACATGTTTTAAAATTTGAATGAATTGTAATTTACTGGGTTATGTGAATGTTGCAAATTGTTTTGCTGTTTCCAAAACAACCTTGAATAGGATATATAAGGGAAACACTAATGAAGGTTAATTATATTTAATTAACTGAATTGTTCACTTTTTCATATTTTTTCTGCATACTATAGGCACACAATCTCAGTGAAAAATTAGCATATATACCAACCCTCACTATTGAAATACACTATTTTACAGTGAGGTTTTAGGGGGTTAATGCCACAAGAACAATAATAATGATGATAATAACAATAACACCCCTACATGCATAGAATGTGCCAGGAAATACACTAATTGTTTTACATATAACGTAAATTAATCTTCACAGCAACCCACCAAAGTGGGTGTCATTAATCTCTCCAATTTACAGATGAGAACATTGATCTTGGGAAGTTAAATTACTTACTCGTCTTTTATTATGCAGCAAGTGATGCTGAGCCAAGACTAGAACCCAGGTTTGTCTGATTCCAGTGTAACCTCCAGGCCATGCTGCATCTAACAAAAAGGGCTTTAACCACTAAAAAAAGAGACAGTTCTGTAATATATTTTCTATAGCTGCAATTCTCAGCATCTTTACTCCCCATTGAAAAGCTCATTATTTCAGTGGATCACTGGCAACAAAACACTGTGTGGATTAACAAAATAGTATATCTCTTACACGTATTAACTATTTCTTTAAATATGTACAGTATTTATTGTTTAATAAAATACAAATTCATTATTGTTAAATTATACTAACCTTACTATTACTTTGTAATATTTCAATCAACAGATAATGAAAATACAACTATCAATATGTTAGGATCTGGAAAATTACATTATATTGGAAAGGGAGCTTCATATATGAAAATGCTAATACCTATAAGAGCTAGAGAGTTTTCATAGCCTTAATGAATGAAATGTACTTCTAAGCATAGAGAAAGCAGTTACATATGCCCATTAACTGTAAAATGTTATGAAAAAACTATAAAATACAGCATGTGCTTGAAAATTACTTACTTAGTTGTTTCCATTTTGTAAATATGGGATCTAAAATACTAAAAAGACTAATTTTCTCGGTGTTAACAGAAATAAGGAATCATTGTCATAACAAACAACTGTATCTCGACTATTCACTCAGAGCTCAGCTCCTGGAACACACTAGAAATTTAACCAATATCTTAAAATAAATGTGCAACTTGTGACCTGTATTCTGTGCTACCCTCCAGAGACCTTTTTACTTATTTTCCTAAAACTAAAATGTCTTTCTGGTTTGCTAAATTTAGAGCAGCAATCTTAGCATTGTCCTTAATTAAAATTCAATAAAACCCCTCAATTTAAAAGTTATCATGGTCAAAACTGTGGGTGAGCTACAGAAACCAGAGATAAAGGCAGTTAAAATGGATTTAGCCACCTGTGAGGTGTAGTCAGCACGCTGAAATGCATGGCCCAGAGTGTTTTCACTGCTATGATAAAATGAAACACACACGAAAAAGTAAAGGAAGCATTCAGATATGACAATTAATAAATAATTATCACAAAATTAGCAGTAAATAAGGAATCGCTTATTAATCCAGTGTTACCTAATATTCAAAAACAGATTCAACATCATGTCTTAGAAAACCCATGAGTTTATCAATCATACACATATAAAAATGCTACTCATCATCTAGATCACATATTCTTGATGTTAGAAGTGAGAGATCTAGAGAACTTACTGGGACCAAAGAGGGCCTGTATCTGAATCATTCAAAGGTATGTCATATCGCATATAAAATTTATATAGAGGTAAAACAGGTAATTCTACATTTTACTATAAGAATCACCATCTGCATAATTATTATTACATAAATTTAATCCACTAATATTCACTCAGTAATATAATTTTGTGCTGGATATACTCATATTCTAAAAGATTATACTTAGCTTTAAATAATATTTATTGATTAACAAATATTTATTGAGTATATACGGTGTACTGCTATAAAGTGAATGGTTTATTTATTTATTTATTTTTGGCTGCATTGGGTCTCTGTTGCTGCACGCGGGCTTTTCTCTAGCTGCGGTGAGTGGGGGCTACTCTTCCTTGTGGTGCGCAGGCTTCAGTAGTTGTGGCTTGCGGCTCTAGAGCACAGGCTCAGTAGTTGTGACGCACGGGCTTTGTTGCTCCGTGGTATGTGGGATCTTCCGGGACCAGGGCTCGAACCCGTTTCCCCTGCATTGGCAGGCGGATTCTTAACCGCTGCACCACCAGGAAGCCCAATGTGAACAGTGTTTTGAAAGACACTGTCTTAGAAACCAATATCCGAAATCTTATATCTCTGCACCCAGCTAGCTCTGGACATTCAAAACCTACATTCTTTATTACAATTTGGTTTTCTCACATGTAAACTAAATTAATTCCACCCATCTCATAAGGTTATTTGGAAAATTAAATTAAATGAGAAATTTAAGTTAAAATATTTTGTAAACTGTGAAATAAATCACAAAATTGGCCAAATCAGTAGCTTGGCATCTATATGAAAGACAACATTGCCTAATTTTTTTTTTTACTTTTTTCTTTTTCTTTTATTTTGTATCTATATGAGAAAATGATGTTCACGAAACTTATTGTGGTAATCATTACACAATGTATGTAAGTCAAATCGTTATGCTGTACACCTTAAACTTATGCAGTGCTCTATGTCAATTATATCTCAACAAAGCTGGAAAGACAAAAATAAAGATAAAAGGATTGTACATTCTAAAAAAAAAAGAGACCATATTGAAAACATTCACTTTAGCAACTTCTGATAGACAGGAAAACCTGATTTTAATTTACTACTGACTTTTACCAAATTTTTAAGCTTTAGTTTATGAGACAGGTCACAACTCTTTTCCCCAGTTACTAACACGCTGATTGTTTCAAATTCTGCCTAATTTTTAAAGCATTTTTCAAACATCCATTTTGGCAACAGAAACCCAAATGTATTTTAATAAGACAAAATGGGTACTATTTATAAAAATTATTAACAAAATTTATAGTCTCAATTCATATATGTAGAGTGGCTTTGAATCAGCTAACTCAAGCCAAAATTCCTCAGTCCTAATATTAGTACCTACTAGTACAAATATCTTGTATGACCACAGTGGTATGGATATTTTCTTAACTTTTTCAATTTTCTTTTGTCTACACGATATCAAAATGATCAGTTTCTCTTATTACACACAACTAAGAATAATAAATTAATTTCCCTTCTAGCAATTAATGACATAATTTTTATAAGATTCTATACTCCTAGATTACTAAACAGAGTTGTGAAATCCTCTCCAAGGCTCTCATCAGTTTCTTATTTTCTATGAAAAAATAAACTTTTCTGTAGAATTACTGAGATACAACTAAGCTGATGCCACCTTTGGAACAGTTAAAACGTAGAATTTCCAAGTGACTTTCCAGATAACGGCTTTCCAAAAAGGAGGTTTAGATGACCCAGAACCATGGGCAAATGACAGTGTTTATAAAGAAAGAACAAGCAACTAGAATCATCTGGAAAACTGCTGTGAATGCATTTAAGATACACAAGCGTTAAACTTTTAAGCATATTTATTAAGTCACTCAACAGATATTTGAGGGGTTTTATGCATCAAGCAATGAGCAGTAGGAATATAAAGGTAAATCTTACCCAGACCATGCACATAAGGATTATGCACTGAATAATGGAGCTGAGAAAGACACATCAGATATAGAAGCAGATAAAAATACAGATTCAAATACAGCTGTGTATGAGAACTATACTATAAGATAGAAATTGGTGTGACACAAAATATATACAAATATAAAAATTTCAGAAGTGGTAACTTAGTAGAAGGATTAGAGAAAACATCTTAGAATACAGGGTCTTGGAAGAGCGTGGTGCCACTGAACATAACAGTAGGGAAGGCAGGTTTGTTAGACCTAGAACCATGAAAGCAAAGACACAGCATGGGAAATTATGAATTGAGTTCAGATAATAGTGAGGCCACTTGACTAGAGTAAGAGAGCCTAAAAGTAACCATTTGGAGATAAGTTTATAAATGAGGTACAGTCATATTATAAGAGGGCATTGAGTATCAAGGATATTTAGGATATTTGGCTAATATCTGGTAAAATTTTTGAAACTTTGGAGACTTTTTAATACTAATATAGTACATGTGACATATTACATTGTAGAAGAAATTTTATAGGAATATTAAGTTGGCAAACATTCAAAAAAGGAATTAAAATGAGGAAAAGCTAAAGAAGGGAGGAACGGGAACTACTGTAGCAGCAAGATGCAATGTAACTGGCAAAGTGGGAAGTTAAAGAGGCCTGCACTTAGCTACAAGAATGAGAGAGAGAAAGAATGTTGTAAAGACAGTTTAGAGAGACGATTGGCAAGCAGTTGTAAGCATTTGGATTTAGAGTTAGAAATTCTATTTTTTTTTTACCCTTTGGCAAGTATTATCTGGCATTTATCCTGTAAATTTCCATATCTGCTAGAGCTATTAGGGTAGAAGTAGAAGGAAGGAAGGAAGGATTGTGATTTACCTATTCTCCATCTTTCTGAGCAGTATTTGACAAGGTGAACAATTCTATAATATCAAGTGCTCACCCTCCATTTAATTTTTCATCTATAAACAGACTACAACCTATATTCTCCCCCACCTTAACCTTGATTTAAAAACATCCCTGCTTATGTGCTGATGCTCTAGAACCCCCAGGAAATAGAGGTGGGGTTCCCATAAACTGAGGTTAAAACAACAGCAGTTTGCAATGGCACCAACAAGGATTTAAATGACAAATTTTTTGAAGTGTATTACATCAAGACATGCTTACATCCTAAGCTGAGTAATGAGCTGAAGACAATGAAAGGCTAAACAAACAAAAGTCATCAAATCAATGAGATGAAAATAAAAATATGAAACCCCACAAAAGTCAATAAATTTGGATAAGTTTCAAAAGAACTCCATTCCATCAGCACCTCTGTGCCCTAAATGTGTACTACCTGCCATGTTTTCTCCAATTCGCATTTTAAAACTCTTGGTTTCTCTTAATACTTGGTCTAATTCCTTTACGTGCTCTAACTTTCTACCACTTACTTCCTTCTCTGAACTTAACTCCCTAGCCTGGGATTGAGCTATCATTTTCACATTTACACTTATTCCTCTTTCCCTATTATATTCCCTTTTGAATGACTCATTCCAGATAGTACTACAAACACCTGAACACAAACAGCATCAGCGGCTTTAACCAGTGATGTAAGGGATCAAGGTGCCAAATGCATGGTCAGTATCTCCTCAGGACTAACAGTTTTGATGTCTTCCAGTCTCCTGTATTCTTTCAGGTCTTAATGTCAAAGGATTTTCTTTATTTTTTCCCTTGGGTAATATTTCAAGTTTATGATGTTTAAAGCTAGCCATGGATTCAGAAAAACCTAGCAAAGTCTGAAAGACATACAGGCACTCCAGCATGATAGGGAAAATTAGTCATCCAAATTGAAAGATGAAAAATAGATCTAAAAAAAATAAGGGGGATAGGGAGCATGGAGGGGGGGCAAAGGGTAGGGGTGGGTAGGGTAGACAGGAGAGAATAGTATTTTATCAAATCTTTCCCAACAGTGCATCTTGTTTGGATCATGCAATTTGAGCAGAATTTGGGGGTCAGTTTTTGTTCTTCTCTCCCATTTTTAGAATTGGTTTGCCCAACATTATGACACACATGTTCCCAGTTACCATAATAGACTACATATGTAACGTTAACTACATCGTTTCAGAGCTCCATTTGCAGATTCTACATTTTATTCGTCTCATACTCCTCCCCCACCCCAAAGGAGACAGGCTGTTAATCCCCTCCTCTGTGGGAAGCTTATGCTATGGCTAGCAAAATGTGAAAAAAAAAAGTCTTTGTATTCCAGTTGCCATGTTAGCTGTGATACGCACACATATACATTTCACCTCCAGTGTTGGTCTTCATTAATTCATTTTGGAATTCATAATGCAGCATTTCAGCATCGTCTTAGGGAAGCTCAGAGCAGATTTTTCTAGATGTGCAATATACTCACTTTACAATGAAGTTTTCAGCTAACATGAATAGGGGCATCTAAATTCATACTCTTTAGGCTGAATCTTAAATTTTGGTAAGCCCTGCTTGGAAACCCAGGCTCAGGATTCATCACAGAGAATATGTCTCATAGCACTGACGGGAACAATGAAAAGAGATTGGCTTTTTCCCACTATGTATCTGATGTGAAATCTAAGTATAACGAGAAAAGAGGAAAGTTCTAAATCACCTGAATAAACAGAAGAAGGGACTCTGTCATTGACAAACACAATATTTTAATTTCATATCAATACTTTCCAGCCATGTTAAACTTAAGTATATCTTACTTGGTGAGAGTGGAGAGTTAGTAAAAAACAACTGCTTGTTTCTGTGTAAAAAATGTAGTTAAAAAGACACACATCAGGAAAAGGGAATATAAAAGCAAAATGATTACTAAAAGTTTTGACTCTCACATTAAAATATCAGCACTTTGAATCTTAGCACTTTAGAAAGAGATTTAATTCACAAAATAAGCTTTATTGTTAGTTCTCGTAGAGCTCTGTTCCAGGAAAAAAATGCTTCATTTATGACTTCTAAGAAAATGTATATAAAGATGGGAAGAGTGTTTTAAAAATTTATTCAAAATAGATTTGTTTCTCCAACTACAGGAAAACTAGCTGAACACTTCAATAGGATTAATGTGTTCATATGACAATAATTTTTTCAAATGTAATACGGGCAGTTTTCTAAGAAAAAACTTTTTCATGAGATAATATATGTGTTTTTTCTCCAAAAACTTACAAAAGGATCATCAATTATTTCCATTCACCTTTAATCTTTTCCTGCATGTTCACCTTTGGAAATTCTTTCAATGGACAAAAATGACAGTTTTCTTTTCAAGTAAAATGTTTATAATTTCTAAGTTAAAAAATACTCTATTTATATGCAATCACATTTGATATAACAAACTAAGAAATCTTCTACTCTTTCTCTACCTACTTCTGCTTATTTCTTAGAGGACTCAACAATAAAATCATTATATTAAGCAGTATGATTTCCAAGAACTGAACAATCAAAAGTAATTTTTTTCTTATTCTAAGGTTGCAAATGTCACAACAGACATATAAAGAATACTTTTTTATTTAAAAGTGACAATAAATAATATATAAAAACACTGAGAACAGCCTTTGAAAATCTTAAACATAAGCAAAATTAAATAGTAACTTTCCAAAGGAAAATAAAAACTAGAAAACGTTGATTGTAAAATACCAAATTAAAAATAGTAGCAAGAGTACTGAAAAATTATTTGCAGTTTTACTGCATTATTTTTATTTCAGGATTTGTTTAATTTTCATGCAAACAAGAGAAGTGATATAATTATATGCACAAGTCATATAGGTCAGTTTTCCTCTCTAAATGTGTGTATTACCTCAATTAATAGTATCTCATCAATTCAATGTGCATCAAGAAACTCCTATATTAAAGATCATATTATACTTTTTCTTTTGAAATGCTGCTTGGAGATTGACAGAATCCCATACTCTACTGTACATACCTTAGATCTATCACTCTCATCTATCATTCTGCATTTCATATGAACTTGATTGTGACACATTACATTTGAATAAAACAGTGGTAGAACATGCAAACTCATTTACACTTCAATATTAATTGTTACACTTTTTATACACTAAATAAATGTACGTAATTGTTAAAATGCATGGAAATTAAGTCAAAGCAGTCAAATATGCATTGTTAGAAAAAAAGTATTTCCCTATCTTTTGCATAGCTATATATGAAGATGTATAGTAGGATATATATTAGTCATAGAAAAATGATATATATCTGTATGTAAAATTATTTAAGCAAATATTCTCCCTAATCTAGTAAAGCAGAATAAACTGTCATTGGGTTTAGAGTTCAGAAAACAGGATTTGTCTTTATTCTAAAATTGAAAGAAATTATTTCCTACATAGAGACCATTAAGAGAGAAGGTCAGAACTTTTGCAATTTGCAGCCCCAAATCTTAGGCAGCGAGATTTCCTTCAGGGTCAGTGACCTCTAACTACTGAAAAACCTATGAGAGGGGGTAAAGAAGGCCAAGACTGCAGCTAATCAATTGACTTTCAATAGAATCTCCTTTAGAAAGAGCTATGCCACTACAGACATTTTACCATTTTTCTGGTCAAAATCATGTGTCCCCAAAGAATGTTGTTAAAAAAAAGTTGGGGGAAGGGAATCAGCTGGCCACCAATTTTTCTAATTCTATCAAATCACAGCAGAAAATCATGTCTTGTGATTTAAACAATTAGGTTGCTATTAGCATAAAAGTGGTTTTGAATAGAAATTTGAAAATCCCTTAGAAACATACTACATACTACAACATTTATACAACAGTGATAATTTTTTTAGGTAGCAGTAGCATTTGAGCCAAACAACTACAGAATAGAAAAAAATTGTGAGCTAATACTCCTTAAAAGGAAAGTGGTTTGTGTGTGCACACAAGTGTTGAATACCTTAATTTAAGGGCAAATATTAATACCTCACTCAGCTTGAGGTCAAAGGACTTCAATCCACGAGAATATTTTTGTTGGAAGTAAGTGAAACTGTCCCCAGACCTTACCAATGACGGTGAACAAATATAGACCTTTTTTTTAATCTTAGACAAAACTTCTGGATCCTCCTTTAGAGCCTACTCACTTTCCCACAATTCTAGAACATGTTTCTAAACCTGGGCACTACTGACATTTTGATCCAGGTAATTCTTTGTTCTAAAAGTCTGTCCTGTACATTGTAAGAGGTTTAGTAACCTGACCTCTACCCACTAGATGCCAGTAGCATCCCCCTCCAAATTGTAATAATCAAAAATGTCACTGTATGGCACCAAATGTCCCCTGGGGGTAAAATTGTCCCCATTGAGACATGCTGTTCTAGAGGGAGTGGAATAACCTTTGTTAAAGACAGGCTCACTGAAGAAAGCAAGGAGTAATAGCTGACAGCTCTGCAGGGAAGGAAAAGACTGAGAAATGATTACAACTCTGCATAACAATCTGGGGTCACTTATGTAGGAACTTCGACCACTACAGTAAGTATGACCAACACTACAATAAATATGAATAGCAATTATTTCATTCTGCATTAACACAGAGGTGCCCTAGAGTGAGAGCATCCCTAAGTTATTGCTGAATAATCTAAATTATGTTCACTGTAGTGACCCTGAATCATTAAGGAATTATTAGTGTTTCTTTAGTGCACCCCATTAAAGAAAATAAAGAAGATATAGCACATTTGAGGATGATTTCCATCAAAAAATTGAACTTTCCTAAATTTAGGCCAATTGATGTTTATTGGGGGAAAATGCTTTTGTGTTGATAAGTATCTTAGATTTTCCAAGACAATGTTGATTTGGAATTTGTTTTTGTAGCTGTTCCTTAATGCTGGTTCAGAAAAGAGACACCACCCATAAAGGCAACACCTTATCCCTTGGCAAAATCCTACTAGATTATAATGTGTGCCTAGTTTGGCTCACAGGTATTACCAAAGACGAATGCTGCCAGCTCTTGCCTGATCAGGAATGTCTGCGAGAATGCTAGAGAGAGGTGTGTGTTTAGGCAAGACTTAGCCAGTTTCCAAAGCCCAGGTCAAAGAAATCTGTATTAGTCTGGGCTCTCCAGGGAAACAGAACCAACAGCATATACATATATAGGTATATAAAGATAGGGAAAGAGATTTACTATAAGGAATTGGCTCACATGATAATGGAGGCTGAGAAATCTTAAAATATGCAGTCAAAGGCCCTAGAGACAAAGGAGAGCTGATGATGTAAGTTCCAGTCTAAGTCCAAGTCCAAAGGCAGGAGAGGACCCATGTCCCAGCTCTAAGATAGGCAGAAAGAGGGTTAGTTCTTTTTTACACAGTCTTTTGCTCTATTCAGGCCTTTGCCACTTTGGATGAGGCTTACCCAGGTTGGGGAGGGCAATCCGCTTTACCCAGTCTACAAATTCAAATGTTAATCTCATCCAGAAACTTCCTCACAGACACACCCAGAATAATGTTTAACCAGACACCCTGTGGCCCAGTCAGGTTGAAACATAACATTAACCATCACAAAACTTGATGTAGAGAGAGCCTGCAAAACAAGGCTGGTACAAAGTAGGAGAAAGAACAGCAGAGAGAGACAAAGGAGCCCACCACCCCAAGCAAAACAATGTGGCAAGAGTCACAGACCAAATGGGTATGTGTAGATCAAAGACTTTATTTTGCAAGAAATTTTAGAAATTTGACTTACCCTTTAGAGTAAACAAATAAATGAGCAAGCCCAATTCTAAAGTTTGACTGGCAGTCTGAAACAGGAGAATGGAAGTAAGAAAAGAACTAGGACAGGTATCAATCAACCTTTCCATCATGATGTTCTATAGACCTCACTTCTCCCTGGGGCCATGAGGAGAGGGTTGGGTAAAGGGACTCCAGACAGAGCTGCCAAAGGGACTGGAAAGAAGTCAGTGATAATGTTCTCTGTCCATTTGTGTTTTAGATGTTAAAATAAATCAGTAAATATTCATAGAGACAGACTTCAGTTTGGAACCCAGCTCAGTCACTCACTAGTTGTGTAATTGTGGGCAAGTTAGTTAACTTCTCTGATCCTTAGTTCTCATGTAGTAAATATACAAACTAAGTAAAATCCTGATGATATGAACATTCACATCTGATCACACTGCCAGTGACTGGCTGCCAGTGTTCACCAAGTCTCTGTTCTCAAACGAAGGTGGGCCAGACAGGCTTGGGGTTTCATCAGTGATTGCTTGTGGTCATTTGGGACTATCTTGGGTCAGTGTGTTGTCACTTGTGCACAGTATATGTCTCTCTTTCTTAAGTTTTGTGCTTTTCATCACAGAACAGACCACCTGAAAAGTATTGTTGTTCATTAACTTTGCAGTAATGCAAACCTGTAATTTCTGTGATTAAATTTTCTGAATACCCTTTTGGTGTTATGGTGAGGTTTTACAGTATCTATCTAATAGGGCAAGGCAAAGCAGGTCTAGGTTCTGTAGGGCCTTAAGTTAATACAATTTTGGAAGGCTTTTTCAAGAAAAAAGGAATACAAAATTATTAACATAATATTACGTATGAAAGATAATGTTTACTTAGAATGTAAAAGAGAATTATACATTTTTTAATGATAAATTTAAAAACAGGGCTTTGGAAGAAGCTGTTGTAAGTGAATAGTCCAGAAAATGTAAACTTTATTAGCTTCTGGGGTTGGATGAGGATTGAAGAAGATTATGCATAGAACTACTTAATGCCTCATAATAAGAACATACCTTCAGCAAATGTTAGCATTTTTATCATCATTATCAAAGTGGTCAATAATAGTGATTATCTACCATGTACCAAGTCACATGGCACTTGAGGACATCAGAGGTTTGGAGAAAGGCCGTGATGATGGATCAAAGCCTTCTTACCTCCTCTTCTCTCTCCTCTTTCTGAGAACCCTGACCACTGCAGCCCAGCACAGAGTAGGAAAAGATGTCATATGCAGAAGTATCAAGTAAGGAAAGGGACCCCAGACCTACTGGCCTGATTAGCAGAGTCAACCTTGGAAAGTCAGATGTCAGAGCTATATTGTCTTCTGGTGCTATAAAAATGAAAAATTGATGGGCTTCCCTGGTGGCGCAGTGGTTGAGAGTCCGCCTGCCGATGCGGGGGGCACGAGTTCGTGCCCCGGTCCGGGAAGATCCCACGTGCCATGGAGCGGCTGGGCCCGTGAGCCATGGCCACTGAGCCTGCGCGTCCGGAGCCTGTGCTCTGCAACGGGAGAGGCCACAACAGTAAGAGGCCCGTGTACCGCCAAAAAAAACAAAGAAAAAAAAAGAAAAATTGAAGATAGAACCATTTTGTAGTAATAATCACAAATATAATTACAATGCACTGCAATCAGCAAAATACGTATATAAACAAATAGTTACGGAGTACAAACAAAAGAAAAGCAGGTCGTTAATTTTGTCCAGCAACATTAGAGAAGGCTCATAAAGGAAGAGATATTTGAGTAAAATTCTAGACGGGGGGGGAATGATGTGCAAAGGAAGATGTGTAGAACAGGTGTCGACCAAGTGAGACAAGCAGGTAGTAACGTGGACTTACATAGGATGACAGGAGATGAAACTGCAGAGGTAGTTTGGGATGGAATTGCCTGCCATGGTAAAGTATTTGGCCTGAGGGAAATGGGGAGCTAATTAACCACTGATTTTTTTTTTTTTTTATGAGCTTTATAATAACGGCCTTGGAGAAGCTATGCAGGGGTCACTTCTAGAGGGGTAAAAGCTACTGTCAGGGAAAGTGCCCTTGTGTAAGGGTGTACAGGCCGTGCACTGCACAACTCCAAGGGCATGTCATTCACATAGACTATAGTAAGAACAACACTCCTTCGAATTTTATACGTCATGAAAGGACAGTGATCCAATGAGGGATCATGAAGAACTGAACCAAGCAGATGCAAAGAGGATGAAAACCAGGTACCAGCACCAAGAAATACTTCCGAGAGGAAATTAGCAAGTATGGGAGACCATACTTCTCTTCAGTTTCTCAGATAGTTGTTGATGCTTTTAGGAAACTTGGGGGCAAACTTGAAAATACAAGCCAATTCAATCTTAAAAGCATTTTGGGAAAGAATCATCTCTTCTTAGGACTTCATGTTGACCAACCCATCATTAATGATAAATAAATGTTCAGAATGAAACACTGCAGCAAATGAGAAGCTGGAAAGTCAGGGTGTTTCACATGGACTACTCAGGACACTTAGGAGCACTTTCCCGCCCAGGCACATCTTGTTTGGAAAAACAAAATAAACAGACGAACAAAAACATCACTTGTTTCCATTTACAGAGAGTTCAGCAAAATTGCATTTGTCTTACTTTTCTCACCAGTTTCATTTACTATGGATTTATGGAATTCACGTTCACATTACCTTTAGGGCTCAAAGTAAATCCACAAGTATAACAGAATGCCAAAACAGGAGAGGAAAGCGTCAAGTGCCTGTAAATACTAACTATGCACAAAAGTCATTCCGCCCATTCAGTTAAAACCAGAATCTTCACCTCGTCTTAATCTATTTCTCGTCACCATTTACCTGAACTAAACTTTGTTAGCAAAGCCCCAAAGCAGTAATATGTCATTGACTTGAGATTTTTCTGTCATTTATAACAGAAAGGAATTCTCTTGTCTTCAGCTACATCACCCAGACTCAAAATAAGACTAATCTGTTTCATAAGCCCCAGTAAGTTCATGGTTCTTAGTCTGCCATTTCTTCATTATCAGACAATGATCAACAACCAGAAAAGAGAGTCAACTACTTGAAAACACTGGTCTTTTTACCTTTATTTTCCTACCATCACAATGGCTCTCTGATATTTAAAAGACCTAATAGATTTTGCTGTTTATATTGTAATCTCCTGGGAGCTCTTTAGAAAGGCAGAATCTCAGCCTCCACCCTAAACCTACTCAATCAGAATCTATATTTTCACAAGAACTGAGATGACTCTTGTGTAAGGTAGAGTTTGAGAAGCACTGCTCTAACCCGCTTCATGGGAGATGAAGGTACCAGGCTAATTAGCTGCTCTATCAAAACCACCTTAAACACACACGCATTACTAATAAACCAAATGAGGTACATGAGTTTTCCACACAGAAATAATTTGGCTAGTGGACAGTTCAAATAAAAGGATGAGAAGACGAGACAGAAAAGGAAAAAGCCCACCAAGAACATGGGAAAATACAGGCTCCAATTAGAAGCACTGAAGTTTCCAAGTTTTGAGGCTGATTCCAATAATTCAACTCTTAAAGACTGCCCACAAAATACAGAGAATTTGGTCCTTTCCCCTTATTTGCATGAGTAAATACCTTCCAACGAGGGCAATATTCACTTCATATCATATTTTAAGATGATTATAGCCAATCTCAGGTGGTTAAAGTTGTTTAGCCTTTAGCCTTGTACCTTATACCCCACCTGAGGCATGCTGAGCTCCTTGGAAATGGGCTGCCTGTTGTGCTGTACTGCTTAATTATTATATTAACATACTAAAGCTTCCTTTGAATTAGCTCTTCTCTGTGAGTGTGTTTATTCTATAGAAAAGCCCTTCAGTGATTTGCAATGAAGGTAATTTTTCTTGTCAGCTTACTTCAAAAATCCAATAAGTATAAATCCAATGCAATTTGAGTTTTGCCAACATTTTGCTCCCATTTCATTCTGTTTCCTTCACATCCTTTTTTTTTTTTTCTCTTGAAACCCCAAGTGCAAAGCTTCATTTTCTGAATGCAAAGCAGGCTGCAACCTCTCCCAGAATACAGTGTTGCTCTGTGGCTCTGGCTCCCATGACGCTGGGCACCTCTGCCTACGGTGGGCAGAGTCCAGCCTGCCTAGTAAGACTGCATCAGAGCACGCTGAACTTTGGCCCACTTGGCAAGATTCGCACATTGACTCACTGAAAACTGACGGACGTTCCTATCCATAGGCATAAAGCAAACGAATAAAAGCTTTTTTGGAACAGTGCACATACAAAACTGCCATCCCCAAATTCACAGTCATCTTTATACCTGTTGCCTAAATCTAAACCTGTAGGGTGCTGGCAAGAAATTCTTAGTCCACAGCAGCAAAAAAAGCATGGAATATTCTGTGGCATTCCAAGTCAAAACTCACTTCTCTGGCGAGCACCCTTACAAGTAGTAAGTCCTGTTTCGAATTACTTCAGCCTCACCCCACAGTGTGCTCTCTTTAAAATTTTAGCATATGGTAAGGACTGAAGTTAAAGAATAAATATTGATTTTATTTGAGTTGCATGCATGCCCTCACGATTTTTTATTATTTAAGATTCAGGGGAAGAACTGCTACCCCCACAGGCTGTAAGTTTAGCCAGAGTAGAAATCAAATTTTATTCATCCTTGTAGCCCCTTCCCACTAGTACTTGGACTAAAGATTGGTACCTGGTTGTGCTCAAAGGAGCTGCTAAATTACAAAGCTACTCTCAAATTTGCATCAAGATGCTCAAATTTCTGTTTAGCTATACGTGACAGAACAACAGTAAGGAAAAAAAAAAAGTAAAATCAAAGACCTCTCTACTCCACTACCGAATGCAGGCTACTGAATGGATGAGGTATTCGAATTTATTCGTCTATACCTGCCATCCAAAATAAACCATCAGAATTCTTCTTTCCTGACACTGTAAAACATTTCCAGACATTCCTCTCTGTAAAGTATCTTCTAAATGAACTATAATCTTTTTAAGATAATTTATTTGTAGTTTTTTTTTTCAATATTTTATCTCATTTTCCTTTTCTCAGTGTTACAGACCCAGCCCAGTGCCTCACCTACATGGGACAGTTCTTTAGATGCACAGTGTCATTTTTATGACTAAGGACTACTGTCAAGTTAAACAAAATGACTTTGGTAATATACAAGATCTCGGAGGAAAAAGTAGAAGACAAATGAGCAGTAGCTACAGAACCACAGCATAACCTCATTTTAATCACAAGTATTCACCCCTCAGTGTGTATAGCTGATAGGCTGGGGAGCAGACTCAGAATAGGTCAGTTCCAACCAAGTACAAATCAAGTGGTGGCAGCTAGAGATATGGTGGTGAAGTTTGGTGGTTACAAACACTGGCTTTGAACTCAGACAAGCCTGTGGTCCCTGGGTTATCTTGTGTGGCATTTGAGAAAAAAACATAAGGGGAGATTAAGAACAAGGCCCCCAGGAGGGTTATTTCAGTGAAGCAATGAAAGAGGTAGCCAGCACCAGGGAACGTCAACCATGGGATTCATCATCAACCTTGACCTTCAATCTTCAGGTTTAAAGCCTCCATTAACTATTTTTTATTCTCATTTCAATGTAGTTGAAAAATAATTGAGTGCCACTTTGTGCTAAGCATTAAGGTCTCTGAGCTCTGCTGGGGAGTCATGTAAGCTTTAATAAAATTACTGCAAAGCAATGCAAAACTTGACAGAGAAGTTATGGATAAAGTGTGTAACACATGAAGATGCAGTAAATTTGACTTTGAAGGAAGGTCATACTCGAGGTGGGCATTCAAGCAGAGGAGGAGTTTGCCAAGCAGACAAGGAGGGAAAAGCATTCAAAGTGGAAGAACTAAAGGCAGAGCCTGAGAAAAGTTGACACATTCCAGAATTGTTAAATGTCCTGGTATACTCAGAGCAGAGAAAGAATGGAGACAAGACAAAAAATATAGGGGTGGAGGTGAAGGCCCTTGCAGGAAAGGTAAAGGAATTTCAAAATTTTTTAGGGTGATGACAGCTGTTTAAGTAAAAAGTTGATAAGCCCATATCCATGTTTTAGCTTTTTGGTTTTTCTTCCAAAACCATTCAATTTAATCGTGGTGTCAAGTCCTACCTTCCCTCTGCAATGTCCTTAATACTGGATGTCTTTTTTTCTACTGCTAATGCTGGCACCAGTTCAGGTCTGCACCATCTCTGGATGTCTAGCATAACCTTCTACCATATCACCTGACCTCCCATCTCTCTTCCTTGAGTCCAGTCTTTGCTCGGGTGCCAGGCAAAGTTCAAACTTCAATGACTCCCCAGTCCTTAAATTGCAACATTTTTGATAGTCGTGACAGCTTTACTGACATACTTACCCAAATAAACAAACAAATAAACACATATATTTGGAAAGAGCTTCCAATCACGTGCTGCCCATGAAGGATACTAAGTGGGAAAGGAAGTTGCCTGCGGCTAAGGCCAGAAGCCCATAATCCTACCAGAGGAATCTGGAATCCCTAATGGGCCTCAGAAAACATGAACTTCTCACCAGATAATCTAACTCTTCTCCAAAAGGCCTCAGCTATCTTCTTTGGACCTATGTCCCTTTTATTTATCCATCCGGACCATGTTCTGTAACCAAAGACACCCATAATTTCTCAGCATTTTTATACACTGCCCTCAACATAAGGAATGCTTGCATCTTGTACTCTTTCTCTTCCTATAAAATCCCTACCCATCCTTCAAGGTTTAGCTACCATACACCTATGGATGGCTTTCTTATCCACCCACCTAGATGTAACCCCCTTCCCTACACCCACATTGGAATTACTCAGAGAACTTTGCCCTTCACTCACCTTACTTACCCTATTATACATGTATTATAGTCACTGTTGAGTAAGTTGATGGCAGGGGCTATTTTTCCCTCATTACTATATCCTCTGGAAATTTACCAATGACTTACTTGACAATAACAATTTATTAAATTCAATTATAATTTCCAATCAGGCATTGTATTAGCTATCTATTGATATGTAACAAATCACTCCTAAAAACTCAGAGGCTTAAAATCACAAACATTTACTATCTCACACAATTTCTGAGAATCGGAATCGTGGGAGCAACTTAACTGGCGGTTCTGACTCAGGGTCTCTCTTGAGGATCGTTAGCAGGATGAGAGTCATCTGAAGACATAATGAGAGCAGGAGGACATGCATCAAAGTTCACTCACATGGCCGCGGGCAAAGGCTTGAGTTTCTCACTGGCTGTTGTCTGGAGGCCTCAGTTACTTGCCACATGGGCCTCTCCATAGGGCTGCTCATGACATAGAAAATTACTTCCCCCAGAGTGATCAATCCAAGCGAAAAAAAGAGAATGAGAAAAAGACCAAGGCAGAAATTGCAATGTCTTTTATAACTTAATTTCAAAAGTCCTATACCACCACTCCCATGGTCACACAGACCAATCCTGGTATAATGTGACAGGGGATTTGCACAAAGGCATGAATGCCAGGAGAGGGACTCACTGGGGGTTGTACTGGAAACCGTCTATCATAGACACCTCCAAATTATGCAGTAGAAAATGGTCTATTCAACCATTGACTCAATGGAAGACTAATGCTATCTTGATATTCTTTATGTTTGAACAGGATCATGTTTTTCAATAACTTTTAAAAAATAATTTTAATAGGAATTAATTAATGACTTGGATTATTTCATTATTTAATAAGCAAAAAGTGTCAACAGATGAGTGATAAACTGTCCAGCAATCAATGTTACTGATGAGTAGGGTGTACTCCTTTTTTTAATATCTCACAAAAGGAAACATATTTTTTAAGTTAATTTCAAAGTCCTTACCCTGGACTAGTGCTGTGCTTTAGAACTTTCTACACCAGTAGAAATGATTAACATATACACACTACTATACATAAAATAGATAACCAACAAGGACCTACCATACAGCACAGAGAACTATACTCAGTATTTTATAATAACCTATATGGGAAAAGAATCTTTATAATATATAAAATATATTATATATAATATATAAAATATAATATATAAAATATTCTTTTATATATATATATATAAAGCTGAATATATATACATATAAAACTGAATCACTTTGTTGTACACCTGAAACTAACACAACATTGTAAATCAACTATACTTCAATTAAAAGAAGAAATGTTCTATATTTGTGCTATTCAGAAGATAGCCACTAGCCAAACGGAGCTATCAAGCACTTGAAATGTGATTGACGAACTAAATTTTTATTTTATTTCATTTAATTAATTCAAATATAAATAGCTACATGTGGCTGGCAGCTATCATATTGGACAGTGCAGGTCTAGACTACCATTTATTCTTTTACTTTGTTTTGACATAGACCTGAAACACAAATTTTAAAATGGTGTCTTAGGACAAATTATCAAGCTCTAGGGTCAAATTATTTGGATTCCAACTTAGGTTTTTCATTTGCAAGTGATTTGTCCTTACAAATTGTACTTCACTGCTCTTTGCCTCAGTTTCCTCGACTGGCAAAACAAAAGTACTTACCCCTATAGGATTGTGGAGTAGATTAGTGCCTGACACATAATAATTGTGATAAATGTTAGCTGTAATTACGATTACAGTCTTTAATACCATGTGACTATTTGTGAACATATTTTCTCCAATACCAGGTATTACTTAGTTTAACGTGAATAAGTGCATAAAATGAATCTTCACAATCCTATTATTATATTAAGAATAATGTAACAAGTGTAACTACTGTATTTCCTACAAAGCAACTTCAGAAGAAGGTTTTTTCTTTGAAAATAGACAAGCCATTAGCTGGAACATCTTTTTCTTACCTTAGTTTTGCGTCAAAGTTTTGTTGGGTGTTTTGTACTGTTTCAGTCATAACTTTGATGATCACCATCATGAAAAAACCAGGAAAGTGGCCTTAACTAAATTTGTAAAGTTTGCAAGAGTTCATTTGAAGTTACTGTTATTTGAAAGATGAGAAAAATGTGGCCTTGTTCCCAAGGAAAGTAAATGTTTCAATCTCCTACCTGTGAATATGAAGATACTGTATTTTATTTGCACAGGATACACCATAAACCTTATCAGTTTCCTCTGGGGGAAAAAGTAAAGTGTAGTCGCTGGCATTAAGAGTAAAGCAGACTTTTCATTTAATATAGACTGAGATAAATTCAGGTTAAGTGTTGTATAAAGAAAATTGGTTACAATATTTATTATAAAAACAGCACATAGGACTATTACTTTTTTATACTTCGATCATCACACACATATACACACACACACGCACACACAAGATTTTAAACTGGGACTCAGTCAAGTACTGTAGAAACAGCTGAGTCATACATCTCCCTTTCACAATTTATTATTGATCCACTCTCACTATAGTTTATTTTCTTCCTCAGGGGAAACTAAGAACTTCTTTATCAATTTGGTCAAAGTTTTTATGACTACCCTTTCTCTGACATAATGTAACATAATATATTTGAACACAGCCATCCATAGTATCTCACCTGTCCCTGTTCTAAATATCACTCCTCCTCATACTACGATTCAATTTAAAGAATCTTTCCAAAGATCAATCTAAATGAATAACAAGTTAGCTTTCAGGCAAACAAATGAATTTGCATTGTTTTGCAATTCATCATAAATATTTCACTTAATTACGGAGGTACATTGTTCAGAAACACAAAACATTATAAATTAATTAGCACTGTCCCTGCTGATTTTTTAGCTCTGTGGAATGTAAAAGTCAAAAGTAAAAACAGCCTGCAGAACCCAACCAGAGCACACGTTATATCAAATGCTAGAGTCCACAAACAAACATGTCATAGTATAAATTTGTGAGATGTATTTTGAAACACCAAGATTTTGGCTTTTATCAGGTGTTACCCTATTTACTTTTAAATTCAAGGTCAAAGAAACCCTCCTCCCTGTGTTTTTTCCTTTTGCTTTATATGATCCAAACAGACAAAATCCCATATTATCTTGAAAGCAATTAAAGGAGTTACTTTTCTCTCATCCAAGGTAATAAAATTGCAATATAACTAAAATGTAACAACACATTTTTGAAGATGGGGAAGTTTATCAGCATGAAATAAATGTACTCTCAATATATAAATGTTGTCATATTAGAATCAGCACCTAATATGAAAAATGTAAATCCATTTAAAATTATCCAAAAGCAAAGGTAACACATTTTTACTTAGCTAACTGTAACTCTATAAAAAGCCATTTTTTTTAATTATTACTTCCAAATACTTGATAATTTATAATGTTTCTAAGTGGAAGTGTAACATAGCCTCAAAGGAAATAGTAAAAGTTTATAATTCTGAGTATGAACCTAAAACAGCAAGGTGTCCATATTTTATTAAAATACAGCTTTAATATTTTGTAAAAAAATGAATTTAAATACAACTCCTGCAGAATAAGTGATTCAAATATCAAAACTATCAAATAGTTTCCAAAACTTAATGCTTCAGCCCATTTAAAAATGTTAAATGCTTCATTATATAAGTATACATAGGGTTTTTTTCAAATGATCTTAATAATGTATAATATCGTTATAAAATACTTGAGCTTTTTCATCGTTAGACATTAAAGTACTTGCTAGTTCTTTACTGAAATCTCTGCTAAAGCATGTTGTTTTCCTTCTTGGTGAACTAACAGCAGCCTGAAGGAATTAGTGCTGAGAAGAAAAAGTGAAGAAAACACAAAAATATTTTGTTTGACCAAGCAAAAAGCAACAAAAATGGTTTGGTTTAAATGATGCACTAATTCGTAAACTACGTCTGATTCTGCCTGATTTAAACAGCTGGGACTTTTTTTTGAGGAGCTGGGGAATCATTTAAATCCCTCTATTGCAAGTATCATATCTTCAACATGCCTTTTTTGGCAATACTACTGAATGTTTTATAGAAGGACTGTTGTAAAACAGAATGCTAGTTACATGAAAAAAATAATTAAACCATGCATGTTTTGTGTAAAATGTGTACATGCACTCGCAACATTCCAGCAAAACTAAGAAGGAAATTATAACCTCTGCCCTGACTTGAGGACTGAAAATAATAGCACAATACATGTATAGGAACCCTTGGTCACATTCCTTGATTGACACATTTCCACCTTCTGAAACAAGAAAGAGTTAACTGGTAGATTTCTCAACTGCAATTTCATGGTAGTTTACCCAATTGACTGTTGGTTAGTCATCATGCTGACAGTTTCTGAGCCATTTTTCCTAGGCATACATGGAGTGAGAAGACGGAATAAATGGCTAACTCATTTATTAACACATTCTCAGAGTTTTCTAAGTAGTCACTATATTCTGCTCTCAGAAATACCCCAAGTACATTCTCAGTGTCCATATTGCCTGGCCTCTAATTCTTTATCCTGTCATGTGGTATCTTTGGGCATGTAGCTTCTGTTCTTTCAGTGGTCTATATTGGGTTGCTCCATAAAACTAAGTCATTTTGCCCTGACCTTTCTTAATTTGAGGTTGCTATTATTATTTCTGGTACTGAGTAGCTTGCCATAACATAAAAATAAAAAGTTAAATCATATGGGTGTGCGTGTCTGTGTGTGTGTATATGAGAAAACACTGAATAAGAAGCTAGATACATATTTATACTAATGATGAGATAATAGGTATTTTATACTATCATTGCCATAAAAATGTAAATTGTTAGTAGAAAAATTTTATACTACTCTTTAATTTCAGCATGTTTTCCATGTTTACTGAACTATAATCTAACCCAGATAACTGAAAGAGATGTTAAGTAATGATTGACAGACAAGCTAGCTAAGTAATAATCTTATTGAAAGCAAAGATAACTAGCCAATGATTGAGCTATCATACTGACTATAAAGATTATAGATTATATTCCCCTGAGAAGGGTAAAAAAAATAAAAGATAGGTTATAAAATACAGATTCAATATCTAGGGGTATATATTATTTATACTATGTATGTCTGTTTGTATGTATGTGTGTATGTAAGGTACATTCAGGAGATTTTTCTCATTGCTATAAATTAGAGAAATACCCAGTGCTTAAAATGCGAGAAAGCATAGGTTGCTAGAAGCAGGGACGTATACAATAGGACACTTCATATTTCATATTATCCCCTTCTTTAGTATCTTTGAGATTTTGCCTAGCTCCTTGGTCAACATGCAATCTAGTTCAATGACAAAGTGCCACCAACTGATCCCACCAACTGAACATCATTCTGAAACCTCACTTGGATCCTCTCTGCTGCTCAGAAACCCTCCCATTCATCTCTTCTGGACTGCCAATAATAGTCACATAGTAGCTGTTACAAACCATTTTCTCCATCTTTAATCTTCAACCCCCCTTCAATTCACTTCATTCTCCTACCATGACTCCATTTCTTCCTTTACTGAGAAGAATAAGGTCATGTGATTGATATATATCCTTAAATTCCATTTCCTCCATCTCAAAACTATCACTATGTCATCTTTTCTCTCTGTCCTCCATCTCTCCAGTTTTACGGGGAAAAGCATAAAATATTTCTCAAAATTCAACTGTCTCATGTGCTTTTTATCCCATCTGAACCCACATCTTCTATTCATTCCATCACTCGTTCATCCAATACCTAGGTCAACAAACACTTACTGGGCACACATGCAGTACAGGAGTTTGAAGCCAGAGGTGGGTTTTCATACCTGTTTGTTCATTTTCTAACTACACAAGCACAGGCAAGTTCCTTAATCTCTCTGGCACTCAGTCTGCTCAGCTGTAAAATGAGTAATACCTTCTTCATGTACTAGTATGAAGATGAAATAAGAACTGGCAGATTAAGCACTTACTACACTTAGTACATAGTAATTTTGTAGCAAGTAAAATGCTAGTTTCTGGGGGTATACAGTTGAGAGATGTGTTCCTCCAAAAGGACTTCGTACCTTTTGGGGATCACATCTTTCAACTATATATATATATATATATATATATATATATATGAATGTATGTGTGTGAGTTTGAGTAGTGCAATATAAAATGGAATATAATATGTAGTATAATATTATAATCAATCTCCAATTATGATTAATAAAAGAGATAAGCTGAGACACCAAATACAAATAAATATTACTCAGCCATAAAAAGAAATGAAATTGAGTTATTTGTAGTGAGGTGGATGGACCTAGAGTCTGTCATACAAAGTGAAGTAAGCCAGAAAGAGATAAACAAATACTGTATGCTAACACATATATATGGAATATAAAAAAACAAAAAAAAAATGTTCTGAAGAACTTAGGGGCAGGAAAGGAATAAACACGCAGACGTAGAGAATGGACTTGAGGACATGGGGAGGGGGAAGGGTGGGCTGGGACGAAGTGAGAGAGTGGCATGGACATATATACACTACCAAATGTAAAATAGATAGCTAGTGGGAAGCAGCTGCATAGCACAGGGAGATCAACTTGGTGCTTTGTGACCACCTAGAGGGGTGCGATAGGGAGGGTGGGAGGGAGACGCAAGAGGGAAGAGATATGGGGACATATGTATATGTATAGCTGATTCACTTTGTTACAAAGCAGAAACTAACACACCATTGTAAAGCAATTATACTCCAATAAAGCGTTAAAAAAAGTTTACAGTGTTTCTATAGTATTTAATTGCCACTTAGAGATAAAAATGATTTATTTATAATTACTACAAAAATATAAAATATATAACAAAAACTTGATATGAAAAACACGAGACCTAAATAAAGAAAACACTTAAGGTTTGCTAAAGCATATAAAAGTTTGGAATAAATTAAAAGATAGTCCCCTTCCTGGATATTATAATAGCCAGAATATCCTGTATTCAGAACAAAATCCCAATTAGATTTGTTTTGTACTTGAAATAAAAGAAGAAGATTCTGAAATGTATCTGAAAGGACAGATAGGTGAAAAAGGAATTGGAAATTTGAAAAATGCAGGCATATGATAGGACACTTTTCCTATTAGATATTAAGAGGTATTATATAAACATCATAACTAAAAAATGGAACTATCCCCAAAATCAGCAGACAGAAAATGGAACACAATAGATAGCTCAGGAGCAAATCATAATTCACATGTAAAAGCATAACATTCAAGAAAGGTGACCTAATCTGTCAGTGGGAAAAATATTATTTAATAATTAATTCACTATTTGGAATTTTAAAACTAAATTATATATTTATTCCATTAATAACATTGACCACAAAATATTAAAAAGAAATTCTCACATCAAATATCTCACATCAAATAACACAATTAAAAGGCAAACAATAGGCTGTGAAAATATTTTATACATGTCAATTATAGTACTAGTATATGAATCCCTCATGCATATCAATAAGTAAAACCTAAAACCTAATTACATGATCAGGTGACAAAAGTAGTACAAAAGCTAATAAGAATTTAAAAAACAAAGTACAGACTTTCCTATTACAAAAGAAAAGGAACTGTAAGATACTCCTCCTGCCTGTCAAAATTAGAAAGAGATAAGAGTAATAGAATAGTCCATGTCTGTTATGGTGTAGTCAAACGAATACACTGTTGTTTGGAGAGTTAATTAGTACATGTACAGTTTTATTTGTTCATTCATCTATCCATTCAACAAATATTTTGGGAGCATTTACTCTTTGTAAGGAATCGTTTTGTGTAGTTGGAAAATTGGTATCAAAAGTTTTTAAATGTTTACTTATTTTATTCTTGGGATTACTTCTAGCAAGTCTATCCTGATGAGCAAAAATATACATGTAAATATCATAACTTTAAAAGCAACACCTAAAAGTCCAACAATAAGAATGATTAAATGAATGTTGATATCTCCCTACAGTTGCTTATATATTCTTTAGACAAAATCAATTTTTTAAAGAATGTAAGAGCCTTAAGGGTAATTAACAAGGTGAGAGTTGCATATAGTACAATCATAATTTTGTGATACACATACAACAAGGTAAGAGAGGTTATCACTGGATGGAAAACTATAGGTTGGTTTTTCCTTTTTTTATACTTTTCTATATTGCTTATAATGAGCGTGTATTACTTTTAACATCAAAAGAAATACTATGCACTTTTTAATTCTTTGGAATAATAGGGAAATAAGTATTTTCACCTAAAAATATGAGAAGGCCTCAAAGGCACGTTTTAGACATTGTTCTATTATTATCTCTCTTGAATTTTTAATCTTTCCTTAGCCCACAAATGAACTCAGATCCCTCCTACTCAAAAATTACTTTCTCTTACTTCTTTGAGCTAGCCTATATTTTCCCCACCTATTATTACTGTCAGATTTCTTGGAAAAGCAGTCAGTATTTCTTTTCTCACTTTGTTGCCATCCATACATCCTTGGCAAAATGCTTCCCATTCCAATACATTGATTGAGCCAGCTCTATCGCAGATCATGGTAAGTCCATTCCAAATTCAGTTTTCTCTATCTTTGTTCTACTTCTTGGTCTACCTAAGTTGTTTGATTTTGGTCATCTTTTGATAGTTTTCTAATCAGTACTTCATTTGTTCTTCTTTCTCCTCCCACTCTTTAAATAGATGATTTTCTCAACATTCTATTCTGGTCCTTATTCTCTTCTCACTTTCTATACTTTTCTTCTTGAAAATGTTATCCATTTTCACATATTCAGTTATCACCTCTATGCATATAATTCAAAAATCAGTTTCTGATTCTCCCTTGAATCATATCCCCTCTTTTTTTTCACCTGCAGGCTAGAAGTTGCAACTTGGATGTTCTTCAAGCATCTCAAACTCAACACATCTAAAATCAAAATATTCACCCTGCCCTGCCCTTAAAATTTTTTTCATCACATGACTTCTCTATTTCTATTTACTTTCCCATAATTTTATGTATACCAAGCTCAAAATATCTTAGACTGCATCTCTGTCTTGTTCCTACTCATCCACTTGTCCATGCCCTATATCTATCTATGTATCTATCTATCTATATCTTTTCATTTCCTTTCTCATTCTTTTGAACTCTGATATAACTACCCTTACTTTAGTGTGACTTGTCCTGATCCCATAGAAGGTATTACTTCATTGTTACTCAAATTCCTCAAATTCCTTCTACCTGCTACCAAAACATGGCCAGATTTATCTTCCTGCAACACCACTATAATTTTATCACTACCTACTCAAATGACTTCAACTGTCACTCAGGTTAAATGTTCTTTATCTTGGCATTCAAGATCTTCTCAGTCCAGTCCTGCCTCCTTTGTTTTTCACTGCTACTATATAGATTCCCTTTGCTCGAAGATGAACCACTTTGTATGTATGAGTTGCCCTTTCAGAATCTGATAACACCCTTCCTAAAGGCCCAGCGTAAGTATCACCAAAACAGCGCAGCCCTCCCTGGCCATCCCCACTAGTTCTTTGTTTAAATCATTCTTATGACGATTACTGACTTCTATCTGTTATTTTCTGTGAAAATGCCTTTTTCACAAGCTATATTATAAGGTCCTTAACGATAAAAATTGTATCAATTTACCTTAGAATACACCACAGCACCTGGCACAGTATCTTGCATATAGCAAATACTCAAATACTGAGGAACAAATCAATAAATTTACAGACAGAAAAATATTTAATGCTTTTTAGTCACTGTATTCATGTATTTCTGTTAGTATATGGTTTGTTGTTCTCTTCTGTAAGATTATTAAAGCCTTGGGAATAGGAATCATACCTATCCTTTAATAACAGATAATCCATGTTTAAAGAAAGTCTTGGGAACTGTTATATAACAATTTTACCAGGTGTTATACCTCTTACCCCTTGCTTTTCTTCTGGTTAGAAGGAGTTACATAAAATGAAATACAATGCTATTTTTTCACTATGATTTGTCAGTGATTAATCCATAATTAAATCTTGATTATTAGGGTGACCATTCGGGTTAAAGCTATTTCCTGACCTAATTAAAGTTTTGTAGAAAAACATAGGTAAATGCGTATGTTCTTAAACACAGGCACAATTAGATGTCCCAATGGTATATGAATCAGGTAACTCTTTTATTTGGCAGATTTTTGAAGGAAAAAAAGCATCAAATGACCAGTCATTTCCCTGAGAGCCTCTCTTATTTTAATAGCTATTACTCTCATTCCATGCTCATCTCCCCTGAGATGCTGTGTTGGATTCTCTTTCTGAATAAGTCTTTCAAAAACTGAAGATAAATACAAGTCTCAGAATACCAACATTTCTCTCTGAAACATTTCTTATATATTAAATCAAAACGGGGTGACATTAGAACCCGGTATTGCTCAGGTCAGGTGAAGCCTTTCCTGGGTAAATCTATTACACAAGACCATTCCCCTAGCTCTGAGCCAAAAGAAACAAGAGTAAAAGCACAATAATATGGTAATATCATTCCAAGATCCCAAACGTATCTGTAAAACCTCAGCTGGAAGTTGATTTAACCTCTCTGGTATTGTCGTGTGACCCCTGAGGTGGTACCTTCCCTTCTATAAGTGAGTAGAGCGATTACCATTACCCGTGGAAGCCAGAGTTCCCCAGTGACTTGGAAGAGTCTTGAGAAGGGATAAAGTTTCAGAGCTCATTGCAATTCTTCCAGCACTGAAATCTCCTGGAGCTGAAACTCATTCAGAAATGATGAGGCATTTGAAGCTGCCTGAAATAAGGGTTCTCTACTAAAGTGACTGGCTAGTCCACGTCCCACCTGAGAAAATGATGAAAAATCATGTTCAGGGAAAAAAAAATCCATTCCTACAATGGTACGGTGGAGCAGAGACAGTAGTTATTAAACTGACTTTGATTCAGGCTTGTTGAACTCTTTAGATTCCTAAAAGCCCATCTGCACTAGAGGTTTTAAATGCTGCACTGATCATTTAATTTCTCCCATCTGATTCCTGTGATAATTCCTGTACTCTGGATAATTAGGGAACTGAGCAAACAAACCACCACCCTTCCAATATCAGGACACACATGCACTGCCGCAGGTTTACCCAGCCTTACGGAAGGCCTCCCCTCCATAGCACTGTGGTATCTCTCTCTGGGCAGTTTCCCACATTGCAGAGGGTAGGGGGGAGAAACTTCACATGTGGGGACTTAACTGAGGCTAACTCAGATTTTGGCTGCTATCCCACAAGAAGCAAAGCAGGAACAACGGGCCCCCTTTGCAGTCACAAAAATTCTTGTTGCCACGTCTGAATGGATTTTCAAGTGCAACGGTGATCATTGGCTCATGAGCTTCCTTCCCACTGGCTTCATCCGTTACATACCGTGCATGTTTTTAAATGAGCATCGTTGGAGCAGACTGGTGATCGTAGCAATTTTGTGCAGCACACTTACAGCTACAGGACAAACTACGTAAACTGGGAGAGGCTCTCAGCAGAGGGCCTGTGTTTGGGTGGGGGGGGCGGGGGAGGGGGACCACGGGCAGAGGTAGAGAGAGTTGTAGCTACAACAATGAAAAAGACAAGAGGGACATTCACAGAAGAGGAGAATGAACAACTGACTCACACAAAAATGGTAAATGAAAAAACTAAGCATCTCAAACACAGTGTAGTGGAAATTTAAAGCCAGCTGAACTGGATTAGAATGGCAGAAGGCTAAGGGAACTACTTAGTCTCTAAGAATGCATCTGATTGCTTCTGTAGAGAGTAGCCTGGCTGCAAAGAGAGGTGCTTTTATGTTAGTTTGCCCACTATTGGTAAGAAAGAAAGGCAGCAACAGGAAATGGATGTTTAAGGCAACTTGCAAGCCCACATAGGAAGCGGCTGTTCCATTGTGGCGGTCCTGCTGCCTTCTACTGGTGACCCTCTGTGGGTACTGTCATTGTGGAAACAAGTAACAAGCTGCCACCAAGAAAAGAAAAACATTTTTAAAGAAACCGAACGATCTGGCAATTTTTTTTCTAAGAACACAAACGCAAAGGACAAAGTAAATGGGTTAGAGAGGCAGAGTCAACGTTTTCAGAGCTGTGAAGTGAGAAGCAGGGGGAGAGGGAGCCGGAGAGAGAAAGAGAGGAAGAGCTCCAGAGAAAGAGGAGAGCCTGCTAAAGAAGCCAGCCCCCTGTACAGACAGCCTGACGCCAGATGGCTTCTTCTAATAAATATTCAACCTTAACTCTGTTCCCATGTAACTTTGTTGTAAAGCTGCCAGCACACCCACACAGATCTGGGCCAGCAAAATGATTACAGTAGTACAAACAAAATAGTGCAATAGAGGAAACAGACAGACAGGGTCCTGTCCACAGACAGGCCGGGCTGGAAGATGTGAGCTGATGAACCTTAGATTTAATGCTTCGGAAGTCCTAATAATAAGTAGCATTGGAGGGGAGGGGACCTCAAAAGAGGAGAAGAAACATTTAACTCTTATCTGTGCTCTGCTTCAGGTTTCAGCACTGAAACATGTACAACTTTTTCTTTAGAGATTACATAGGAAATACTATATCTCAAATACTATTTTCCAATATAACCTCTATGTTTAACTACATTTAGAGTAATAACAACCTAACTAAAATCACCCCCATTTTAATTGCATCAGTATATAATACAACTATGTACTTTAAGATTTACCATTTGGGAAAAAAAGAGACGATTCACCATATGTTTTTTAAAAAACACACACGAGTAATCTCTTTGAGTGTCTTCTTCCTCCTCTCACCCCTTTCTGAGCTACTTGGTATTTAAATTCTATTTGAGTATATATACACCTTTTGATTCTAGGAGGAGGGGTATTCAGTAGGCATTTCAATGTTTCTTTGGGAGAGAATTTGGAAATATTGATGTCAGAATAGAATGCCATATTAATAAAGTAATATATGGAGATTTTGAACCAAATAATGCTAAAACTCAGTTTGAGGGAATGGTGATATAGTGAAATATTATTTTAGAAATGCATGTTATGGAGTACATTAAAATGTGATGTAAGAAACAACTATTACTGAACTATATCAAGCTTTTTCAATTTTAGTTTTTCAATGATATATACAAACTTCTTGTGTTAGAAATGGACTAAACCAACTTAGTAATAAAATATAGCAGCTTGGACCAAATCATCTAAAATGGTTGGTATAAAAATGAGTTTCTAACTATACTTTATTTTCTATTTTTTGATCTGCTATCAAAAATTGTCCAGAAAAAAAAAAATCTCTAAAAGAGTTCATCATAAGCCAAGGTTTCTCTTACCTCAAAATCAAGAATATATTTTGTGGGGTTATCTGTGAGCACTGATAAGACTGCAGGAATGGAGATGTAAGAAAAACCAACAAAACAAAAAAATTAAACACTTACGAAGCACTAGATAAGTTTTGTTAAGTGCATACTGTTGTTTTGACAGTTTGAGAATCTGCACAGATTTTACATTTTATTACACTGACATCAAAAGCCGTATTGATAGGAAAGGACCACGTTTCTAGCAAAAAGAGACATAAAAAATTAGCATTTATCTTCCGGTGATCCTGAGCTTTCTAAGGGTAAGCCATAGTATTTTCCCCTTCCTGCAGAGAACTGTATCGCAGAACTGAGAATGCCTTGGAAGGTTAAGGCTTCCCAATTAAGGACACGATGGAGACAAGTCCTTGAAAAGATGTGTATAAATTGCACACATGAAATACAAACAATATAAACATATCTGTATACCAAACATGCAGTTGTGCATTCAAAAGAGCTAATGGCATGCAATAATAGGAAATTATTTGAACATCTGTTTGAACATTAATCTGCATATTTTTGCTCATGCAATCACCCATTTGCATCAGCATATTTTGCAAGTCGCATGCACACGTTAGACACCTGTTATTAAAAACCAGGTCCATAATATGCTGCTGATTTCCTTAAATATAATTCCATTTTCATGAGATTTATCATAGAGTCCAAATGGGTAGTGCATTTTTAGGAAAATGGGCAATACACACAGGATGATATTAGTGGAAATATTTGCACTTCTCCCTCATCTACGTATGGGTAATAGACTTCAGGGTTCAAAGAGGGAACAAAATTGGTAGGTAACGAAAAAACAAAACAACGTTGTAGAGATGAGTCACGACATAATCCAGCTCCTTCCTTCTGGTAGAAGAATGACCAACCTCTGAGAAATAAATTGAGAAGTCAATTGTGCCAAGTACTATGTTTACTAGCACATAGTACATAGTTGATAAATATTTGCTGATTCCTTGGTTAATAAAGAGATGTACAATTTAATTAAAATGTCACATTCAGCTAATGGTTACTGAGGTTAGATGATCTATCAGACTTTATTCTGACTGCTTTTATATGCCTATCTCATTTAATCCATATGGAAGTAGCCTTTGACCAAATACTGAAAGACTGAACTAAAAAGATTAGGCTCTGCTACTAACTAGGAATGTGATCTTGGACTAATTTCTCTAGTAATTGATTTTGTAAAATGGGAGACTGGGTTGAGTCTGCAAATATGCTGTACATATGGTGCTACTATCCCCTTCTTTAACTGTGGCAGAAATAAAGAATTCTATCCCGGCACTTTTCCCCACTGAGCCTGGACTTAGCCATAAATTCTTTCTTAACACAGCACTCCAGGCAACCACCACCAACTGATCAAATTTGGCACACAAGATGAATCTATTTTCTATCCTTGGACTATATTTTCTCTAAGACTCTCGCCACAAACCGAATCAAGAACTCTCATAGAACACTAAAATCCTACCTTTTAAAGAAACTATCCTAATTATTTGGTTGTTTTCTAATTACAGTGTATCACATATGCTCTGAAACTAATTGACCATTGGTTAAGACTTGAGGAACTCTTGCTCTATGTACAATTTCACCATAATAGAGTATTTTAAATGGATATAATCCATATAGTATGCTATAGCAAAATAATGTTCAATATATTTCCCTCTTTTGGATTATCCATAAAAGTACTTTCTTCCAGGCAGTCATGGAAAGCAGCATGAAGCAATACTTTGCACAGCACAGCCCTTGAGCATGGACGAAAGACAGCAGCCATGGTCCAAGCTTCTGTCAGACAGAGCGTTGGTGGTGTGATAGAAAGCACAGAAACCTCTAGGCACATTAAAAGGACATACTCAGACTCTTCAAGTGATATGGAAAGATGGGAAACAAATGGAGCTCTCAGAGAGGATGGGTTTTTGAGAAAAATCTCTGAGAAATCCTTCAGTGTGATAAGCATTGCAAACAGCTGAGATGAATCCATCAAAAGTATATACTGAGTGTTTGCTTTATGTCCAGTGCTAGGCTGTGTTCTTAGAGAAGTACAATAAAGGACTATAACACATTGCCTGCTTTTGGAGAAATGCATTCTAGTTGAAAGAAATAAAACTTATAGATAACATTGCAAAACTGCTCACAAGCCAAGGATACTCTTCTTTATCCAGATACATCTATACCCACATGAACAACATTTCAATCAACCATATTACTTTGAATGGTAAGGCTCCAACAAAGAATGCCCAGAGTACTCTTTTTGAGGTAGCAAAATGACTCCCATTGTGATACTACTTGGGTTATTTTCCTAGCTATTTATCGTGTCTTGCCTCTTCTTTTTGTAGTGGTGCCTGCACATCACACATATCTCTTGCTTCTAGAACTATTGTCCAAATTCCCCCTAAGGACTCACCATTCTCCCACACTCAGTCTTTGGGGATTGGGTGGAGCTTCACATCTAGCTCCAAGTGTGGGCACATGATCCATGACGGACAATGAATGGCAATGAGCCTTAGCATTTGCTAGTACTGTGGTAAAAGAGAAACTCAAGGTGTGACGGGACTAGCTGGTGGCCACAGGTAGAAACTGGCTAATGATAAAGCCCAAAGAAAAGGAAAGCAGAACTTTTCTTTTTAGAGATGGAAATAGACCAGTCCCTAGTGGCATATATTAGCATTGGGATATAGCAATGTCTGATTCTATCTATATTCCTGGACTTTTCAGTTACCCAAATTCTTCCCTCCCATCTACCACCCACCTTAAACTAGTTTAAACCAGATTCCTACAGCAAGCAATTTAAACAACCTAGCAAATTCAATCCACATCACTGGCATACACTGAGGCAGTCAGTTGGTCCCAGCTAACAAATGCAGAAAGAACTTAAATCACTTTCTCTAAATCACATAATAAAGGTCAACAAAAATATAGAAAGTAAAGGCCTAGGTTTTAAGAACAAAATAAGTTGAAGCACCACATTCTATTAAAGTATTTTCTATAGATATTTTCTTACCTTTGTGGGGACTGAGAACCAGGTCCCATTTCCCTTCACAATGCCCAAGTCCTTCCTAATATAACCTCTGGGAAATAGAAAATAAGACGATTGCCACAATTGCCCTTCACTGTAATCTTCCCTTGAATTAGGATTTTTTTCAAGGTGCTAATAGAGAACCTTTATGAAAACAAGAGTATCTAATTATTGGGAAGAATCATCAGAATTCCAAGAAGTTCCTTGTTAGGCCTATTTATAGGACTATTAGTATTAATTATCAATTTAGAGACCCTTATCCTTCTGCTTATTTCCACTAAGAGTCCAACCAGCTCTCACTGAGTCACTCAGAGGGAGACGTCCAAGTCGTACAACGTTAACTCAGAACTTAGGCCATTGCCTAGGAACAACAGACAGTGATCACTCTTAATGTCATCCAGGATACTGGCAGAACACTAAGGTGTTTTAGCCTCACTCCAGGAAGTAATTTATGCAACGCATTACCTCGCTGGTGAAAATATGTAGTAAAGAAACAACCACGATCAGGAGGAGCTAAGTTTCTCACGCATAATATCAGAGTGAATCCATAATAGCTGCGTAAGTGAACCACTGAGTCCTTAGCTCATTGCCTAACCTAGAAAGTCACCTGCTGATTTAATGTTAGCTATGGGAGTATCTCCATCACAGCATCCCTACTGCTATATCACATTTAAACTAGGCATTTTTTCTCTTCAGTCTACCTTCTGTTTAGAAATTGCTTCTATTTTGAGCAGTGTGTTTACTTTTTCACCTTTTTGTAAGACTTGCATTTTATTAGCTAGAATTCAAATACAGCTAAATGAGGAAAACTCAATAAAGGGACTAAAAATTTTTTTGCATCCAATAAATTTGCTGTGAAATGCCAAGTTGGTGGCTGTGCCTGCAGTCATTTTAGTTATAAGACACATAGTAGGAAACAGTTTTGGGATTTTCAGCCATTAGTTTATAAATTGAATGAGACAGATGTGTTCATTCATATAAAGTAATGTAATTCTTCTTGGGAAAGTTTAATATTATACAAATCCATTATATTTACAAATTAATCTTCCCTTAGGAAATAAAGATAGAAGATTTGCAGAAGGGAGGGCTTTATTACTTTTAAAACTGAATTGTTAAAGAAAATAAAAGAAAAAGGAAAATTATATGAATTATAAATGCCTTTTTTTTTTTTTTTGCAGTACGCGGGCCTCTCACTGCTGCGGCCCCTGCTGCTGTGGAGCACAGGCTCTGGACGCGCAGGCTCAGTGGCCATGGCCCACGGGCCCAGCCGCCCCGCGGCACATGGGATCCTCCCGAACCAGGGCACGAACCCGCGTCCCCCGCATCGGCAGGCGGACTCTCAACCACTGCGCCACCAGGTAAGCCCTAAAAAAGACCTTTTTATGACTAACAGTTTTGTAACACCAAAATTTATGAAAAGAGAGGGGAATACAGCAGAACATAGAAAGATTTTTCAATGAGCTCACAGAAATTGCAACTCCTGTATCATAAATTGCAAACTCCTATAAAATTAAGCCTGTTGATGTGAATGCAAACTGAATGGCATTAAATTCATTAGACACTTACAATTATTATGAATTTCCCCTGGATAATTTTTTTTTGTCTAAACTCTCAAGCTACTTGCTCTAATTTTTGACAAGGTGGGATTTTAAAACTTCACACCACCAATGACAACAAAAAAATCCTGTGTTCATTTAATTTCTTAAACTTTCAGTGACTTGTTAATGTTGAACAAGTAATTGACAACATAATTAATTACTAACAATCCACTGTCATAAAATAGACTTTGCTACAGAGAAAAACTAAGAGTGAAGGGTAAAGGAAGTCTCAATGCACACACAAATTCCTGACATGTTATAGAAAGGAAGAAAAGTTAATTAATTTTCTGCCAGATAGTCTCCTTTATGCTCATCCCTAGCATTTACTCTATAAATACCCCCTTTTTTTTTCAAGGAAGGGTTAAATGTATTTTCTACACAAACAAAAAATGTAGCATAATATTAACAATATCTTATAAATAAGATACAAACTATATTGATTTATTAATAACCACTTTTTGCAACATTTCTAACTACTGAAAAAAATCAATTAGCTATACGAAGGAGTTCTACAGAAAAAATTTGTTGCAACATTTTTTGAATATCATCATATACAACTGTTCAGGTTGAAAATCATATAGTAATAACTAACAATAAAAATAAATGGCTATTATTTGTTTTTTGATCACCTCCTATATTCCAGGACAGTACTAAATGTTTTCAATACATTATCTTATTTAACACTTTTAGCAACCCTATCCAGTAAATACTGTTATCAGTTACATTTTACAGATGAGAAAATTAAGCTTAAAGATATTAAATATCAGTGGACCTTCAAGATGGCAGAGGAGTAAGAGGTGGAGCTCACCTTCCTCCCCACAAATACATCAAAAATACATCTACATGTGGAATGACTCCTACAGAACACCTACTGAACACTGGCAGAAGACCTCAGACTTCCCAAAAGGCAAGAAACTCCCCATGCACCCCATGCAAAAGAAAAAAGAAAAAACAGAGACAAAAGAATAGGGACGGGACCTGCACCAGTGGGAGGGAGCTGTGAAGGAAGAAAGGTTTCCACACACTAGGAAGCCCCTTCACTGGCAGAGACTGGGGGTGGGCAAGGGGAAGCTTTGGAGCCATGGTGGACAGCACAGCCAGGGTGCAGAGGGCAAAGCAGAGAGATTCCCACACAGAGGATTGGTGCCGACCAGCACTCACCAGCCTGAGAGCCTTCTCTGCTCACCCACCGGAGCAGGTAGGGGCTGGGAGCTGAGGCTGCAGCTTCGGAGGTCAGATCCCAGGGAGAGGACCGGGGTTGGCTGCGTGAACACAGCCTGAAGGGGGCTAGTGAGCCACAGCTAGCAGGGAGGGAGTCTGGGAAAAACTCTGGAACTGCCTAAGAGGCAAGAGACCATTGTTTTGGGGTGTGCGAGGAGAGGGGTTTCAGAGAACCACCTAAACGAGCTCCAGAGATGAGTGCAAGCTGCAGCTATCAGCGTGGACACCAGAGATAGGCATGAAACTCTGGTGCAGCTACCAAAAATCCTGTGTGAAAGCACAGGTCACTACCCACACCTCTCCTCTCAGGAGCCTGTGCAGCCCACCACTGCCAGGGTCCCGTGATCCAGGGACAACTTCCCTGGGAGAACACATGGCGTGCCTCAGGCTGTTTAAATGACACACCAGCCTCTGCCACTTCAGGCTCGCCCCGCATTCCAAATATAACTACCGTACCCATTCCTCGTCCCCGGCCTGAGTGAGCCAGAGCCCCCTAATCAGCCACTCCTTTAACCCCTCCTGTCTGCGTGAAGAACAGATGCCAGAGGGCGAACTACGTGCAGAGGTGGGGCCACATCCAAAGCTGAACCCCAGGAGCTCTGTGAACAAAAAGAGAAAAGGAAATCTCTCCATGAAGCCTCAAGAGCAGTGGATTAAATCTCCACAATCAACTAGATGTACCCTGCATCTGTGGAATACCTGAATAGGCAACAAATCATCCAAAAACTGAGGCAGTGGGCTTTGGGAGGAACTGTAAACTTGGGATTTGCTTTCTGCATCTAATTTTCTAGTTTTATGTTTATCTTAGATTAGTATTTACAGCTTATTATCATTGGTAGATTTGTTTATTGATTTGGTGCTCTCTTCCTTTTTTTTTCCTTTTTCTCTTTTTGTGAGTGTGTATGTATATGCTTCTTTGTGTGATTTTGTTTGCAGAGCATTGCTTTTACCATTTGTCATACAGTTCTCTCTGTCTGTGTTTTTTAGTATAGTTTTTAGCACTTGTTATCACTGTGGATTTATTTATTGGTTTGGTTGCTCTCTTTTTTATAAATTACATCTTTATTTTATTTTAATAGTATTTTTTATTTTAATAACTTCATTTATTTTATTTATTTTTCCTTCTTTCTTTTTCTTCTTTTCTCCCTTTTCTTCTGAACCATGTGGCTAACAGAGTGTTGGTGCTCCGGCTGGGTGTCAGGCCTGAGCCTCTCAGAGGGGAGAACTGAATTCAGAACACTGGTCCACCAGAGACCACCTGGCCCCTCGTAATATCAATCGGCGAGAGCTCTCCAGAGATCTCCATCTCAACGCTAAGAACCAGCTCCACTAAACAACCAGCAAGCTACAGTGCTGGACACCCCATGCCAAACAACTAGCAAGACAGAAATATGATGACACACATTGGCAGAGATGCTGCCTAAAATCATAATAAGTTCACAGACACCCCAACACAAACCACCGGACGTGGTCCTACAAATCAGAAAGACAACACCCAGCTTCATCCACCAGAACACAGGAACCAGTCCCCTCCACCAGGAAGCCTACACAACCCACTGAACCAACCGTACCCACTGGGTGCAGACACTAAAAACAATGGGAACTACGAACCTGCAGCATGTGAAAAGGAGATCCCAAACACAGTAAGTAAAGCAAAATGGGAAGACAGAGAAATACACAGAACATAAAGGAGCAAGGTAAAAACCCACCAGACTAAAAAACTGAAGAGGAAATAGGCAGTCTACCCGAAAAAGAATTCAGAGTAATGATAGTAAATATGATCCAAAATCTTGGAAATAGAATGGAGAAAATACAAGAAATGTTTAACAAGGACCTAGAAGAACTAAAGAGCAAACAAACAATGATAAACAACACAGACGATGAAGTTAAAAATTCTCTAGAAGGAATCAATAGCAGAATAACTGAGGCAGAAGAATGGATAAGTGACCTGGAAGATAAAATAGTGAAAATAGCTACCACAGAGCAGAATAAAGAAGAAAGAAAGAAAAGAAATGAGGACAGTCTCAGAGACCTCTGGGACAACATTAAACGCAAAAACATCCGAATTATAGGGGTCCCAGAGGAAGAGAAAAAGAAAGGGACTGAGAAAATATTTGAAGAGATTATAGTTGAAAACTTCCCTAATATGGGTAAGGAAATAGTCAACTCCAGGAAGCACAGAGAGTCCCACACAGGATAAATCCAAGGAGAAACCAGCCAAGACACATATTAATCAAATGATCAAAAATTAAATAAAAATATTAAAAGCAGCAAAGGAAAAGAAAAAATTAACATACAAGGGAATCCCCATAAGGTCAACAGCTGATCATTCAGCAGAAACTCTGCAAGCCAGAAGGGTGTGGCAGGATATGTTAAAACTGATGAAAGGGAAAAAGCGACAACCAAGATTACTCTACCCAGCAAGGACCTCATTCAGATGTGACAGAGAAATGAAAAGCTCTACAGACAAGCAAAAGCTAAGAGAATTCAGTACCACCAAACCAGCTTTCCAACAAATGCTAAAGAAACTTCTCTAGGGGGAAAGCACAACAGAAGGAAAAGACCTACAATAACAAACCCAAAACAATTAAGAAAATGGTAATAGGAACATACATATTGATAATTACCTTAAATATAAATGCTCCAACCAAAAGACATAGACTGGCTGAAGGAAAAAAAAACAAGACCCATATATATGCCATCTACAAGAGACCCACTTCAGACCTAGGGACACATACAGACTGAAAGTGAGGGAATGGAAAAAGATATTCCATGCAAATGGAAGTCAAAAGAAAGCTGGAGTACCAATTCTCATATCAGGCAAAACAGATTTAAAAATAAACACTATTACAAGAGACAAAGAAGGACACTACATAATGATCAAGGGATCAATCCAAGAAGAAGATATAACAATTGTAAATATTTATGGACCCAACATAGGAGCACCTCAATACATAAGGCAAACACTAACAGCCATGAAAGGGGAAATCAAGGGCAACATAATCATAGTAAGGGACTTTAACACCCCACTTTCACCAATGGACAGATCATCCCAAATGAAAATAAATAATGAAACACGACCTTTAAATGATACATTAAACAAGATGGACTTAATTGATATTTATAGGACGTTCCATCCCAAAACAACAGAATATACTTTCTTCTCAAGTGTTCATGGAACATTCTCAAAGACAGACCATATCTTGGGTCACAAATCAAGCCTTGGTAGATTTAAGAAAATTAAAATCGTAACAAGTATTTTTTCTGACCACAAGGTTATAAGACTAGATATCAATTACAGGAAAAAAACTGTAAAAAATACGAACACATGGAGGCTAAACAATACACTATTAAATAACCAAGACATCACTGAAGAAATCAAAGAGGAAATCAAAAAATACCTACGAACAAATGACAATGAAAACACAATGACCCAAAACCTATGGGATTCAGCAAAAGCAGTTCTAAGAGGGAAATTAATAGCAATAAAAGCCTACCTCAAGAAACAAGAAATATCTCAAATAAACAACCTAATCGTAAACCTAAAGCAATTAGAGAAAGAAGAACAAAAAAAGCCCAAAGTTAGCAGAAGGAAAGAATTCATAAAGATTAGATCAGAAATAAATGAAAAAGAAATGAAAGAAATGATAGCAAAGATAAATAAGGGTAAAAGCTGGTTCTTGAGAAGATAAAATTGATAAACCATTAGTCAGACTCATCAAGGAAAAAAGGGAGAATACTCAAATCAGCAGAATTAGAAATGAAAAAGGAGAAGTAACAAATAACACTGCAGAAATTCAAAGAATCAATGGAGATTACTACAAGCAACTATATGCCAATAAAATGGACAACCTGGAAGAAATGAACAAATTCTTAGAAAAGCACAACCTTCGGAGACTGAACCAGGAAGAAATAGAAAATATAAACAGACCAATCACAAGCACTGAAATTCAGACTGTGATTAAAAATCTTCCAACAAACAAAATCCAAGGATCAGATGGTTTCACAGGCGAATTCTATCAAATATTTAGAGAAGAGCTAACACTTACCCTTCTCAAACTCTTCCAAAATACAGCAGAGAGAGGAACACTCCCAAACTCATTCTACAAGGCCACCATCACCCTGATACCAAAACCAGACAAAGATGTCACAAAGAAAGAAAACTACAGGCCAATATCACTGATAAACAAAGAAGCAAAAATCCTCAACAAAATACTAGCAAACAGAATCCAACAGCACATTAAAAGGATCATACACCATGATCAAGTGGGTTTTATCCCAGGAATAGGATAAGGATTCTTCAATATACGCAAATCAATCAATGTGATACACCATATTAACAAATTGAAGGAGAAAAACTATATGATCAGCTCAATAGATGCAGAGAAAACTTTCAGCAAAATTCAACACTGATTTATGATAAAAACCCTCAAGAAAGTAGGCATAGAGGGAAATTTCCTCAACATAATAAAGGCCATATATGACAAACCCACAGCCAATACCATCCTCAACGGTGAAAAACTGAAAGCATTTCCACTAAGATCAGGAACAAGACAAGGTGGCCCACTCTCACCACTCTTATTCAACATAGTTTTGGAAGTTTTAGCCACAGCAATCAGAGAACAAAAAGAAATGAAAGGAATCCAAATAAGAAAAGAAGTAAAGCTGTCACTGTTTGCAGATGACATGATACTATACATAGAGAATCCTAAAGATGCTACCAGAAAACTACTAGAGCTAATCGATGAATTTGGTAAAGTAGCAGGATACAAAATTAATGCACAGAAATCTCTGGCATTCCTATACACTAATGATGAAAAATCTGAAAGAGAAATTAAGGAAACACTCCCATTTACCACTGCAAAAAAAAAGAACAAAATACCTAGAAATAAACCTACCTAAGGAGACAAAAGACCTGTATGCAGAAAACTATAAGACACTGATGAAAGAAATTAAAGACGATACAAACAGATGGAGAGATATACCATGTTCTTGGATGGGAAGAATCAACATTGTGAAAATGACTATACTACCCAAAGCAATATACAGATTCAATGCAATCCCTATCAAACCAGCAACGGCATTTTTTACAGAACTAGAAAGTAATATTTCACAAGTTGTATGGAAACACAAAAGACCCCGAATAGCCAAAGCAATCTCGAGAACAGAAAATGGAGCTGGAGGAATCAGGCTCCCGGACTTCAGACTACACTACAAAGCTATGGAAATCAAGACAGTATGGTACTGGCACAAAAACAGAAACATAGATCAATGGAACAGGATAGAACGCCTAGAGAACCCACGCACATATATTCACCTTATCTTTGATAAAGGAGGCAAGAATATACAGTGGAGAAAAGACAGCCTCTTCAATAAGTGGTGCTGGGAAAACTGGACAGCTACATGTAAAAGAATGAAATTAGAACACTCCCTAACACCATACACAAAAGTAAACTCAAAATGGATTAAAGACCTAAATATAAGGCCAGACACTATCAAACTCTTAGAGGAAAACATAGGCAGAACACTCTATGACATACATCACAGCAACATACTTTTCGACCCACCTCCTAGAGAAAGGGAAATAAAAACAAAACTAAACAAATGGGACCTAATGAAACTTAAAAGCTTTGGCACAGCAAAGGAAACCATAAACAAGATGGAAACACAATCCTCAGAATGGGAGAAAATATTTGCAAACAAAGCAACTGACAAAGGATTAATCTCCAAAACATACAAGCAGTTCCTGCAGCTCAATGGCAAAAAAAACCAAACAACCCAATCCAAAAATGGGCAGAATACCTAAATAGACATTTCTCCAAAGAAGATATACAGATTGCCAACAAACACATGAAAGGATGTTCAGCATCACTAATCATTAGAGAAATGCAAATCAAAGCTACAATGAGGTATCACTTCACGTATCACTGGTCAGAATGGCCATCATCAAAAAGTCTACAAACAATAAGTGCTGGTGAGGGTGTGGAGAAAAGGGAACCCTCTTGCACTGCTGGTGGGAATGTAAATTTATACAGCCACTATGGAGAACAGAATGGAGGTTCCTTAAAAAACTAAAAATAGAACTACCATACGACCCAGCAATCCCACTACTGGGCATATACCCTGAGAAAACCATAAAAAGAATCATGTTGGGCTTCCCTGGTGGCGCAGTGGTTGAGAGTCCGCCTGCCGATGCAGGGGACACAGGTTCGTGCCCTGGTCCGGGAAGATCCCATACGCAATGGAGTGGCTGGGCCCGTAAGCCATGGCCTCTGAGCCTGCGCATCCGGAGCCTGTTCTCCGCAATGGGAGAGGCCACAACAGTGAGAGGCCAGCATACTGCAAAAAAAAAAAAAAAAAAAAAGAGTCATGTACCACAATGTTCATTGCAGCACTATTTACAATAGCCAGAACAGTGAAGCAAACTAAGTGGCCATTGACAGATGAATGGATAAAGAAGATGTAGCACATATATACGATGGAATATTACTCCGCCATAAAAATAACGAAATTGAGTTCTTTGTAGTGAGGCTGATGGACCTAAGTGTCTGTCATACAGAGTGAACTAAGTCAGAAAAAGGAAAACAAATACCATATGGTAACACATATACATGGAATCTAAAAAAAAAAATGGTTCTGAAGAACCTAGGGGCAGAACAGGAATAAAGACGCAGACATAGAGAATGGACTTGAGGACATGGGGAGGGGGAAGGGTAAGCTGGGACGAGGTGAGAGAGTGCCATGGACGTATATACACTACCAACTGTAAAATAGATAGCTAGTGGGAAACAGCTGCATAGCACAGGGAGATCAGCTTGGTACTTTGTGACCACCTAGAGGAGTGAAGGAGACGCAAGAGGGAGGGGATATGGGGATATATGTATATATATAGCTGATTCACAATTCACACACCATTGTAAAGCAATTATATCCAATAAAGATATTAAAAATAAAAAATAAAATTTTAAGATATTAAATATCAAAGACATCTACCTAGTAGATGATGGAGCCCAGAATGGAATTCCAGTTCCTCTGATTCCTGAGTCTGCACTCTTAATTTTACTCAAGCAACTCAAGTAAACTTAAACTTTCTTCCCAGTGTTTTCAAACTTATTTAATAAATCAACTACTAATGTCATCTAGAATAATTTCTGTGATCTGGAACCCAATACTATAATTTAGCAACACTAGATATTAATGGGTTTATTTCCACTGTATTCAACCAAATTCCACTTCTATAACATATATCCTCTGGTTCTGCGTTGTCTTCACTTTTTTTTGTTGTTGTCTTTTCATTTTCTTCTCTGGAACATTACACTAGCAGTGTGCTACTATGGCTTTCATAACGCATCTCATTTCCAGACTAAACATCCTCAACTGTAATAGCAGTCCTTGAAAGGATATGTTGTCAAGTTCTCTCACTACCTGTTCTCTTCCCCTTAGGCCCACTGTTCTTCCATGTCTCTCTTTAAAAGGTCACCTCAACTGGACACAACCCACAACCCACAACAGTATTCCTCAAAGGGCTCATACTTTTTTTTTTTTTTCTTTTTGGATCGATTTACTGGGCCAATGTGTGTTCAGTAATAGCTTTGTATAGGAAAGAAATGTATGAGGGCAATCCTGCAGAGCCAAGCCCAGGAAAGAAAGTAGACTCTTCCCTCATGATCCATTAGTGATGGTCCTGAAATTAACCAGAAGTCCAAAAAGTACTGCTTTCTTTTCAGAGTCACTCAGATAAGTTTCATCACAGGGACAGAATGGAAGCCCTTCCTGATCCTGCGTGCATGGAAAAGAACTAAATTCACCAAATTTCACTGAAAATACTTGACAATCAGTCTGAAAGGACCCCCAGAGAGCCTTTTTACTCATATTGAAACACTAAATCCCTATGACAGTGATAATGGTGTCACAATATCATGATACACAGATTAAAGCACAGAGCATGATATATGCTTGTATAACATTTCTGCCTTCAATATATCACTTCATATTAATAGGCAAGGTAGAAGCAGACTGCTGTTGGCTCTCCTCATTCAACAGAGAAATTGAGAGCTAAAAATGCTAAATAACTTTTTACATTTCACCCAGTAAAGGGCAGTGGAACTGAGAAAAACAAGACTGACCTTCCAGATTAATGGACTCTTCAAACTTCCTCTCATGAAATGGGCTGCAGTCCATCACACTTAACCTACACTTTCCACACCTCCAGAAGTAGATATCCACAGATACACCTATTTACTTTGGCGTGAACTCAAAGAAAGCTGTCTTTGCAAAGCTGGTCCTTTCTTTGTGCATTAACTTTAATTTCTCCTTTCCACACATACACTGCAAGAACGTCAGGTAGATCCATTTACTTCCACCCCCTCATCCCACTGCTCCTCCTAAAGTGACATATTAATTATGGCTCATTTGAAATTTTCTCTTACAAATGTAGACTCAGACTTCAACACCTAAATGAATTATATATATACCGTGCAAGCATGTTTATTCCAGGTTTCTTAAAAGGAGAAAATGAATGCATTGTATTAATCATCAAACTGATGTCCCTGATTGAAAAATAAATTATTTAAATGAGTAACACTTCGGGTTTTTTTTTAATATGCTTTCTAGAAATTTTTTTCAACATGCAAGGTGAAAAGAATGAAAGAAACACTACTACCAAGATGATACAGGGACCAAATTAAAGCCGTGTATAGGTTACACGATCATGGTCAATCCAAACTGTTGGGTCTTACTGTCATTGGTTCTGCAGTTAGCAATCAATTTTACTGGATGGTAATCCAAATTAGCTTTAAGAAATTCTAAAACTCCAGAATGACTACTACAGATTTAAATACATTTTATTCCTTTCACACACAAAGAACAAAGGCACCCCCTGATGTAGATTTATTAAAAAAAAAACACACACACACATTAACTTTCAAACTGTATGGAGTAGGGAAGACATATAGAATAGCCATAGTGCATATTTTCCCAGTCTATATACCTCTGATTTAACTTCTTAGAGAGCAGATTCCTCATGTTTCCCATTATATTTAACCATGTTACAGATATACCACACATACAACTAAAAGTTACAGGAATAAAACTACCAATAAGATCAAATACAAGGAGAGAAAGACATAAAACTTAAGAGGGGAATAGAATATAAGTAGTATGAGTAGTCACTGAAACCGCCACTCAGAGTACACATGACTCAATTTAAAAAAAAAAAGGAATAGCCAATAAGCACAGTTTATTATATTCAGCAGGTAGAGGGAAGGCATTCAATGATGAGATTTATATTAGTCAGTGCAGGCCAACTGCTTTAAAAAAAAAAAAAGACTGAAAATGTGTAATGGTACAAACTCAAGAAAACTTTTGCTATTTAAATAATGGTACTGAGTTAAAAAACTGATAAGGTCCTCCTCCATGTAGTCATTCAAGGGCCTGGGGCGATGGAGGCTCTGCAATGTTCTACACATGGCTTCTAAGGTCACCATGAGGATCGTCTCCCTTCTAGCCAGTAGGTAAGGGGGAAAAGAATGGAAAAGAGCTTGCAGTGTTTTTTAATCGACCATGCCTGGATAGGATCCACATTCTCTTCTACCCACATTCTATTGGTTATGCCTTATCACATGATCACAATTAAACATAAGAGAGGCTGGAAAATGTTGTAGCTGTGTGATCATGAAGAAGAGAAGACTATGGACTTTTTTTGAACACCTAGCAATTTCTGCCATTGTCTGCACTTCTGGTCACCATAGTCATGTTTACCCTCCTCCCTACACATAGAACACATTCAATAATATACTGGAAAGAGACAATCCACTTAAAGCCCAGGGGCCACTGCATTATTATATTTCTTTCTATTCAAACGTGAAGCGGTTTCTTGTGGTCCTATGAGCTATGAAACAAGAAGACACATCCTTCCTCTCCCCCATATATACCTCTGCATCAATGGCAGAGCAGAAATAACTCCAATAAAGGCTCCAGTTGTAAAAAAAAAAAAAAAAAAAAGCAGCAACCTCACAGATACAGAGAACAAACTAGTGGTTACCAGTGGGGATGGAAGGGGGGAGGGGCAATAAAGGATTAAAAAAAAAAAGACTCCAATTGTGAAGAGAGGAAAATGGTAGACAGACAGTAACCACATATCCATAGCAATGATGAAACCCTGCTGGACTGACTTGGTGAAGCCACAATTCATGAGAGTTCAGCAAGCTTCAAGACCCTGATTTAACTTTCTGGGAGAAGCTACTGTGCCCGTTGTTCTCCATGACCCTCACTGCACCCTCAGGGATATTTTCCTTGCCCATTATCCTACATGCCTATATCTGAAGTGAGCAATGAAAAATGTGCTCACTTTCAGAGGTCAAAACATCACTCCTAAAAAAAAAAAAAAAAAAACATCACTCCTCATTTCCTGCTAATCTAAGTTTTGGAAACTGAGGGTTGTTTTTTAATCACAGAGTTTTGCAAGGCTGGAATTATTGTTTTATTAGCAATACAGATCACTCAAAATATTAGTTGGCTTCTGATATATTTGTTTCCAGTCAGTTCCCTGAGTCAGTAATAACCACTTAAATTCTCTTTCAGATTAAGACTTGGGCCTCTTGTATGGTTCTGTTTATTTAAATTTTTGTGTTTATTAACTCATTTTGCTTTCTACCTCTCATACTTTCCTCTCAACCTAATGGCAATGACTTTGGGTCATCTAAAACAAAACAACAGGCTTAAATGAGAAGGTAATCCACTTAATTATTTTGAGATATAATTCATATACCATTCTATTCACCCATTTAAAGTATACAATTCAATGGTTTTTAGTATATTTACAAATATGTGCAACCTCATCACAGTCAATTTTAGAACATTTCCATCGCCTCACAAAGAAATCTCATTCCCTTCAGTTACCATATACCAACTCCTCCATCCCTCTGGCTCAAAGCAAATTACTACTTTCTGTCTCTATAGACTTGCCTATTCTGCACATTTCATAAAAATGAGAGTATATGTGGTCTTTTGTGATTGACTTCTCTCATTTAGTATAATATTTTCAAGGCTACATTGAAGTATGTATCAGTACTTCATTCATTCCTTTTTATGGCTGAATAATATTCCACTGCATAGATATGTCACATATACTTATCCATCCATCAGCTGTTGAATATTTGAACAGTTTCTACCTTTTCGCTATAATAAATAATGCTATTATAAATATTCATGTACACCTTTTTCTGTGGACATGTTTTCATTTCTTGTGAGTAGAATTATTGGGTCATATGGTAACTCTATGTTTAACTATTTGAGGAATTTCCAGACTGTTTTCCAAAAGAGCTGTACCAATTTATATTCCCATGAGCAGTGTATTCTATTGGGCAGTGTATGTCCAATTTATGCACATCTTCACCAACAATTATTATGTGACTTTTTGATTATAGCCATCCTAGTGAATGTGAAGTGGTAGATTATTATGGTTTTGATTTGTTTCCCTGATGACTAATGATATCAAGCTTTTTATGATATTGTATATTTTCTTTGTAGAAATGTCTATTCAGCTCCTTTGACAATTTTTCAGTTGGGGTCTTTTTATTATTGAGTTGTAAGAGTCTTTTATATATTCTAGATATAAATTTCTTATCATATATATGATTTGCAAATTTTTTTTCTATTCTGTGGTTTGTCTTCACTTTCTGGAAAGTTAATTTTGATGAAGTCTAATTTATTTATTTGTTTTGTTGCTGCTCATGCTTTTGGTGTCATTTAGTTTTTTAATGATTTTTTAAATTATTTTTTCTGTTATTTCCTTAATGACTGCTCTAGGGCTTGTGATATACCTCTTATCAGAAACAGCTACAGATTTATACTAACTTAATTTCCATGAGATATGGAAATGTTACTCCTATATAGCTATATTCTCTTTTCCCCATTTTGGGGGTATTATTTTTATACATCTATTACATTTATAAATGTTACAAACCCAATGATACATTATATTTTATATATTTTAAAGAAGATAAATGGAAAAAGGAGAGCAAGTGTATATTACTAGCTTTTGCTGTGTTAACCTTCTTGTTTATCATTTCTAGTTCTCTTCATTTGTTCCTGTGAATTTAAATTACCATCTGGAATCATTTTCTTAGCCCATTACAGCTTTACTCCCACCCACCTCTTTGTGCTATTATTGACAAATATATTACATTTCTTTATGTTATAGACCCAACAACACATTATATGCATATGACTTTATATAATTGCTTAAGTCAGTCAAGAAAATAAATGAGAATAAATATGCATTTAAACTGTCTATTAAGATTACATAATTACCTTTACCAGTGCTCTTTTTTGCTTTATTTTTTTTAGATTTGAACTTCTGTTTGGGGTCACTTGCTTTCAGCCTGAAGAAATCTGTTTAGTATTTCTTACAAGTCAGTTCTACTAAATACTCTCAGTTTCTGTTTATCTGGGGATGTCTTTATTTTGCCTTTATTTCTGAAAGATAAGTTTGCTAGATATAAGATTCTAGGTTGACAGGTTTTTTTCTTTGAACACTTGATTTTGAGAAAGGATAGACTATGTTATCCCACTGCTTTCCAACCTTCATTGTTTCTGATGAGAAGTCAGCTGTAAATCTTATTGGAGTTTCCTTGTAAATGCTAAGTCATTTTTCCCTTGCAGCTTTCAAGATGTTCTCCTTGTCATTACCTTTCAGAATTTTTACTGTGATGTGTCTATTTGTAGATTTCTTTGTGTTTATCTAATTTGGGATTCATGGAGCTTCCTGGATGTGTATGTCAATATTTGTCAATAAATATGGGAAATTTTCAGCAAATATTTCTTCAAATATTTATTCTGCTATTCCCCCTCTCTTCTCCTTCTGGTAGTCCCACTAGGTATATGTTGTTGTGCTAATGAGGTTCTACATTTCTCTGAGGCACTGTTTACTTTCCTTCATTCTTTTTCTGTTCTTTGGATTGCATAATTTCTATCATTCTAAAAGTTTGTGAGTTGTTTTTTCTTCTGACAGTTTCAAATCTACTATCAAGCCCTTCTAGTAATTTTTAAAATTTCAGTTATTAAAATTTTTGATTGCAGAATTTCCATTTGGTTCTTTTTTTATAATTTCTAGCTCTTTTTGATATTCTGCATTTGATGCATCATTGTCATCTTTTAATTTTTAATCATGGTTTCCTTAATTCTTTGAACATATTTATAATGGATATTTTGAAATCTTTGACAGCTAAATCCAACATCTGGTTTTTATCACAATAGTTTCTGTTACCTGTTTGTTTCTGGTGTACAGGTTATACTTTCTTGACTGCCTGCATGTCTCAATTTTTTGGTTGGAAATTAAACATTTTAGATCATATATTATAGCAAATTTAAGCATTTGGCCCTCGCATTCTGGGTCTTTCTATTGTAATTTATTTACTTGGGTGTTCAGTGACTAGACGGATTATTTTAGTGAAGTCTATCTGCCCTCACCCCCACATAGTGTGAAGCTTCTGTTGTTGCTTCTGAAGGGGCACAGACTTTGGTATGCCCCCAGAATGCCCTGTAATAACAGTGGTTTTGGCAGAGCTATCTTTGACTATCTTTTCCCTGACCACACTGTTAAGCTCCACTAATTTCTGGCTGATTGTTCTACTGTTTCCAACAATGTTCTGGGGCATAAATTGCTTCACATGCTAAGCCAACCAAGTCAGGCTCTTTGAAGGGATAGTTCCTAGGTCAGTGTTGGGATTTGTTCTGACACCAGGGGGGCTCTTCCCAGCTGTCTCTTTCCCCATTTCTCTCCAGTAAACTAGCCAGCCTACAATTTAGCTTACATCTGGAATGAATCTAACAATCTCCTTTTACTACAACTTCCACTCTCTTTTTTAGAGTGCCCTTAGACTTGAACTCCTCCACACTCCTCCACACTTTACAAATAAAGGCAATTACTCTGGGGGAAAGTTTGGAGACATAGTTCCATGGCTTGCTTCTCTGCCCCCCATTTCCAGAAAAACCTCTGAGCCATGCAATGGGGTGGGGAGGACAATGACATGTTCTCTCTGAACAACATCTCTACTTTAGGAGTTTTGCACTAAGTAGAGAAGCGTGGAAGGCAACAGCTCCAAATCTCCTTAACTTGCCTCTCTCAGTGTGGAAACCCCCACCCCATGAGCCAGAGCAAGGCCATCATGACCACAGTGCTCTCAGTGGTGCTGCATCCAAAGTAGAGCCTCCATCCTATGAGTGGAAGCTGGAAAGATGAAGGGGACTCATTTAGCCACACTTGCCCAGCACTTAGCCTCAACAACAGGTTGCTGGGACAGGATAAGAAATGCTGATGAACTGTCCCTCTCAGGAAGATAACCCTCCAACTGGGAATTGGAAGAGAAAAGGAGCCATGTGCTCTTGGCTATAGCAGTCTCAGGTGGAGTGTCTATCAACCTGAGATGAGAGTCAGAGGGAGGCTGCTGGTCTTTGTTCAAATACCACATAATCTCACAGTTCTTACCAATTTGAGTAGATTTTCTTGGATAAATATCTCTTCATTTGCTGTATGCCCATAGGGTCATTTTCAGAGACCTCAATCTTATTTTTTTAATTTTCTCCAGTTTTACTGGGGAGAAGATCCGAGAAGCTCCTCACATTGTCATGCCAGAAGTAGAACTCCCAACACGCTTAATTTTATCTTTGCTATAATAAGTCTTTTTTTTTTTTTTTTTTTTTAACTGAGAAGCATTATTGGGACTTGACAGTCAAAGTCTTTAGCCTACATTTTGGAGTACAGAAGCAGTTAGCCTTTACATTCCTAGGAGGCCATTTATGCTTACAAATCAGCCTATCCTTTCCTGAGCTCATCTCATCCTTGTAATGCTATGCCAACTGCAGCAAAGAGCAACACACAAACATTCTAGCTCTTTCTAACAACTTTTCCTAGATTAGCAGGCTCAGTATATCTGCCTTGCAGGTTGTTGCAGCCAATAGTTTTATCAAATATTTAGCTACTGCATAACATAGATCTCCAATATCTTTCCATTCCCCAATAGTTGTTTCCCTATTTTCTGCTGCTCAACTATTATAAGTTAATGCCCTGTATTTTAAGTTTTTGATATGGCAGCAATATACTTCAAGATACTAATTTGTTTTAATTAGATGAGGCAAACCAGTAAAACAAATAAACCTGATTGAAATTTATTTCTTGCTCATATAATAGTCCTAGGCTGGCAATCACATCAGGAGGTCAGTACTCTTACTCAAACTAATATAGAAATTATAAAATAAAGAAACTACTTTGTGAGTGATATGCAGGATATTTTTCAGGCAACACACAACCTAAAATACATTTTTATCTTACTTAAAAGTAGGAAAATCTATATAACCTTTCCATCATAGACTTAGAGACTTTTGTGGGCCTTTATAGGCACAAAGCATTATTAGGTTGAAAGTTCTTTTTAGAGGTAATTTGCAAGCATGTTGAGAGAAGCACTTACAGAACTTGCTAACATTAAAAGAGAATTTTATTTCCTAACATCCTTTGCATTTCACACATTTGTGGGAGATAGATCTGGGGAGAAAAATACTGGTTCCCCAGTTCTCATACTTTCAGATAGGGGTGGAATTTCTACTCTACCACCTATAAGGGAAAATTATTAGGGAAGGGGGCATTTGAAGCTTCTCTCTGCTCCCACTCCACCCCATGGTGTTATGGGCTGAATTGTGCCCCCCCTCCCCAATTTATATGTTGAAGTTCTAATTCCCAATACCTTAGAATGTGACTGTATCTGGAGATAAGGCCTATATAGAGGTAATTAAGGTAAAATGATGTCATATGGGGGTGGGGGGTTGTCCTAGTCCAGTATGGTTTGTGTCCTTATAAGAACAGAATAGGCCAAAGACAACATGGAGACCTAGGCACAACCGTATGAGGACACAGCAAGAAGGTGGCCAGCTGCAAACCAAAGACAGAGACCCTCAGGTGAAACCAACTCTGCCATCTTCTTGATCTCAGACTTCTAGCCTCCAGAACTGTGGGAAAATAAATTTCTTCTGTTTAAGCCACCCAGTCTGTGGTATTTTGTTGTGGAAGCCCCAGCAAACTAATACACATGGTGAAAGGGGTAGCATATAATTAAGTTTAGGAGAAGGAACAGGGCATGCTTGAAACCTTCCAACAGTAAACAGTAGCCAGTGAGCAAGGAATTTTTTCATTCAACCAGAAGATAGCTATTAAGTAAGTACTGCAGACTGGGTGCTGAGTTAGATACTGCTAATTCAGTAGTAAAACATTCAGCTATGATCTCTGACTGCAAGAAACTTAGAGCTTAATGGAGAGAAAAAATGGAGAAACTTTGTGTACATGAGACACCTCAGAATATGATGAAGAGCTAGGTAGGCTGTTTCTTCCTATGGAAATCTGGGGAGATGATATCCACATTGACTTACACTGGATAGTGGGGAGCTGGGAGAGAAATGGATTATGGGTCAAAGCAGCCAGCCAAAAGTATTTTCTGATCTGCTGACCAGATTCTTTTGATCCTATGGTGTTGAGGGGCAGCTTACCGTTGGATAGTAATTTATTTTGAACAGATGGAAACGGACTTGGATATGAGCCACAGAGACAATTACTGGCTAAGGGGTTTCTCCAGTTTTCTAATGAGGAGTGGCTTATAGCTATCACCAAAACCATACTGGTTAACTGAAGTATACAAAAAAATAATAATAAATAAGGCAAACTCTATATAATGTATAGTCAAAGCTAACACAATTCAATAATAGTATATAGTTTATTTCAGAGTATGGATGCTATAACAATAATGAGGAAATAATAGGCTTTGGAACTTTATTCACTGTCAAATGAAATAAATGTGTAATGAGTACTAGTGAGGTGCCAACCACCACTAGGTACTAAGAGAGAGTGTAGTGAGAGAGGAAAAAAAACCAGACATGGTCCCTGCCCTTGTGAACCTGTGCAAGTAATTCAATTTCTCTGAATCTATGTTTTCAGATGATAAATGAGGATCAAGATAGCTATTTTGGATACCTCTTATAAAGAGTAAATTTTTTTTAAAAGGGCATTTGAAAGTACTTAGCCCAGTGCCTGCCGAATAACTATGTGTTGAATGTTATTTTCTTCTCACTTCTCTCCACGTTTGCTCTCTGCAGAAAGTACAAAGTTAAAAGAAGCCCTTTGGGTATTGTTCAAATGAGTTACCAAATATCATAATCTTCATAGCCAAGTTCTAAGGCTTATAGAAAGATGACTGAATGAGGTTAGATTTTGTTTGAGTAAAACAGCTCTTGCATCATCACGGATAAAATTTTTTAGGATCTGAAGTGTATTCTTCTAGAGGGTATGTATATGCTTATTATTTCTTCTCTATTTTGCCAGTTTTCTCATCCTTATCTCTATAGTGTTGAACTCAGAGCAAAGAGCAAAATCATTTGTTGAAATAGAGAAAAGATGTCAATAATCTGTAGGCAGTGAAATAAAAATAATCCATCCTCTTAAAGCATTAAGAATGATTTTAGATTTTTACGTGCAGAATATACTAACAAATATATTCAGTAATATATAATGATCTCCCCTTTCTCTAGAAAAAGATAAAAGCAATACAAGATAGAGGGTGGGGCTTCCCTGGTGGCACAGTGGTTGAGAGTCCACCTGCCGATGCAGGGGACACGGGTTCGTGCCCCGGTCCGGGAAGATCCCACATGCCGCGGAGCGGCTGGGCCCGTGAGCCATAGCCGCTGAGGCTGCGCATCCGGAGCCTGTGCTCCGCAACGGGAGAAGCCACAACAGTGAGAGGCCCGCATAGCGCAAAAAAAAAAAAAAGATAGAGGGTGAATCAATCTCATAACCTTCAAAATGGTAATGAAAATAGTAGGGAACATATAGTGCAGATAACATATAGTATGGTGTGTGTTATCTCTTTTGTATCGAGTCAGATTCCCCATGTACCCAATTGCCATGGGTTAAGCACCCTAGGAAGAACTATTCCTTCCTTTTCACATCTTCAGGGAGTAGCTTCAAATACTCACAGAATCTAGTTTACTTAGTCATAATCTCAAAAGTTTTTGTTCAGTGCACTATGCCCTGAAATCCTATTCTCTGATATATAATTATGAAGTCAATGAATTGCAGACTATAAAGGCAACTTGTCCCGTTATCTTATCGTTGTCATTCCCTCCCTCCAGCTAGTCCACATCCCATGAATCAGAAGAATTTTGATTTGGGATAAAATGCTAACTTTCTCAATGGACTTCCTGTTTTTATTCTAATCCCAAATTTCCCCCAAACATCTTTTCTAAATCTGCTCTTTATATTTTTTGCACTTGAAACAGGCTGTAATTAGATTTAATCCATTTCTATCCATCATATTAGTCAGTTTTTTATTTTATCCTATGCTAGGTACAGTACTAAGCTCTTTAGGGATTGCCAAGAAATAAACCAGGAGAGTGACTATTATACTCAGATATAAAACCATACAGTATCAAGTAATATCCTCATTTTTTCTCTATACTTTTTATATTTGTACATAAATTTATACTTCTTTCATTAAACTGCTAAAAAAAACTTTTGTCTTTAACTCACTGGGCTGTATATAAAATATCCATAACTGTGGTACAAATGAAACCACCCTCTGTTTAGAGATCCCTGCAAAATCTACATGCAGTGGAGTTCATTTAAGACAGAATGTTCACACAATTTGAACACAGTGTTAGCAATATAATTAGGAGAGAACAATCTTCTGGGTAATACCAAAGTTTACTTAAACAGATTGATGAGGCACTCACCAAAAAATAGCAGGCTCAGTTTTCACAGTTTGTTCCCTTCTGAATGACTTACCCACCAAGCAAGATAGTACAATTACTGATCTTCATTGTAAATGCCTGGACCCCCTGATGGGCTCTGATAGGAAATTATCCAATAAGAACAATGGCATTTCTCTTCATATCACATAATTTTCATGGCTGTCAGAAAATATATACACTTCATTAAAATCAAGAAATAAAGTGATACATGTAGAGAAAACAGTGTTAAAAAAAAAGGAAACCTATGATTATTTTCTCCAGCCTTAGTTTTTCCCTCTTCCAAGCAGGCCTGTTTGCAAATCCATTACTTGATGCCCATTGATAAGCTTGGCCAACTGAAATGTCTTAATCAGAAATAACTGGTCCCACAGAACCCAACAAGATTTCTGTAGCAACAGCCATGACTTTTCACTATTCCGTTTTGGTTTCAAACCTGCCTTAATGGTCATTCAAATCATGAAAGTGTTAAATGGGAATAGTCATAAATCAGCATTTTAAAGTCTGCTGCCAGCATGAGCTCTGTATATTTAAAAGGGGTGGGGAGAGATTTAAGGCCACATTCAACAGGACTTCACAGTTGTTAAAGTCAGCTTTCTGGGGATCTGATACTTCTACAACATGATGGTCTTTTTAAAAAATCTGGCTGTCCAAATATAAAGCATATACAGATATACACATACACCCATGAAATTTTGGAAATAAACATAAGGTGAAATGTTTTGAGTAAAATATCGTAAAATAAAAACTATTTAAATTTAAAGGACATTGAATTACAGGATTTGATTTGAAAATATTTGTGGTTTTTTTCTACATTTAAAATTGAATATTAATGCCTTTGTTTATTTATTAAAACTGGAAATAATAAGAAAACACAGAGAGATATATCAGATTCACTTGTAACTTGCACAATCAGGTGAAACTCAATCATGCACTTCTTTGATGAATGCAAATTACATAAGGACATGTGTTCTGTGAAGATCCAATGTTTGGAGTATGAAACTTGAGATAAATTAATTTGAGATAAAATATGCCTGTCTCCATGCAAATAAGTTTGGAAATAATTTCTTAAAGTAAATTTGGCCAATGAATAGTTTCGTAATTGGGCAATTCCAAAACAATCGGTTATTTAAATGAAGTCTGCCTTTTTGGAGGACACATTTTATAGCATGCCTTAGCCAGTAGAAATAAAGAGCCAGATTATGGCGTCTACCACATCTCCAGACACACATACAGTTGAATATGGCAAAAATTCTCTAAAACAAAGCTGGTCAGTCATTTAGTAGAAAAGGCAGCCATTTACATGACATGCGTTGAGAAATACTGAAAAGCATTTCTGCCAAAAATATCTGTTCCATTCCCCACGTTCTTATTACCATTTTTCCTGTAGCATTTAGAATTCTAATCACTAGTCGTTATTTTTGCGTGTGGTTAAAAATCTTTACCAGAAAACAAGGATATTACCTATGAAGCCATTAATAAGTCATTAACAACTTACCTTGAATTAAATCAATCAGACCATACAGATAGTTTACTTAAAGGCCCTGAGGGAGTATAATACCAAACAGGTAATTTTGATGAGGGCAGGGATTTTTTTTTGCGGTACGCGGGCCTCTCACTGTTGTGGCCTCTCCCGTTGCGGAGCACAGGCTCCGGACGCGCAGGCTCAGAGGCCATGGCTCATGGGCCCAGCCGCTCCATGGCATGTGGGATCTTCCCGGACCAGGGCACGAACCTGTGTCCCCTGCATCGGCAGGCGGACTCTCAACCACTGTGCCACCAGGGAAGCCCGAGGGTAGGGATTTTAAAAAGACAAATGTTAGGCCATTTTACAAGAAGAGCCCCTAAAACACTGGGTGGTTTGTCAGGGGATGCAGAATTGCAGTAGGTCATAAATGCAAAGGTTAGAGGAGGTGTGCAAAGGAGAACCTATGGCATCCTTTCCCTCCAAAGCAGCTAGTATAAAACCTGAGTGTGATTGGCCCCTTTTGAAACAATAATAGTATGTGATTTATACTCTCAGTCTAAGTAATACAAGCTTCAGCAACAGCTCTCAATGCAGTATGCCCAATAACAATGTTGAGTGAGGTATAGATTTCTCAGCACTAGCAGGTGCCCGATCTTAGTCTGAACTTGAGTGTAGAGACTCAGCAAACACATGTTAACATTTTATGGTGAGACTCAGGTTAAGTGGGGGACTTGCATACAATGCCAACAGTCACATTAGTCATAAAAATCATATGGTCAACTACTGAATGATTAAAGTCACATCCAGAGAGTTCTGAGACAAGTGATTAATGTCAGTTACAGTGTGTGTTTGGGGGTTGGGGGAGGACATGCAACAAAATGGAGGATTTGATGAACTGACCAATCAGGCACATGATCCGACAACCCTGGCAGGTAATCCGGTCCTAACACACAGACACCCTCACTCACAGTTGAGTGTTCAGCATCCCCAAGTCTTATAGACTATTGGCCTATAATCATATACATAGCTCTTGTATTCAATAAAGAAGACTTAAAAATAACAGCATTTTATTGAAAAGTACACTAGAGGAAATTCTCTGAAGTAAATAAGCGATAAAAGAATAAAGCTGTTGGAAGGGAGTTTTAAGATGGCGGAAAAGTAAGACGTGGAAATCACCTTCCTCCCCACAAATACATCAGAAATACATCTACATGTGGAACAACTCCTACAGAACACCTACTGAACGCTGGCAGAAGACCTCAGACCTCCCAAAAGGTAAGAAACTCCCCACGTACCTGGATAGGGAAAAAGAAAAAAGAAAAAACAGAGACAAAAGAATAGGGACGGGACCTGCACCAGTGGGAGGGAGCTGTGAAGGAGGAGAGGTTTCCACACACTAGGAAGCCCCTTCACTGGCCGAGATGGGGGGTGGCGGGAGGGAAGCTTCGGAGTGATGGAGGAGAGCACAGCCACAGGGGTGCGGAGGGCAAAGCGGCGAGATTCCCGCACAAAGGATCCGTGCCGACCGGCACTCACCAGCCCAAGAGGCTTGTCTTTTACCCCGCCGGGACGGGCAGGGGCTGGGAGCTGAGGCTCGGGCTTCGGAGGACAGATCCCAGGGAGAGGACTGGGGTTGGCTGTGTGAACACAGCCTGAAGGGTTTAGTGCACCACGGATAGCCGGGAGGGAGTCCGGGAAAAGTATGGAGCTGGCGAAGACGCAAGAGGCTTTTTCTTGCCTCTTTGTGTCTTGGTGTGCGAGGAGAGGGGATTAAGAGCGCCTCTTAAAGGACCTCCAGAGACAGGCGTGAGCCGCGGCTATCAGTGTGAACCGCAGAGACAGGCATGAGATGCTCAGGCTGCTGCTGCAGCCACCAAGAAGCCTATGTGCAAGCACAGGTCACTGTCCACACCGCCCCTCCTGGGAGCCTGTGCAGCCCGCCACTGCCAAGGTCCCGTGATCCTGGGCCAACTTCCCCTGGGAGAACACACTGCGCGCCTCAGGCTGGTGCAACGTCACACTGCCCTCTGCCGCCGCAGGCTCACCCAACATTCCGTGCCCCTCCCTCTCCCAGGCCTGAGTGAGCTACAGCCCCGTAATAAGCTGCTACTTTAACCCCATCTGAGCGGGAACAGACGACCTCAGGCGACCTACATGCAGAGGCGGGGGAAAATCCAAAGCTGAACCCCAGGAGCTGTGCGAACAAAGAAAAAAAGGGGAAATTTCTCCCAGCAGCCCCAGAAGCAGCGGATTAAATCTCCACAATCAACTTAATGTACCCTGCATCTGTGGAATACATGAATAGACAATGAATCATCCCAAATTGAGGAGGTGGACTTTGGGAGCAACGATATATATATATTTTTAACGTTTTCTCTATTTGTGAGTGTGTATGTGTATGCTTCTGTGTGTGATTCTGTCTGTAGAGCTTTGCTTTTACCATTTGTCCTAGGGTTCTCTCTGTCCGTTCTTTTTTTTTTTTTTTTTAGTATAGTTTATAGCACTTGTTATAATTGGTGGATTTGTTTTTTGGTCTGGTTGCTCTCTTTTTTGTTTCTTTTCTTTATTACTTAAAAAAATTTTTTTAATAATTATATTTTATTTTAATTATTTTATTTTACTTTATTTTATCTTCTTTCTTTCTTTCTTTTATCCCTTTTATCCTGAGCCGTGCGGATGACAGGCTCTTGGTGCTCCAGCCAGGCATCAGGGCTATGCCTCTGAGGTAGGAGAGCCAAGTTCAGGACACTAGCCCACAAGAGGCTTCCCAGCTCCATGTAATATCAAACGGAGAAAATCTCCCAGAGATCTCTGTCTCAATGCCCAGACCCAGCTCCACTCAACGACCAGCAAGCTACACTGCTGGACATCATATGACAAACAACTAGCAAGACAGGAACACAACCCCATCCATTAGCAGAGAGGCTGCCGAAAATCATAATAAGGCCACAGACACCCAAAAACACACCACCAGATGTGGATCTGCCCACCAGAAAGACAAGATCCAGCCTCATCCACCAGAACACAGGCACTAGTCCCCTCCACCAGGAAGCCTACACAACCCACTGAACCAACTTTAGCCACTGGGGAAAGACACCAAATACAATGGGAACAACGAACCTGCAGCCTGCAAAAGGAGACCCCAAACACAGTAAGTTAAGCAAAATGAGAAGACAGAGAAACACAGCACATGAAGGAGCAAGGCAAAAACCCACCAGACCAAACAAATGAAGAGGAAATAGGCAGTCTACCTGAAAAAGAATTCAGAATAATGATAGTAAAGATGATCCCAAATCTTGGAAATAGAATGGAGAAAATACAAGAAACGTTTAACAAGGACCTAGAAGAAATAAAGAGCAAACAAACAGTGATGAACAACACAATAAATAAAATTTTAAAATCTCTAAAAGGGACCCATAGCAGAATAATTGAGGCAGAAGAACGGTTAAGTGACCTGGAAGATAAAATAGTGGAAATAACTACTGCAGAGCAGAATAAAGAAAAAAGAATGAAAAGAATTGAGGCCAGTCTCAGAGACCTCTGGGACAACATTAAACGCACTAACATTCGAATAATAGGGGTCCCAGAATAAGAAGAGAGAAAGAAAGGGACTGAGAAAATATTTGAAGAGATTATAGTTGAAAAATTCCCTAATATGGGAAAGGAAATGGTTAATCAAGTCCAAGAAGCACAGAGAATCCCATACAGGAAAAATCCAAGGAGAAACACACCAAGACACATATTAATCAAACTATCAAAAATTAAGTACAAAGAAAAAATATTAAAAGCAGCAAGGGAAAAACAGCAAATAACACACAAGGAAATCCCCATAAGGTTAACAGCTGATCTTTTAGCAGAAACTCTGCAAATCAGAAGGGAGTGGCATGATACATTTAAAGTGATGAAGGAGAAAAAGCTACAACCAAGATTACTCTACCCAGCAAGGATCTCATTCAGATGTGACAGAGAAATGAAACCTTTACAGAAAAGCAAAAGCTAAGAGGATTCAGCATCACCAAAACAACTTTACAACAAATGCTAAAGGAACTTCTCTAGGCAGGAAACGAAAGAGAAGGAAAAGACCTATAATAACGAACCCAAAACAATTACAAAAATGGTAATAGGAACATACAAATCAATAATTACCTTAAATGTAAATGGATTAAATGCTCCAACCAAAAGACACAGATTGGCAGCATGGATACAAAAACAAGACCCGTATATATGCTGTCTACAAGTGACCCACTTCAGACCTAGGGACACATATAGACTGAAAGTGAGGGGATGGAAAAAGATATTCCATGCAAATGGAAATCAAAAGAAAGCTGGAGTAACGATTCTCATATCAGACAAAATAGACTTTAAAACAAAGACTATTACAAGAGGCAAAGAAGGACATTACATAATGATCAAGGGATCAATCCACGAAGAAGATATAACAATTGTAAATATTTACGCACCCAAAACAGGAACACCTCAATACATAAGGAAAATACTAACAGCCGTAAAAAGGGAAATCAACAGTAGCACAATCATAGTAGGGGACTTTAACATCCCACTTTCACCAATGGACATATCATCCAAAATGAAAATAAATAAGGAAGCACAAGCCTTAAATGATACATTAAACAACATGTACTTACTTGATATTTATAGGACATTCCATCCAAAAACAACAGAATGCACATTCTTCTCAAGTGCTCATGGAACATTCTCAAAGATAGATCATGGGCTTCCCTGGTGGCACAGTGGTTGAGAGTCCGCCTGCCAATGCACGGGACATGGGTTCGTGCCCCAGTCTGGGAAGATTCCACATACTGCAGAGCGCCTAGGCCTGTGAGCCATGGCCACTGAGCCTGCGCGTCCGGAGCCTGTGCTCCACAACGGGAGAGGCCACAACAGTGAGAGGCCCGCGTACCGCAAAAAAAAAAAAAAAAAAGATAGATCATATCTTGGGTCACAAATCAAGCCTTGGTAAATTGAAGAAAACTGAAATCGTATCCAGTATCTTTTCAGACCACAACTCTATGAGACTAGATATCAATTACAGGAAAAAATCTGTAAAAAATACAAATACATGGAGGCTAAACAATACACTACTTAATAACCAAGAGATCACTGAAGAAATCAAAGAGGAAATCAAAAAATACCTAGAAACAAATGACAATGAAAACATGATGACCTAAAACCTATGGGATGCAGCAAAAGCAGTTCTAAGAGGGAAGTTTATAGCAATACAATCCTACCTTAAGAAACAAGAAACATCTCAAATAAACAACCTAACCTTACACCTAAAGCAATTAGAGAAAGAAGAACAAAAAAAGCCCAAAGTTAGCAGAAGGAAAGAATCCATAAACATTAGATCAGAAATAAATGAAAAAGAAATGAAGGAAATGATAGCAAAGATCAATAAAACTAAAAGCTGGTTCTTTGAGAAGATAAAAAATATTGATAAACCGTTAGCCAGATTCATCAAGAAAAAAAGGGAGAAGACTCAAATCAACAGAATTAGAAATGAAAGATTCTAATGATCTAAGGATCATGACAGATTACTACAAGCAACTCTATGCCAATAAAATGGACAACCTGGAAGAAATGGACAAATTCTTAGAAATGCACAATGTTCCGAGACTGAACCAGGAAGAAATAGAAAATATGAACAGACCAATCACAAGCACTGAAATTGAAACTGTGACTAAAAATCTTCCAACAAACAAAGGCACAGGACCAGATGGTTTCACAGGCGAATTCTAACAAACATTTAGAGAAGAGCTGACACCTATCCTTCTCAAACTCTTCCAAAATATAGCAGAGGGAGGAACACTCCCAAACTCATTCACCATCATCCTGATACCAAAACCGGACAAAGATGTCACAAAGAAAGAAAACTACAGGCCAATATCACTGATGAACATAGATGCAAAAATCCTCATCAAAATACTAGCACACAGAATCCAACACCACATTAAAAGGATCATACACCATGATCAAGTGGGGTTTAACCCAGAAATGCAAGGATTCTTCAATATACGGAAATCATTTAATGTGATACACCATATTAACAATTTGAAGGAGAAAAACCATATGATCAGCTCAATAGATGCAGAGAAAGCTTTCAGCAAAATTCAACACCCATTTATGAAAAAAGCCCTCCAGAAAGTAGGCATAGAGGGAACTTTCCTCAACATAATAAAGACCATATATAACAAACCCACAGCCAATATCGTCCTCAGTGGTGAAAAACTGAAACCATTTCCACTAAGATCAGGAACAAGACAAGGTTGCCCACTCTCACCACTAGTATTCAACATAGTTTTGGAAGTTTTAGCCACAGCAATCAGAGAAGAAAAAGAGATGAAAGGAATCCAAATCAGAAAAAGAAGCAGTAGAGCTGTCACTGTTTCCAGATGACATGGTACTTTACATAGAGAATCCTAAAGATGCTACCAGAAAACTACTAGAGCTAATCAATGAATCTGGTAAAGTAGCAGGACACAAAATTAATGCACAGAAATCTCTTTCATTCCTATACACTACTGATGAAAAATCTGAAAGTGAAATTAACAAAACACTTCCATTTACCATTGCAACAAAAAGAATAAAATATCTAGGAATAAACCTACCTAAGAAGACAAAAGACCTGTATGCAGAAAATTATGACACTGATGAAAGATATTAAAGATAACACAAATCAATGGAGAGATATACCGTGTTCTTGGATTGGAAGAATCAACATTGTGAAAATGACTATAATACCCAAAGAAATCTGCAGATTCAATGCAATCCCTATCGAACTACTACTGGCATTTTTCACAGAACTAGAACAAAAAATTTCACAATTTGTATGGAAACACAGAAGACCCCGAATAGCCAAAGCAATCTTGAGAAAGAAAAACGTAGCTGGAGGAATCAGGCTCCCTGACTTCAGACTACATTACAAAGCTACAGTAATCAAGACAGTATGGTACTGGCACAAAAACAGAAATATACATCAATGGAACAGTATAGAAAGCCCAGAGATAAACCCACACACATATGGTCACCTTATCTTTGATAAAGGAGGCAAAAATATACAGTGGAGAAAAGACAGCCTGTTCAATAAGTGGTGCTGGGAAAACTGGACAGATACATGTAAAAGAATGAAATTAGAACACTCCCTAACAGCATACACAAAAATAAAATCAAAATGGATTAAATACCTAAATGTAAGGCCAGACACTATCAAACTCTTAGAGGAAAACATAGGCAGAACACTCTATGACATACATCACAGCAAGATCCTTTTTGACCCACCTCCTAGAGAAATGGAAATAAAAACAAAAATAAACAAATGTGACCGAATGAAACTTAAAAGCTTTGGCACAGCAAAGGAAACCTTAAACAAGACGAAAAGACAACCCTCAGGATGGGAGAAAATATTTGCAAACGAAGCAACTGACAAAGGATTAATCTCCAAAGTTTACAAGCTGCTCATGCAGCTCAATATCAAAAAAACAAACAACCCAATCCAAAAATGGGCAGAAGACCTAAATAGACATTTCTCCAAAGAAGATATACAGATTGCCAACAAACACATGAAAGAATGCTCAATATCATTAATCATTAGAGAAATGCAAATCACAACTACAATGAGGTATCACCTCACACCAGTCAGAATGGCCATCATCAAAAAATCTACAAACAATAAATGCTGGAGAGGGTGTGGAGAAAAGGGAACGCTCTTGCACTGCTGGTAGGAATGTAAATTGATACAGCCACTATGGAGAACAGTATGGAGGTTCCTTGAAGAGCTAAAATTAGAACTACCATATGACCCCACAATCCCAGTACTGGGCATATACCCTAAGAAAACCATAACTCAAAAAGAGTCATGTACCACAATGTTCATTGCAGCTCTATTTACCATAGCCAGGACATGGAAGCAACCTAATTGGCCATGAACGATGAATGGATAAAGAAGATATGGCATATATACACAATGGAATATTACTCAGCCATAAAAAGAAACGAAATTGAGTTATTTGTAGTGAGGTGGATGGACCTAGAGTCTGTCATACATAGTGAAGTAAGTCAGAGAAAAACAAATACCATATGCTAACACATATATATGGAATCTAAAAAAAGAAAAATTGGTCAAGAAGAACCTAGCGCAAGACAGGAATAAAGACACAGACCTACTATAGAATGGACTTGAGAATACAGGGAGGGGGAAGGGTAAGCTGGGACAAAGTGAGAGAGTGCAATGGACATATATACACTACCAAACGTAAAATAGATATCTAGTGGGAAGCAGCCACATAGCACAGGGAGATTAGCTCTGTGCTTTGTGACCACCAAGAGGGGTGGGATAGGGAGGGTGGGAGGGAGGGAGACACAAGAGGGAAGAGATATGGGGACATATATATATATGTATAACTGATTCACTTTGTTATAAAGCAGAAAGTAACACACCATTGTAAAGCAATTATACTCCAATAAAGATGTTAAAAAAAAAAAGAGAAGAAAGCTGTTAGACGAATATATTTTTCATGCTTTGGAGCTATGTGTTTAACAGTTTTCTAACTATTTATTCATTTATAAAAAAATACTTCAGTTATTATCTCCTAGAGTTGAAATTAGATGTTTAATTGACTGGAGGGAATGAAAGTCATTCACTTTTAGATATGGCAACTATTTTAAAATATTTCTGTAAAACGCTTCATAGACCACCATTAGCCCAAATTCTTGGCAAACATTCCTGTGTGTATATCTAGTTGCTTTTATAAATGTCATGCTGGAAGAGCTAACACTTTCAGAAACATGTTTATCTTAATTAGGAAAGTCAACAGACTTCTAATGGGAAGAAATGGGTATTTTTCTCTGTGGTATCAGAGGCATCAAAAGGCCCAGTTCTTCTGCCAAACCAATCTTCCTTCCTGCCTGCCTTTCAAACCCAGGTGATTGCAGACAGCTGAGCAGGCATTTTCCCCAAAGCCTCTATTGACCTGGCTTCAGTCTTTGCTCTACCGCCCCATCTCTCTCTCTGTCACTCTTCCTGTGTAGGTTTTTGTTTGTTTGTTTGTTTGTTTTGCCTTGGGAAACCTAGGGATATTCATGGCACTGAGGCAAAAAATGTGGAATTAAAAACTAAATTCTTGAGGCCTTATCCTAGCAACAAGACCATCACCATCTGTTCAGAAGACAAGCCAGCTATTATCCACTGCATTCTTTATACAAACTCCATCACCTGTGAGGGGAAAAAAACTGCCCCTTCCTGGGTTCTCTCTTTGTCACAGGAGAAAGAGGTCTGTTTCCCCCTAATGCAGTAAAACCTAAAGAAAGCAAACAGGACTGGAAGCACTTATAACAAATTTAAAGAAATCTACTCGAAGGCCCTATATTGTCATTCCAAAATATCTGATAATTGTCATCTGTGCATAATGAAACCTGACAAAAATATTGTTGATGTCTCTCAGTAACCACTATATTATTTAAATTAGAAAATAACAAATGGAGCGAGTGTATCTGTGTTTTTTGTATTAAAATGATTGTCACAGTCTCTCCTTTATTTTTAGCTTCAAAAATTTTATTCGTTTCACCTTTCAAAAACCACATCAAAATTTATATTTTGAAAGTGGCATTAAAATGCTATTTCAGTGACTTCAGGGTAAGAATCAATCTATTTAGACACCTAGTTTAATCCAGGATGAAATATTTTTCCTTGGGAAACGTTTAAAACAGTAGACAGTAGCTCAGTGATATTTTATGCAGTAAAATTTATATTATTAGGAATACACAAGATCTTTTTCCTCCCAAAATAGTTCAGTACAAAGGAAGAGAATATCCATAGATAGAATATTTGAAAATGCCAACCAGAGTCTAAAGTCCAGACAAATAAAATATGATATCATTCTGGATTATTTTCTTTCTAGAAATAAATACACATGGAGATATGATTCAATAAATTTTAAAAGAATAGAGTTATTAACTGTTTACCTTGTGCCAATCATTATGTAATATGCTATTGAGTATTTTTCAAAATTTGACATGGTTTTTATGAATAATACATCAACAAATAGAAAGTACCCATCAAGTCCTAAGAAATAGTAGCTCTATAAATATAACTAACATTTGGTTAGTGTTTATTACTTTAAAATCCATCCATCTTTTCTACATTATCCCATTTGTTCCTGATAAAGAGCCTGTGAGGCCAGCTGAGCAGTCATCTCTATCACTCAAAGATGAGGAAACCTGAGTTCAGAGAGGTGTGCTGATTTTCCCATGGCTCCCCGAGAATCTAAAATCTACTTCAACCAATTTTGAAACTAAACTCTGGTTTTTTAAAAAGGCATTATTTATATTTGTACCATCAAAAAGAGAATACGAATGAATGTGAAGACTAAAGCAACTATAGCTCTTCATTCTCTGGAACAGATTGTTGATATACTTGTTGGCTGATGTTCAGAAATATAATTTGTGTTGAACATAGGCTCCATTTTCATGAGTCAATGTTCCCAAAGTTGTCCGTAAAATATGAACTGAAGTTACCCACGTGACTGTTAATTATCTTCCTTTTTAGATTACACCTTGGATTCCCATCGTCTGCATATTGGGCACTAAAAATTTCCTACATGTTTCCCACATGGCTTTTGCTAAAATGTTCCTAGTCACAGCCACAGTTGAAAATCCTTAAGGTAGGGATTCCGAGAAGCAGCTGAATCATTCTTTTTATCCCATCTGTGAATATGCTTAATCTGAAGGGAATAAAATCCCAATGTTTGGCTAATTCCAATAGATGGAAGTAATACATCTGTCTGGTTGCACCACATCAGAGTAGGACAAAAGCACACATAAAAATGGTAACTAGATTAAGATGTAGGATAGTAAGGTCACAGAAGGATACTTTGAGCCCATAAATAGGTATTCAGATGGTGAAAGGAAAATTCTTGTATGTCAGAATAATTGCCTCTAGCCAATTAGAGCCAACTGATTACATAAAAGTATTATAAAATGAAATATTTACCAGGACAAGGTACAAAGATGTGTGAAGGACCATAGATTCCACAAATATGCAACGTGGGATGACAGCTGAGTTTTATGTTTTTAGCAATGTTGTCAACTGGGTTTCAAGTCTAAAAGAAAATAATTTTTCAAAAGATTACTTTTCCCAGCAAAATACAACTAATACAAATACAAAAACAATTATGCAGAAATCTTTATTCCCAGCCCTCGTTTTCAGATTAACTTAAAACAGGTGTTAGTGATGTTAACAGCAACGTTTTGATCCCCATGTGGCCTGGTGACCTCACTTTCTCTGTTCCTTGAATAGAGAACATAGCCTTTCCTTCTTAGTCCCTTATAAACATGTGCTGGTGGTCACAAAGGAGAACTTCTGAAAGGGAAAAATAATAGGATGGGCCAGCAAACTAAGGAAATCTCATACATGCTCCTCAAAACTGGTCATAGGTTATAAACATCTTTTCAGTAAAAAGATCCCTTTTCGATGGAGTGACCAGTAATTCAGGTTTGCCTAGGACTTGAAGGGGTTTCTGGGATGAACTTTCTGTGCTGAAACTGGGAAAATCCCAGGCAAAGTTGAGGGAGTTGGTGACCCCACTTAGCTGTGAGATAAACTGACTTGCAGTTTAATTTGGCAGCACTGTTCATAGTCTTTAACATTCCTTTATAAAACATTTTAGGAAAATGGGACTGAAAAGATCCAGGCTTCTATTCTGAGAATCAAGAGCTCCAAAATGTACCTCAGTAGCAGAAATCTGGGGTTTCATACTTCATAATTTATGCAAGCTACTCTTTGTGAGCTGTGCAAACACCAAGACCATTGCTTGCCTTACCGCATTGACTTATCTTGTGCTACGATCAGGAGTGATTTTGCCTTCCTTGTCTCCTGCCTACTGCTGAGTTATCCATTCACCCTATTATGTCTCTACTCCCTTTACTAAGCATGAGAGCCTAATAATTTGTTAATCATGTGAAACAACCAAAAACCTATCCTCATCCCACCATTTTTTAATAGCATGGCAATGCTTCCCTACTGTTCAGGGGAAGAAAAAAAGATTCAACGGATTGCATTGGAGGTTGTCAGGGCACAAACTCATTACTCTGTAAATTGATTTGTAAAAGGAGTGGGGAAGAAAAGTATCAAGAATTTATCTGTCTTTAGTTACTCTGAGATAACTAAATGGTTAATAAAAGAAAGGTTTTCTTTTAGAAAAATCCCAACAAGTAAATACAGAAAGAATGATGAAATTAGAAAAATCACCAGCTCGCAACTCTGAAAGAAATGATGCATACAGGCAATGACCACCAATGAACATAAAATCACTATTGAAAATTTGTTGAGGAACTTTAAAAGGCTGACATGGCTTTTCAAGTTTAGAATCATTTAAAATGGGACACCTGGTCATTACATGCCTCACACAAAAAGCATACACAGAACCACATATGAAATATTCTAGACTGAGTAGCAAAAGCCTCTGGTGCTCATCTCATCCCTCTGCCCACCTCTGATCTCAGCTGCACCTCTGGGGAATAGTTCCGACTCACTGTGTGCAAGACTCAGCTTCCAGGAAAACCTTCAACCAAGGGGAAAGGGAAGCCAGTGGCAAGTTTGGGAGGTGCTGTCTAAGCTTCCCAGAAGTCCCCACTGAATAGAGCCCTGCTGTCTACAGTAGGCACCTTGATAACACAACCTTAAATGGTCTTGCCCTGCCTGGCCCACTCTCCCTACTCCCTCTCTCCTGACTTGTGGAGTCACTTCCCAAATAAACTACTTGTACTGGCACTGGGGTCCTTCTTGCAAGCCATGCTTTCAGAAAAGCTTTAGCTAAGTTGTTAATGAAACCTATATCTAATTACCTATTTACAGGAAACAGAGGAGACAGAGGAACAAGCTTACTGCTGGCTCAAGGGATGTCCAATTTTCCCAGGACAGATGACTGGTATTTCCAACAAATGGACTGCATGAAAATAAAGGAAGAAGGGGAGGGAGGAAAAAAGGGAGGAAGAGAGGAAGGAAGACGCCTTTTGCAGAATAAGAAAGACCTACATGACAACCAAGTACAGTATTTATGTGAATCTTGTTGAATCCTGATTTGAGTAAACCAACAATAAAAAATGTATCTTGAAAATAAATGGGGGAATTTGAATAAAGTATTAAGTGATATTAAGAAATATTTGTTAATTTTGTTAGGTTGATTAGCAAAGTAGAGGTGGTTAAGTTAAAAAAAAAAAAGCCTTATCAGATGAAATAACATACTAAAGTATTCATGGGTGAAATCATATTTTGTCTAGAATTGTTTAAAAATACTCCAGAGAAAACAAAAAATAAAGTGAAGAATAGATAGAATCAGATTGTTGAAATGTTGATACTTGTTGAAGGTGGTAGTGGAAATAAGGGAATCATTATCATTACTATTCTCTCTACTTTTGTTTTTGTTTAAAAGTGTATACAATGAAACATTAGGAAAGAAAATCTTAATGTCCTGAAAAACCCTGAATTCAAGTGAATAAAATAATATAAACTCTAATTTACTTCTCATTTAATTGACTGAAAGCAGTGCAGGCACCACAGTGGTACTACCACTAGCAGAAATTCAGTAATCCAAACGTTTGTCTGTCACCTTCTTTGTTACCAGGAGCAAATTCCAGGCTAAATTATTTTGTTACTGGTTAGCACGTTCTGGTTAGCAAACATAGACCAAATGTTTGTGTTTCCCCAAAATTCATATGTTAAAATCCTAACCCCCAAAAAACGATGATAGAGAATTAGGTTTAGACGAAGTATGAGGGTGGAGCCCCCATGACGGGATTAAGGAAGACCAGAACGCTCTCTCTGCCATGTGACACAGCAAGAAAGTGGCAGTCTGCAAACCAGGAAGAGCCTCCTTCCTCATCCCATTAGGAACAGCATCTGCTATTATCTTGATCTTGGACCTCCCAGCCTCCAGAACTGTGAGAAGCAAATGTCTGTTGTTTAAGCCATCCAGCCACCTGTCTATGGTATTTTGTTAGATAAGGCCCAATTTCTGTATTCTCAGGAAATAAAAATTTATTTAAATATTAGCCTAAGCTAGATACTATTAGGAAGCTATAAAGAGGAAATTAACAACACCTTATATTTATGCTTTGTTTTCAAATGCATTATTTCTGTTGATTCTTGAAGAATCCCCAAGAGTGTAAGTTATATAATATACAGCAAAGTTAAATGATGGTTAATATGAATTATTTGACATTAGCTACTTTATTTTTTTTCTATGATATGAATGCATACTTCATCATACTTGGAAATGTCACAGCAAACAGGGAGTTTCTTGAGGGAAGAGATTTTTTTTTAACATGTTCATGTTTGTACCCCTAGCACCTAAAAGGGCATTTGACACATTATAGACACTTGATAAATAGTAATGCTTAAATTCCTTTAAATCCTTTATGGAAGTAGTAATTGGGTCAACTGTCTACTTCTCTCATAATCACTGGCATTACATTAATTTAAACTAGCATTGCTGTTTTTTCTGGACTTTCTAACTGGTCTCCTTACATCCACTGTTGGCAATACCAATCACATTGCAGACAGAGTACTTAAAAATGCAAATATGATCACATGACAATACTTACCACATACACACCCACCCACTCTTAAAACCATTCAATTGTATTTCATGACTCTAGTACTTTTAGTATTTTCCACATTTATTGTGTGACTATTTAATTAATCTACGCCTTTCCTAACAGGCTTTAAACTCCATTCTTAGAGCACGGACTGAATTTGTTTTTGTCCTTATCTCTATCTCCAGGGCTCTACATTCTATATGCTTAGAATGCAGTATGTGGTCAAAAATACTCATCTAAAGAATTCATCCAGTAGTCAAATCTAAACTTGCTTTATTTTAGCATGCTACTTTCATTATCTGAACTGAACAGGTAAAATAAAATTGTGGAGGAACATTATTGTCAAATTCATATAATTGTTTCTGTTTGCTTAACCAATTGCTACAACACCTATATTGTAACTTACTATTAATAGAAAAGCAGCAACTACACCTCCTTGACACAGAGTGATCCTGCTTGTCAATTCAAAGGAGACACTGAAAGAAATCCATTATTCTGTCTTTACCTATAATGGTTATGTAAAAAATGGAAGCATATTTGGCAGCTTTCAGGAGCACAGACAATTCTATATGGACAACAGACAGTAAGCAGAAGCAGTAAAAGTTCCCGTTCTGTTAAAAATTTAAGAGTCACTTGATTTTTAGCTCTTTGGCAAAACCCGTTACACAGAAAAAGTATACATATAGAAAACTCAAACTTGCTATAGGTAAATTTCAGAGTCTGTTATTTGAAAACAAAAGAACTTCGAAGAGTATTCGTAACCGACTTCTTTTTATTGTTGGGTCCCAAGGCATTTCAAAGGGCACAGTTTCCCAGATCATTTCATGCTAGTTCTAGGAGGAATGCGCCTTTTGCTCCTTTCAGTAGTACCACGTCTCATGTTATCATCATCCACATGCTTGTGTGTTTCTCTCACTGGTTTATAAATGTGTGAGGTCAAGGTCTGGTTCTACCCACATACCCTGAAATACAGGATGTGCTGTAGTTCAATAACCCTTTATTGAATGCTGTGATCTAATTTACAAAAATTCAATTTATACTCATGTCTTCTGAGACAATATTTATTGTGTTAAGTAGAAGATGGCACCAATGTACATGGGCCAAAGGTAGAAGGAAAAATAGTCATACAAGGACTGGCCCAAGTAGGCTAAATGGTGATTGGGGCTGAGTTTGTCTTTGGAGCTCCTTTCCCATGTTATCAGATTTGAACTCCATGTTGGTACCCCTTCAGCTCATCACCCCATCTTTTGTTCCATGGGATTAAGATTTGATGAGTTTCACCTGTATGTATTGATGTAATGAAGAAGGTAAAGCATCTGATTCATTTTTTTTATCATTTTCAAGTGAAATTTTATTTATAGGAAATATCATTAAATTATAGCAATTTGAAATATTATGACAGGATAAATTCTTTGCAAAGTTTTTTGTTGTTTTTTTGTTTGTTTGTTTGTTTTTGCGGTACGCGGGCCTCCCACCACCGTGGCCTCTCCCGTTGCGGAGCACAGGCTCCGGACGTGCAGGCTCCGCGGCCATGGCCCACGGGCCCAGCCGCTCCGCGGCATGCAGGATCCTCCCGGACCGGGGCACGAACCCATGTCCCCTGCACCGGCAGGCGGACTCCCAACCACTGCACCACCAGGGAAGCCCCCTTTGCAAAGTTTTTATTGAAAAAACTTTTGAAAAGTTTTTACTCTCTACAGGAGGATGCCTGCTTAAAGTTTATAGAATATTACAACAGGAAAAGTCTTCAGATAATTTCTGGTTTAATACACTTAAGACTCAAAAAGATTGATTCTATTAATCAGCTGATAACAGATATTTGAGTGCCTCCTATACTATGCAAGGCACTAGGAACACAAAGGTGAATAAGAAAGAGAATCTGCTCCCAATGAGCTTCCAGTGCAGCAAGGCACAAAACCTCTGAGCTTAGTAGAATTATGGCCCATGTCTTCTACATGTAGAGGAGGTATTTATAGAATCTCAGCATTTAGAGAAAATGTGAGTTTTCAATGATCATCCTGATGAGCATATTAGTATTCGTGGGGTCCTCATGTCTCTCCATAAGTACCATTGTTGTGGAACATATTCCATCTGAAAAGAAATAACCCCCTAAAGGGTGCACATTTTAAATCTAAATAGTACCCTTTCTTTTTGAAATTTTAATTTTGGAACTTAATATAGAGTCTACTGTTACCAGAACAACCACATCCACCGAAAATCATCTTAAGGTAGCTATAGAATCCCAAGAGAATAATGAGTTCTTCAGAGTTTCCCTAGTTATGGAGAGGAAATCATTAGTAACTTATGACAGAAATAAAGAAATCATCCAATTAATGTATTCAGAGATGAATCTTAATGTCCAATTATTCTCTTGATTTGACACAACCTAGTAACAACATAACGTAGTCAGCAACATTGTATTAATGTCGGAAGATAGCGGGAAGGTAGCCCTGTGGGGGAAGAAACAGTTTCTGTTTAATCCTTTCCTTTTTCTTTTGCTCACATATGATAAGCAAATCTCCTGCTTAAGTTTATCATCTTAAAAAAAAAAAAAAAAAAGGAAAAACAAGTAACCCCACAGAATTTACCTGAAAACCATATTGTGCTCAAAAGTCAGAATTATATTATAATTAAAGCTTATAAAATATAATTTAAACAAAGGTCGGCCTGTTCAATTCATTAACTATTAACAAATGATTTTGCTATCATTCATCCTAGTCTCCTAGTTCAGATCTATTGATTGATTTAACCAATGTCTATTTAAATGTTTAATTTCCATATTTTATAATTGGTCCAATATTAAATAATACTCATAAAGAGTAAAAAGTTAAAGTGCCATATCATCACATCCATATTTATGCTTCCATTTCTTGAAGGGATGAAAATTAAGGAAAATGTTTTTCAATATTTTTGTATTTTATATTAAATAATACATAGTGGTGATAAAAAATGAGTATATAAATGTATTACAGTACAAATCTGTACCAATCTTAAACCCCCAGTCTCCCAGTTTTCCTCTACAAGAAAGAAAAAAGAAAAAAAAAATCCCCCTAATTGTTTTTAGTTCTTTCAAAATTAAAAGGTCTTATCTTTTAAATATTAATAATTTATAAAATGCAGTAGCCATATAACTGGCTATATTTTTAGATCATTTAACCATACCTCACTTTCCCTCATTAAAACATTGTACAACTAAATAAATGTGTTAAGATAATAAATTTCGGTACTGTTTTAAACTTTTTTCAAAGATAAACTTATATTCTCTGTTTATTTTTATATTCAGCAAAATTTCTTTGTTGTAGGAGATATTCTTGATTGCCTTGTTAGATAATCCCCCTTTATGGTCTCTCTTTTTCTTGAACACTTCTAAATGATACTTTCTTTCCACTGCTAAATTTTTAATCAAATTTCTATCTGCTTTGCCCCATCAGTCAGCTCAAGACCGCTGATTTTAGCAGAATGCATTTCTAATTTGACTAACCAGAGTCACAGGTGTGTTTGAAATGACTGATATGTAAGTATATGTCTGAATAGTCTGTGTATCCATAAAGAAACAGTATTGAGCTTGCAATATATATACGAGGGCCCATTCTAGGTACTGGATTAGATACCAAGAATTAAATCTCATTCCAAACTAAGTATAAGAAATGGAATCTGACTTCAAGAAACAGAGATTAATTGAAGAGATACAGTACACTCAGACGACATACAATGTTATTAGTGATCACTGGACAACTAAAAATGCAAGAATTCAAAGAAGAGAAAATGACCACTACAGGCTAATTGTCAAGAAGTGGGGTTTTCTTGTTTGGTTGGTTGGTTTTTTGTCGTTGTTTTTTTTTTTTAGAAAAACAGGGTTTAAACTGGCCTCAAAATATGTGTAAGAGTAAGACATACACTCAAAAAAAAAGACAGAATAATGTGCCCAGAGGCATGAGGAAAGAGCTCTAGAAGGCTTCTAAAGGACAGTGAATGAGCAGTGTGTCTGAAGCACAAAATTATTAAATGGGGGTAATGGGAAATCAGGCTAGAAAAGCAGTTTTGGAAAGTCAAGTTAAAGAATTTAGTCATTATGTGTCAGCAGGGTACTGTTAGGGATGATTTTTGATAAGAAATGATATGAGAAGGAATAATGTTTTATGACAATTAGTCTGGGGGATTCGTTTTCATTCATGCTTCCATTTATTCAACAAATATTGATTCGAGCTCTAAAATACCCAGGCATTGTACTATAAATAGCAGCAAAGACAAGTAAGATACATTTCCCACCCTCAAGGTGCTTCTATCCTAGAGGCACAAGTAAAAGAGTAAGTGCCATTTATTGTGATAATGTGGCATGGTGCAGCACCACCCTGAATGCTATGGATGTTAAGAAAGACTTCCAGATAATACTCGTGATCAGAGAAAGCGAATACTTGAGATTCTGGCAGAGCCAATTCTGGAACTACAACTTGAGAGATCAGTATTAGTTAATTATATGACTTGGAGAAGGAGGAGGAATGAAGACATTTAGGCACATAGGAACAATTCTTGTGAAGGCAGAAAACCGCAGCACGATGGAGCCATCTCTTCATTGCCTGATGTCGTGTCCCCTTGGCCCATCTGTGATTTCAGCTACAGCTGTGATACACAGTTCTGTGCAAACTCAGAGCTAGCATACAGCTCAAGCATTTCCCACTTCAGGGACTTTTCTGAAGTTCTGGAAGTCACTTAGCTTCTGCACAAATGGAGCCTGAAAGGGTTGGGATGTTACACCCAAAGGCATCCTTCAAACCGTGGGGAACAGGAGATGGTAGAAGAATGACTCAGCTGCCTGTTCTTCTGACAATTCTGGGAGTATTACAGGTTTCTCAGAGGTTTCAAGGAATGAAGCTCTATCGACCATTATAGGGACTTCACTGACATACCCTCACCCCAACACTCTATTCCTCCTCCCTCATACCTGCTTCCTCATATAGCCACCCAAATAAACTCCCTGCTACCAAGTCCTTGTCTCAGGCTCTGCTTTTAGTAGAACCCGAAAAGAGACAAAAATCTCTTATTCAGGGTGATTGTAGAGACATGGGTAACAATGATGAGAGGGGTCATGGTGGATGGAGAAGGATAGTTGATTTTCAAACTAGAGAGAACTTTGTGTGTCATGCTAAAAACTCTGAATTTTATCCAAAAAGTTAAAGGGAGTCATTGAATGATTTTATACAAGAGAATAACATGTGTAAGATTTTTGTTTTAAAAAATCTCCCTGGCAGCAGTGTAAAGAGTATGAATTGCAACACCCTAGATGGAGAATTGAGGGCTGATTTAGAGACCATACTATGACCCAAGCAAGGTATTTTGAGTCTTAATTAAGGAATTAGCTGTAGGAATGAATATGAGATGTGAAAACCATCTGGTTTTAGTGCCTAGTTGGATGTGTGGAGTGAGGGAGAAGGGAGTTTCCAATTTGGGACAATGTCTGAGTAGCAACACCATTTATCCATAGAATACAGGAGCAGTAGGTTATGGGGAGAGGGGTGGAATGAGTTTATTTTTCAGCATATTAATACAAGAGCTTGGGGCAAAATTCATATGGAGAGATAGGTAGGCAGTTTTTTATTTCTTGGTAGAGCTTTGGATCACAGATATAGACATATGTTGAACAGGCCTGTGGTAGGCCCTGCAATATGTTCTTCTAAATATTACTTCACTTAACCCTCATAGCAAACCCAACATGTGGATTATTTTCATTATTTTGCATTTGAGAAAATAGATTCAGAGAGGTCATTTAATTTGTTTAGGATCACACAGCAAGTGAACAGTGGTGATAGAATTTGAACCCAGGTCTGATAGCCTGAATAATATTTTTACAGTATACCACTCTGGCTCTGCCATACTGACTATACGAACATCTTCATCTTGAAATGGCTGATGATTGTAGAGCTACAGTTTTCAACTATAGTAGATAATAAAGGTAACAGGACCCACAGGTCTCACAGCTGAACCATGAATAGCTTGACATTATATAAAACCATAGATCTAATCTATTACCCTACCTGCAATGCAACTCACTCTTCATACTGGTGTCCAATTGTTATATAAATGTTTCTATCCAAAATGTGGGATGTCCCTACATGAAATATTATCTTTGTGAGTTTATAAAGCATGTCACCAGTTATAATTAAAAGCAAGGAAGGAATAAAAGTGCTCATCTTAATACACTCAAGATCAACAGGATGAAGGGAGGGAAAAGATAAGTGTTTAACAGCCCTAAGTGCTAGGTGTTATTTTCATTGGAGTGCTTCACAGAATTAGATGGACTCCTAAGAGTGAAAGGGTGAGGTATCTTGTGTCTGTTCAAGAAAAGGCAGTTCTGGGTATACAGTGATGGTTTGAGAGAACACACATGCAGTTCCAAGTGGGCAAAGATCTGAGGCCATGGTTGTACAGAAAAGCTAAGACATAATTGTACTAAGGATCAAGGCTTAATAAGCAATAGAGAGAATAAGTAAATATACAAAGAAAAATTGATTAGATGTACATCTACGTAGTGTATATATGTGTGTGTGTATATATTCATCTGAGGGGAACTTATATTAACAAACAGACTTCCAAAGAAGAATAACGAAATATTCAGATTGGAAAAGATCTGAGAGAGCATTGTAAGTCACAAGCCCTACTTCAACCCTCATTTCGCAAAAGAAGAAGTAAGTGAAAAGGTTAAGTGATTTTTTTTCAAGATTTAAATCCACAAATGGGCTGGACATTTATTGAACAGTTATTTGTCTAACGTTACGGTAAACTGAATATTTTATTATAAATATGATAGTGACTCTTCAAGCATCTTATAATATATGTTTCTCTCTTAAAAGATAGTTTTCAATATTCATGAAACAATAGGATCACTGAAGAGACGTACCAAGATCCATGGAACCTGTGAGATATTCATTAGGTTTTTTGTTGTTAGGATTTTTAATCGATCATGTGAAGTTAGTCTATGTCCAATACTTCTTGGCCATAAACCTAAAGGATAAATATTTATGGAATCTCTGAAGTTCTATGGAATTATAACTCTCTTAAATGGAAGTGTTCTGTTATTCTGTAATCATTTTGGACATAAAACAAGATATTATTAATTGAAAAGTTTTAAATTTCTTCATGCAACTGGTGGTTCTCAAGCTTTAGGGAGCACCAAAAGCACCTGGAGGGCTTGTTAAAACACAAGATCACTGGGTCTCACCTCAGTGTGTGTGATTCAGTAGGTCTAGTAAGGGCCTAGAAAATCTGCATTCCTCACAAGTTCCCAGTGAGGCAGATGCTGCTTGTCCAGAGACCCTCATTTGAGAACCACTGTACTAATTGGACCATGAAAAACTGTGGGCAGAAACTGTCTCACTCATTTCTGTATGCTTAGTGTCTACCATATAGTAGAACCTCAACGAATGTTTATAGGAATGAGTGAATGACTAAATGACTATATAAATGATGTAGCTAAAAATGTTAGCTAATTTGGACTATTAACTGCCCAGCTCGAGAGTCTTCTTGTTTCTCCCACTTATAAAGAAATTAATAAATCAAGAAAATATTAAGTAATTGCTGTCCTAACTCTGTGTTGTCATGGATACAGTATTCTATTTTCAGTACTAGTCATGTCTTACTTGTTAATGACTGTTACAGTAACCAATAGGAAAATAACACTTCACTCACCACATTTCATTAAATTTAACACCTCATATTAAGCTTAGTGGGACAATAAGAACAAAGTTCTGCTTGCCATTTGTTTACAGAATTCCTCCATTTCCCTGTGGTTAGTGACTTACACAGCATCAATCTTTATGAACAGCTCCCCAAATAACAAGGAGATAGGAAAATAAAAGCTTTCTATTTGACTTAATAATAATGACCTCTGGGCCGGACATTTCCTGACATTTAACCAATAGTTAAATTAAAAGACTCTACTGTCTTTGATTCAGGGTCTCTGCTTCTACCACAGATTATTACCTTGCAGGAAATGCCCTTACTTTAGAACATTATAAATTTAACAGAAGAAGAAGCAAAATAATATGAATCCTGAGCACTAGGACTTTCAAATCCTTGCATTGTAAAAGGGTAAATGCAAAATATGGGTGGAGAATAGACAAAACTGGAATAAAATCCTTCACAGTTTGATCTTGATGCCAATCACAATGAAATAATCACCTCCATCATTGCAACCTGGAGTCATGCTACTTTATTTCCAAGGAAAATTCCACTGTGAGGGTAAAGAGCTTCATAATGTATCAGGAGAGAACAGATTATAAACAAACAGTTCAGGCTCCAGAAGAAGAAAAAAGATAATTAAATATATTTAATGATGCACACATCTGAGCAAAAGATCAAGGAAATATTGGAAAATATAACATCATTTAGAAGTCAAGGGAAATAAATGGGGAAGGAGAAAAGGACAGATAACTCAGAGGGACTGAATAAATCTCAGATAGGATATAAAAGACTGGAAACAGATGTTTATATTAAACTGCCAATGGAGTGATGAAACCATACAGATTGCGGTACCAATTTAACTGGAAAAAGCTATGGCAAGCAGACAGAGATTTGAGTTGGAGCTCTATTTTCCACCAGTCAACTGAAGGAGGTGGCTGCTGCCGCTACTGCTAATGATGAATACCATATGCTAGCAAGAGACACAGCCAGTGTGCTCTGCTGTGTGTGTTGGTTTGGGAAGATATGTGTAATTTTCTTTATCTGATACAAAATTAGTGCAACTTCAAATAACTGCATACAGAATGCCTGAAGAAGAGCCCATATTGCTTCTCATTGAAAAAGTCAAGAGTGAATCATTTTTAAAACTTTTCATCTCGATTCAATAACTCAGTTAAAGTACCTTTACCTGATTTAGCCACGATATTGCCCTAGTTTTTTTTAATTATATTTTTATAGTGGAGAGGAAGCCTACAACAGAACAACCATGCAGACAAGTAGTTAATGTGACATTAGAAAACAACAAACTTGCTGCTGACAGTCTTCTTTAAATGAGCATATATGTGTCTCTGTACATATAAGGTTTACTTCTTGTATCAACAAAGGATCCAAAGCTTGTGCTCTAGTCAAAAATTTTGTTTCATATTGAAAAAATAAATTTAGTTTCATATCAGTTCCCCAGTTTACAAAAAGCAATCTTCAAAAAAACACTGGAATTGGCAATTTGGAGTTTGTTGTTTTCTTTAAGGGAACATTGTGGTCCAGATGCAAGGTTAAAATAAACAAATGGTCAAGGTTGAAGAGAAAAAGAGACTAAGAGAATTGGTGTATAAGTGATATTGTTTTCTTTTATGAAATTTCCTTAATTCTGAGGCAAACACCTAGTTAATCTGATCAATTCAGCAAGAGAAAAAAAAAGAAAAAGAAAGAAGAGAAAACCTTGGTTATTTCCTTTCATATTTGACATGAGTGCTCATCTGAATCTTTTATGCTCCCATTGTTGTATTAATGTTGTATAGACATGGTATAAATGTTCATTTTTTTTCTCCAAGACTCATTAAAATATGGAGAGGAGAAAGGGAGAGTCACAGAATAACTTTAAAAATATTTTGGTAGTCCTCATTAAAAAGAGTTTAAGTACCTTGGATTTTATTTTATTACATAGTAATAAAATCGGGCCAGAGGAGAGATGTTCAATCTGGAACTCAAAGACCAAATGTAAGTGTCGCTAAGTCATAGCCACTGATCTTTTGACCAAGTAGACTTGAAGCTGAGGAAAGCTGTGGCCCCAGAAAAACCATCTGTGTTATTTAAGCTACTACCTTTCTTAAAAATGATCTCTGCCTTACCAGCTGAAGTTCCTTTTACAGTCATTATTATGGAAAGAAAAATACTTCTGACAGAGTGCGAACCTCTTAACAAATATTACCAGATAAACAAATAAATCAAATAATAAAATATGCCTACTAATCTAGTTCTGTTCTGAAAAATGAAAGAAATTTTTTAAAAAAAGACAAACACAACGTATATCAGAAAACTGAGAGAAAGAGGAAAATAAAGGAGGAAAAGTACCTGCTTGTAGAGACATTATGCTGCCTTTCGCACTGTCATTTCACTCCTTTCTGAAGGCCTGGGACTTATTTTCCCTGCTGAAATAGTCTCTCGGATCTCTAATATCAAGGGCAAACTTGTATTGCTTGACGGCATTCCACACTTGTCTGTTGGGAAGATTTAAACCACCTGATTCTCTCTTCTGCTCCTGGTCTATTGCTGACCTGCATCGCAGGCCTAACTGTGCAGCTCCTCCAGGAGACTGTGTATGATCAATCCCAGCGCCCCGGTGAGCTAGCCTGAGTTCACCTTCAGAGTGATGAATCCCACTGGAATTCCTAGCAAAGCTTTGCATTCCTTGCTAAGAAGAGCAATTGCTCTCTCCGGAAAACTTGCAAATGCTCTCTGCTCTAACAAGGGACCTGGGGCTTGCTTGAGGAAGGCAGACAGAAACCAAGCTCTGCTCCATGCCCCCCTATCTTGCTTGAGTTCCAAGAAACAACAATGAACTAGTAAGCAGGGAAAGAAATTAGAATTGTAGAAGTGCCAAAGGTATCCCTTGGAGCAGTGTGAATATTGTGTTGTCATGTAAAAGAGCCCTTGAAAGATAAAGGAACTAAGTCCAATTATTTTACTGGTTCCATGTTCATCTGAATCACTCTCTAACTTCAGACTTCCAGTGATATCATAGTGCCTGAAATAATTAATTTACCTCTTACTTCCAAAACCATGTTGGAAAATTAATTCCCAATACTAAAATGAATTTGGTAGCGGACACATTACAATTTTGTGGGTTACCTGGCAGTCATTTTGAAATATCATCTTGGATGAAATGTAGTCTTCCATCTTCCCTACAGATGCAGTCTGTCTGATTCGTGGGCTTTTTTTCTCATTATATTAAAGAAAACATACCCCTTTTTGATGTTTTTATAAAGGAATACAAGTTATCTTTCATAAATATTTATACAGATGCAAAATAAATATTTAATTACAAAAACAACAATACTAATTTTTAACTACAAATAAGCAAAGAAAAATATACTTATATGAAAACCAATTAAAATTAAATCTCATAAATAAATAAGTTGGAGGTAAACTTTGCTGTTATTGCATGGTTGTTACTGTGGTTTATCATGGAAGGTACCTACATAATAATTTAATCTCAGCTTTAGGGCAGTCCGGACTGCAGTGAATTGCTTTAACCAGTGAATAAATCCCTGGATTTATCTAAGAATCTAAGAATGACCATTTAGACACCACCAACATCTCGGTCTATAATTAGCAGTCTGTCAGACAACTAAGGAAACCAACTGAGACGTAAAAACAATTACAACAGTTGAAATACTAGGTGTAATCAAACAAAAGTATTTTTTCCAGCACTTTAAGATTTTTTTTTTTAAACTAACAAGCAAGGCTTTAGAATGCACAGACTCAGAAGGAACCCACATTCCCTTTGATGGGATCTCATTTGGGCTACTTCAGTCCCAAGAAGAGACTATTTATGTGAATATTGCAGTAGAGAAAAAAAAAGCTGGACACAGCTGGCTACCCTTTCCTTTGGCAAAGAACAGCAATGGCCTTACCATCCTTCTGTTTATGGCAACACAAACTACTTTATTTGAAAAGTCACTCATTTCTATGATTGCAGTGGACATGTTTTCATCAACAGAGCAGTTGAGGAGGAAAAATTATTTTATTAGCTAATTTTCCTCTCATGAATTAGGGATTTTTCTCTGGACAGAGAGGAACTTCAAACCCCTCCAGAAATGGAAGCATGCCCATGGATTGACTACTACAGATCAAGTTTCCAGTGGGCTAATAACCTGCTCCAGTGAAAACATATTTTTAATTTGCTTTTAGGGTTATTTATTTTTTTATTATTACGCTAAGGGTTTATAATTTAATGTCAAACATAATTTTGCACGAATTATGTGGCTGTACTATGGTACAGTAGATAAGCTCTGTGTGCCTGGCTGGCAAGGTCTCAAACGATGTTTTTGAGAAAATGGATCACCGTTTGGCAGGTTGCCATTCCATAAACTGCTCGATAGAACTTAGAAAGGAAAAAGTTGCAAAGAATTTTCATGTTTTACAAAAAAAATTTCTAGTAATATTAGTAGCAGAAAAAAATACTCTTTTATTGCTGTCTACTAGATGTAACATAAATTGTATGAAGCTAATTAAGAAATTAAAAGGCTTCCAATTAAAAATTGCAAAGTCATATTTATTGTAAATTGTCAACCAGCCAAGTGGAATCATATTTTTTAAATGAGAATATTTATTTAAAAATACAGTAGTCATCATAGTGTCTCCAAGCTTTATGATCAGATTGGTAAACATTTAGGAGTATCGACAATGTGCCAAGCTTTATGCTGGGAATGGGAGATACATAAATAAAAACTGTCCTGCCACAGCTCTCAAGAAGTTCACTGTCTAGTGGAGGAGACAAGCAGAGATGTCCTGCCAATGTAATGCAGTAAGTGCTATAATACAGTTATGCAGAGGGTTCTCTGGAGCACAGATAAGGAGCATCTGGCCAAGATTTGCAGATGGGGTGAAAGGTCAGGAAATGTCCACAAGACGTGACTGAAGAACAGATTTAGTGTTCCAAGTTGGAAGACAAAGAACCAAGAGAATTAACTTGTGAAATAAATATTTGTTTATATATCTGTCCACAAGTTTAAATAAATGTAAATATAACATTTGTATGTCGTTAACATTTGTATGTCATTTCACATGCATCAGCTATTCTGATCCTCACACTGACCCTATGAGTTTAAGGATTGAGGGTAGAAGTATCTTCACTCTACACGTAAGGAAAATAAAGCCTAGAACAGTTACATGACCAGCCCAAGGTCGCTGGGGAAAAAAATGCATTTTAAGAAAGCCAGGAGCAAACCACAGGACTCTTGACTTCCAGACCAACTGTCACTCTGGTGTACTCCACTCTGCCATTATCCTGCTCATTTATCATATCATCACTAACAAAACAGCAATTATTGAACCTTTAGGCATAGAATGTGTAATTAAAGAATAATGTGAAAAGTCATTTTTGACCTTTCCAATTAAAACAAAAACTTCATCAAATTAACATAATCAGTGAGAATCCCACATATATTTTAAATGTCATCCATTTATCAACCACAATTCTAAATCAAATCATACAGAACATGAAATCAAAATTTTTCTGTGTTTCCACACTATCAAATACAAATATTTTGGCAAATAAGTAAGTAGAGTCTGAAGAGTTAAATCATTCCACTATGCAGTGGACCTACTGGATATAGTAGCCATGCAAGTTAGTCAACCAATTATAGGAAAATTGCTACGATGTTGATTGGGTTGCTGCCGGGTCATTGATCTGATTTTGTCATTATGGTAAGTGAAATAACTGAATTGTGAAACTTTCATGAATCTTTTTTTTGGTAAATTTGATTGTCTTTGTAGACCATCTTCAGTAGCAGACAGTTCTACTCTTGAGTTTCCACTCTTGCTTCAAAATATTTATTTCTGACAATATAAGAGATGTGAATCCTGGATTATACAAAGCAATGACCTGACCTGGAATGACATGATTAGTTGAGGTTCTTTTCTTTTATTATTGAAGAGTTTTATATCAAGCATAGGATGGTCTGAATCAATCTCTAAACCTACAGAAAAATATTTAGTGACAAAACAATGTCTTTTAAAATGTTAGAAAAAAAGAATTTTCTCTCTATATAGAACCACAGAGTTAGTTACTGGTAATAATGACTTTTCCTGTTAATTGTCTACTTGGATTACTTAGGTAATCTATTGCAACTCTTCTTAATATTTTCGAGTTACCTGTATCCTTACCATGTAAAAAAAGACTCCTCCAAAGGATGTATGTATTAGTCATGTTAGCTTAGGCTGTGCTGCAATAACAAACATGCCACAGAATCTCAGCATCATTCATAAGGGTTTAGTGATTGTTCATGCTAAGTCCTTTAGGGGTCTAGTAGCTTCCAACGGATGCCATTGGGATTCAGGATACTTCTATCTTGTAACTATGTCAACAGGGACATTCCATATTTAGGTTACTGCATCAAAGAAAGAGAGAGCTGAAGAACCATACACCAAGTCGTAAATGTTTTTTACCTCTTTACTTCCCCTCCCAGCTCATTGGCCAGAAGGAATCAGATGGGACTGGTTGACTTATAGAAGGGGAAGGGAACGTGGGAGAACACTTGAAAATTCTGTGAACAGTAAATTTCTCTGTCATACTGGGCATGGTTCTAATGGCAGTTACATTTCTAACATCCTCAAAACTCTGATAAAGCCCCTAGCCCAAACACACCACAATATAGATTATGCATCTAGAGCTAGAATGAGTATTAAATGTTAAATAATAAAGAATATATTATTTTTAAAACAGTAATAAGAAAAAAATTATATAATTGCTTAAAACCAATTAGGTAGAAATAAAACGGATCTTCCAGATTATACTGTTATATATTCCTTCACTAAATCTTTATAGAAATCCTGTTATTCTAGGAAAGGAAGGCTCCAAAAGACTGAAATTCAGCTGAAGTGATGATGCTGTAAGCACTGGACCTTGGATTTGAATCCAGTTTGATCTTAATCTAATATCTCTGCTCTTGCCACTTTATCATGCTGACTCCCCAAATGTAAATTAATCAGGAAAATGATCAATATCTCTAAAACTACAAACAAAAAAACCCACAAACTAAAACTACAAACATAAAACTACAAACAAAAAAACCCCACAAGTAGAGGGTAACTCTAATCCAAGGCTCCTGAGTGTCCTGAGAGCAATAAGATCAGAGCTAGGTTCAAAAGTAATGTTAGCCTGCTAATTCAAGAAAGCTAAATGAAGAATGGGGGCTTACTTATAGTGCTAAGTAGAAGAGAGTGCAAAAGTAGCCTATGAAAAATGAGGAGAAGGAGTTAAGACTTGACACCTGTAACTCAAAGAATCTGGTGCATTGATTAAGAACAGGTTCTGGCATCAGACTGGCCTGGGATGGTTCCTGATTTGCTTAACCTTTCCACTCCTCAATTTCCTTTTTCTATAAAATGGGCATAAGTCCTACCTTGTTAGATTATTACAAAGATTATATTAAAGGAATTTGTATTTGAAGTGTTGATACAATGTATGACAATGTCTTTTCTTGGAAGAGGAACTATCTTGAAGGGCCTCAAGTCACAATATTTAGTATTATGAATAATACCCTATCCAATGGGAGACTGCTTACAACAGTTTCTCATGTGATTTATGGGGCTTTTATGTGGATTTCTTGGTCATGAAGTGGGAGACATTATTATAGAATGCAAAGTACCATATGAAATCTGCATGGCACTGAAAACTCATTCTAAATAATACAACTAATCTGAAACAATGCAAACCTACCCTACAAAATACATAAGCACTCAAAAATTATTAACATAAATTTGATAGAACTAAAACAATTTGTCTCAATTTTTCTACAATCTAAGGAAAATTTCCCATTCTATTGTCATAGTTCTTGATAACCTTGTAAATCATTAAGATGGGCAAAATAACTCATTCCCCCAATAAGTGACTAAAAATATAGGTTCAAGATATTAATCCAACTCAAATCATCTATGATTTCAATAGTTTGGCTTTACACAACACTATTCAGCACATTAATCACACTTCTGTTCTCACAGTGTAAACAGCCAGGTACACTGATTTATATTTTCCACTTAATCAACTATCTTTTTGATATTATGTTAACATGAAAATGATACAAATGAAGTCAAAATTGGTCAAACCTCTAATAAAATCCCAGAAATATGTATCCACCCTACGTATGGACCTTTTATTTTCAGCAGGTGTCTACTTAAGTATTTTTTTCCATTACTATTCAACTCAAGGAATAAGAAATTTGTGTTCATTCATTTTAGGCACTAAATGAACAGCAATGGAAACTGAAATTCACTAGTTATTCTAGGAATATAGAGCTTGGGCAGCGATGTCATGCCAATTTTCACAGTGAGCTGGGGTATTGGGTTACCTCCAGGTAAACTGAAGGAACCATGCTTGATGGCACCTTCAAGACATTTAGCATTCCCTAAGTACTGACTAACCAAGAATGATTTAAAATATAAGCTGGAATGAGAAAAATGAGTCAGGAATAACCCAGATAGTAGCATCAAGGCTGTGGAGAAGACCCTTTCATTACTAAGCATTAAAACTTCTTTTGATGGGAATTTATAAAGTCAAACACTTGTTTCTAATAACTGGATATTATCTCAAGCGTCTCAAATAAGACGAGTATACATACCATTTGTCTTTTAGAAATAGTATTCAATATAAGAAATTTTCACATTGGACACATTTAAATAGATGTTTCACGCAGTCCTCAAGTAAATAAGAATTGTAAAGAGATAGTGCACTATGGGACCAAAAGTCAAGAGTCCTGGATTTCAGTTACAGCTCTAGCCATCTTATCAAAGTATTTTATTCCTCTGTGCCTCAACTACATCATCTACTAGATAAGAAATTTACACAAGATGGTCCTATGTGTCCCAAGTGAAAATATCGAACTCTCCACTGATATTCAATGCCATTCTTAGACCGGTATGTCTTTCCACCAAGAACAAAATGCTTCCCAAAATGCAGTAAACACTGACCACCAAAATATAGTAAACTTTGACCCCACACAGTCTATTTAAAAATCTAAAAGATGCCTATATCTTAGGAAAACAGAATTACACTATGTGAATGCATGGATAATCATCTAACATCACACAATGAGAGCCAACTTGGGCCTAGTGTGTCTAATCATTCATGGTAAATTCAACCAACCCCTTTAAACACAGGTATTCCAGATTGTCTTGACCTCACTAAATGGTAAATCTGTGTCTGAAAAAAAAAAGAAACTTTGTGTGAGTCACAGGAGACCAGACTAACTTAAGACCTAACAACAATTCTAATCGTATTAGTTATTACTTCTTGAATCCTTACTAAATGTCAGGTAGTGTGTTAAGAAATTTGTAGGCATTATCATATGTAATCCTCTCAACAACTTTAGATATTAGATAATGTTATTCATATTTTATATGGAAAAAATGACTCTGCTTTTTTTCTAAGGTTGCATTATTGGTATATGTAAGAGCTAGTATTTGAACACTTTTCTGTCCAAGTCCAAAACCTATATTCCTAACTACTGCTTTATGTATAACCTTCCTGTTGGAACCATACTCTGAATCTTCTAGTGGAGTCTAGAAAGACTATTTTAGGAGCATATGGTTGGGAAGAATATGTATAATTCTGTTGCTTAGGCAAGGGTTATGTTAATAGCCATCCACCTTAAGTCAGGATTCTATTTGACATTTTGAAAGTAAGAGTTTCGTCATTTAATAAAAAGGGACTAATTCATTAAAAGATACTAAAGTAAGATGAATAAAAGTGATATATCACTCTTCCAGAATTAATATATCTATTCCAAGGTTAGACAGATTTGCATATAGTTCAAGTTTCAGATTACTGTCATAATCTTCAACTGCCTTGAATGGAGGTAGATTTAAAACAAGAATTCTTTTTCATTAATTTTTTAAAAAATTTATTGAGGTATAGTTAATTTATAACATTGCATTAGTTTCAAGTGTAAAGTGATCCAGTTTATATATATATATTCCTTTTCAGATTCTTTTCCATCATAGGTTATTACAAGATATTGATTATAGTTCCTTGTGCTATACAGTAAATCTTTGTTATTTACCTGTTTTATATATAGTAGCGCATATATGTTAATCCCAAACTCCTAATTTAGCTCTCTCCCCTACCCTGCTATCCTCTTTGGTAACCATAAGTTTGTTTTCTATGTCTTTCTATGTTTTGTAAATAAGTTCATTTGTATCACTTTTTAGAATCCACAAATAAGTGATATCATGTGATATTTGTCTTTCTCTGTCTGACTTCACTTAATATGATAATCTCAAGGTCCACCCATGTTGCTGCAAATGGCATTATTTCATTCTTTTTTAAAGCTAATATTCCATTTTGTATATATACATATACCACATCTTCTTTATCTATTCATCTGTCAATGGACATTTAGGTTGCTTCTATGTCTCAGCTATTGTAAACAGTGCTGCTATGAACATTGGGGTGCATGTATCTTTTCGAATTAGAGTTTTTTTTCAGATATATGCCCAAGAGCAGGATTGAAGGACCATATGGTAATTCTAGTTTATTTTTTTAAGGACCTTCCATACTGTTCTCCATAGTGGCTGTATTAATTTACATTCCCACCAACAGTGCAAGAGCGTTCCCTTTTCTCCACACCCTCTCCAGCATTTATTATTTGTAGACTTTTTAATGATGGCCATTCTGACTGGTGTGAGGTGATACCTCATTGTAGTTTTGATTTGCATTTCTCTAATAATTAGCGATATTGAGTAAAACAAGAATTCTGATAGATGTTTCTGCCTTGTTAAATTTTGCCAATAGAAAAACATATATATATATGTGTGTGTGTGTGTGTGTGTGTGTGTGTGTATGTATATATATATTCAGCTCCAAAGTAAAACCTTTTGGAGCAAAAGTTTCTGTTTCCTAAATTTCTTTTTCACAGCATGCCCTTTACTAATTCTACTGTATAACCCACAAATCTAATTAAGACTGAGCCAGCAAGAGGACTGTGCAAATAAATTTTTATCCCAGTTTTCTCTCACAAACGTAGACACTATTTCATTTGCTATATATTCAGATAATTCTTTTCCTAAAAAAAAGTTTCGAATTCTAGAAATGTCCACAAGCTAATTATACCCAAGCTTTCCATCATCACAGGAAACACAACTGTACCTCTTGTGGCTCGTAATGGTAATGGTAGGCTTCTGCATCATTGCTTTGACAATCTGCCACTGATTCTTGTGGTCTTCATCTTGGTCTCCAAACACTTAAAAACAGCTGGCAATCTTGATGGAGAATTACTTTCTCACTTGTTGGTCCTTGAGCTTCTTAACAACTTAAACTATTGTCATGATGATGTGGCCATGCCCTTGGACCTCAATCTGATACATCCACCACAGTCCATGGTTAGAGCCTCTTAGTATGGTCCTGAAATATTTCTTAGAGTTCCAATCTAAAAACTTCTGAGAAGAAATTTGTTATTTAAATATATTTGCCTTCATCTAGTGTCAGATATTTATAAACAATGGGAGTTAGGAAAACTAGCACCAGCAACCAACACAATAGCAGGCATTTGATTTTTTTTAATGAGTATTCTCTTGAATACACACTTTGAGAATTGCCTAACTCTGTGAAAATGTGTGGCACTAATATAGAGTGTTATTAAATAAAATTGCATTGAAGAACATAATATGAGTAAACATGGGTGAGGGAAATAGTAAAAATGAAAGGTAAAAAGGAGATAATTGAGAAGACTGTGAAGAAAACTGGAAAAACAGGGGGAAAAAATCCCTGATTTAAACAGCACTGAAACCAAGAAGAAAGGAATGAAAAAAAGAAAACTATCATATATGGTAAAGATGGTAGATTATTATATTATAACACTCTGTTGAGTTGAATTATAGCATTATAATACCAGGATAAAATGTGAGTGGACCACAGTTGTATGATTCAGAAAAAACAAAAGGCCAAAATCATTATGTGAGTTTCAAAATATGGGGTATAACTTTATAACCTGTGGGTTGCAGGTCATTTTGGCTGGGTGAGGGGTGGGTCTAACCCTATCAGAGATTGAAATAGCAAAGGTTATAGAGCAAACATTTTCAAAAAATAAAATAAAATGTCATTGTTATTTCTGGAATTCACTGTTAGATTTTTGTTGCTTTTATAAATCAGTGTTGGCCTCTGAATCTTTTTCTGTATGTCTGGAAGCAAATCCATAAAGCATTGGTCAATTTTGCTAAAGTGCTGTTGGTGGTAAAGAAAGATGATGATGTTAATGACCAAACATTATACACTTCATAAAATATTGGGTTAACAAAGATACTGCTATATTTTCTACAAAATAGCAGATATTTCTCTTGACACCAGATTTATGGATGCTTTTAATCTCAATTCAATGTATGAATATTTAGTCACAGAGTGCCAGTAGTGCTAGTAAGAGTTGAACAACCACACTAGGCTCATCAAGTCAAGAGCTTACTCCCCTTAACGTAGCTCTAAATAAAGTCGTCATTATCATTTCTAGTAAGTTGACAAACCCGTGATTATTGATATTGAAGACCACAGGACTATTACTGTATGATTAAAAAATAAACTGTTCACATATTTTTACATTGTTATTAGGATCAAACTAATAAAAACATACCAATAAGAAGTATAAATTATTTAATATTTGATGTGTCAAAAATCAGCAAAAACTGGGGAAGGGATAGTTAGGGAGTGTGTGATTGACATGTACACACTGCTATATTTAAAATGGATAACCAACAAGGACCTACTGCATAGCACAGGGAATTCTGCTCAGTATTATGTAACAACCTAAATGGGAAAATAATTTGAAAAACAATAGATACATATATATGTATAACTGAATCACTTTGCTGTACACCTGAAACTATCACAACATTGTTAATCGACTATACTCCAATATAAAATAAAAAGTTTAAAAAATTAGGAAAAACAACTCATTCTTTTTAGGTGCCTTTTTAGTAATACCAGGTGTGAAACCATTGAGTTTCACACATATCTTTCCATTTTAAGCCCCAATAGCATTTATTGCTCTAGCAAAACACAATAGTGAATCTTTCTTTTTCCAGAAGTAGAGATGCCAGTAAGAAATGGTAATGTACCAAAAAAAAAAAAAAAATGAGAGGGGGGGCTACATTATCATAGACCATAGCCTGAATCCTATTAAGAAAAACTGAAAATGTATGGGTGAATGGGGAAAGTACAACAAAATTTAGGAAGGAGGACAGCTTATAGAGAACACTAAGAAGACAAGATTTCTGACAATTTTTTACAGCCATTAAACAATGAGATGACATAATCCACTAAAGTTATTCCAGCACAACAACACAAAATTTGCTTTTCCTCTTAGATGCGGAAGAATGAGGAAGACACTGCTTTTTTGGGGACAGCTTCTGTAGCCTCTAATCACAGTACTGAAATGTACTGAAAGTATTTATGCCCTAAACTTAGAACAGTAATGACTAAACAAAATGGATTTTTTTCTATACAATTGATAGATCTGTCTGTTTGCCTCTTGTTTGAAAATAAGCCAGAATGAAAAAGCCTTTCTCCACTTTGGCCTTGACTGCCCAAAGTTTATGGCCTCTACAAATGGAAAGTCAAAGGTGGCCAAAGATGGTAAAGCAGTCTGCCTCACAAGAAATATTTATCACACACAAAATAAGTTAATGTTCTCAGGCCTAGTTCTTTTCCATAAAGTATGCATACGAAAGGCTTCTGTTAAATATATTCATGGATAATATCAGATTATTCCCTCTTTTTTTAAATTTTTCCTCAAGACAACTACAGGGCAGAAGACCTAAAGAGACATTTCCCCAAAGAAGACATACAGATGGCCAATAGGCACATGAAAAGATGCTTAACATCACTAATTATTAGAGAAACACAAATCAAAACTACAATGAGGTACCACCTCACACCAGATAGAATGGCCATTATTTTAAAAACCTACAGGGCTTCCCTGGTGGCACAGTGGTTGAGAGTCTGCCTGCCGATGCAGGGGACACGGGTTCGTGCCCCAGTCCGGGAGGATCCCACATGCCGCGGAGCGGCTGGGCCCGTGAGCCATGGCCGCTGAGCCTGTGCTCCGCAACGGGAGAGGCCACAACAGTGAGAGGCCCGCGTACTGAAAAAACAAAAACAAAAGCAAAACAAAACAAAAAAAAAAAACCCTAACAAATGCTGGAAAGGATGCAGAGAAAAGGGAACCCTCCTTGGTGGGAATGTAAGTTGATACAGCCACTGTTGAAGACAGTATGGAGGTTCCTCAGAAAACTAAAAATAGATTTACCATATGAACCAGCAATCCCACTTCTGGGCATATACCCAACAAACTGTAATTCAAAAAGACACATGCACCCCTACGTTCATAGCACTATTCACAATAACCAAGACATGGAAGCAACCTAAATGTCCATCGACAAATGAATGGATAAAGAAGATGTGGTACATATATACAATGGATTACTACTCAGCCATAAGAAAGACAAAATAATGCCATTTGCAGCAACATGTATGCAACTGGAGATTTTCATACTAAGTGAAATAAGTCAGACAAAGACATGTGATATCACTTATATGTGGAATCTAAAATATGACACAAAGGAACCTATCTATGAAATAGAAACAAGGACATAGAGAACAGACTGGTGGTTGCCAAGGGGGAGGGATTTGGGGAAGAGATGGATTGGGAGGTTGGGGTTAGCAGATGTGAGCTTTTATATATAGAATGGATAAACAACAAAGTACTACTGTATAGCACAGAGAACTATATTCAATATCCTATGATAAACGATAATGGAAAAGAATATTTTAAAAAGGAATGTGTATATATACACATACATATATATGTATAACTGAATCACTTTGCTGTACAGCAGTAATTAACACAACACTGTAAATCAACTATAGTATAATTTTTTTTAAAAAGACAACTATACTCAGCTACCCCACCTCTTATGTCCTTGGTCCCACCCCCCTCTCATCTGCCCTTGTTTTAACATCTTCAGTGACCTCTTCACCACTGGGTCCTTCCGTCTGTTCACAAACATCTTCACATGTACATTATCGTAAAAAGAAAAAAGCCTTCATTTTGCTTTTTATTATACTTCCATTCTACTTTGTGTTCTCAAAGCAGATACAGTATCATACTGAAATAATCTAGATGTATGTTTTGCTCCTTCCAGACAGCAAGCTCCTTGAGAGCAAGGACTAGGTCCTGCTGGTCTTTGTGTCTCCAGCAGCTAGAACAGTTCCTCATTACACAGCAGGTGCCCAATAAATGGTACATGAATTAAACTGAATCTGTCATCCACTTATTTCTTTTTCTTTTACAATATGGCCTCTGCTCTCACAACTCTGCTGAACGTCAACAAATCAAACAGCCATTTCTCCTCTCCTATAGGCTTCAACCTGTTGGCAACATTGAACAGTGCAAAAGCATGGACTTTGAGTTGAACAGACCTGAGCTCAAACTGCAGCTCAGCTGCTTGCCAACTGTGTAACCTTGGCCATGCTACCTTACCTCTCTGAACATCAGTTTCTTCCTTTGTAAAATTAATGTAAGACTATATCTCTATTAGGATGCTTGGGAAGATTAAATAATATTGTGTACGTTCAGTTCTGATCTATTATGATACTCGGTGTGTGTTGATTCTTTTCCCCCTTCCTCTATACTGTTCATTTTCCATTTTCCATGATGCTACAGTCTATGACCGGCCTCCTTTCTCATTGCTATACTCTTTGTCACTTCTTAGTCTCCTCCATGACGGTTCTCCCATTAATGTGGATTCTAAAGATCTATTCATATTCCTTATTGTTTCATTCTTTACCTACTACACCTTAATAACCCCATCCAATCTTTGAATTATAACATTTACCTTTGAATTGCCTTTTCCTCTGCCTAGTTGACTTCAATTCTCTCTCCAGCCTCCCCGTCTCATGATCTCCCACAGCAGGCTAGCCGTCTGCTGGCAGCGCATAAGCTCAAACACTGCATTTCCCATACAAAATATACCACTGTCTCCACTCTTCCAATATGCTTGTCCTCTTGTGTTTCCCACTTGGTAATGAGACCACCATTTCTAGAGTCAAACAAGCCAGAAGTCTGGGTACCTTCCTTGATCACCCCCTCCTCCTACAGCACAACTCTGACATCTTATCATCCCTAACTGAACACTTTAAGTAGTTCTAAATGCCTACAGTGAAGTCTTTTTTGTTTTCCTTCTTCCTGTTTGTGACTGATAGAGCCAGATGACTGACAACCTCTCTTTCACCAACTCTGATCATCATTTTTGCTACTGCCTCGATGCTATTATTCACAGTGACTTAATTTGGCGTTCAATACCCTCCATAGCTTGGTCCTTATTTGTCATTTCAACTTATTTTCTACAACTCCCTTAGATTCATGTTATACTTTAACCACATTGAGCTAGTCTCAGCACTTCATTAATGACTTCAAATATTCCTGCCTTCCTCTTATTATTCCACGCTTTCCCAAATCTCCATCCTCCAATTCTTACCTTTCCAAATCCCAGGTATCCCACCATGCCCTATATCAATGACCTCTCTCCATGAAGACTTCCTTGAGTTCCACAGTTGAGAGTTGTCTTTCCCTCTCCTAAGTGGTCAAGACAGTTTAGCAGTTTCTGTCTTAAAGTACTTACTGTTGTCTTTCAAACAATGGTTATTCATGTTTTACAGCATGCCAACTTGCACATCCTTCCCCTTTCCCAAAGTTTTTCTGGCCCCTCCCTACTACCTACTTTCTTGAAAACCTGGGTAACAACTTAAAGTGCCTTAAAAATATCCAGACAACCACGTATATTACATAAACAATCTTAAGTGTATACCCAAAAGTAATTCAATAAACTTTCCAGGAGATAGCTGAACATTTCCAACAAATAAAGTTATTTTTACATAGTCAAAGCTTTGCAAGGTACAATTCCAGGATCTCAGTTGTGTTCTGAGTGGTAAAGATTGCTGGAAATCTAACCAGATAAGTGGAGTGTTACTGTGTAACCAAAGGCTTCTTGCCAAGGATATATAATTAGCAACAGAATCAACTGGCATTACTAAACTATATTTCATTTTCTTTAATCTCCTTTTCCTCTCTTTTGCTTTCCTCCTCCCTGTTTGTGACTGATAGAGACAGATGATCAATAATCTCTCTTTCACCAACTCTGATCATCATCTTTGCTACTGCCTGGATGCTATTATTCACTTTAATACATTAATCCTTTGGTTGAAATTCTTAAACCACAATTCTTTATTAAAGGGCCATCTTGGCATCCACGTGCTGATAGCAGCTTGTCTGATGTTTCAAAAAATTAAATCTGAATGAAGCCTCTCTCTCCCCTAAAAGATTTGAACAGAAGAGAGAAAAAGTAAGATACAGAAAGATATCAGCTCATTGGCACACTCAAAGATATGGAAAGAAAAATGAATCTTTTTACATCAGTTAGAGAACAGGAAAGTTTTACCTTGTGATTACAATAGGATGCCAACCTGTCATTTAATGACAAAGTGCTGAGAAATACTGTGGCATTTTATTGAATCTTACTCTCGTTATTATCACAAAGGGAAATAGAACACACACTGTACTGGTTAGCAGACCAAACCTTTGTATGATTGCTATAACCTTTGGTGGAGCCCAGTGATTTTTGTTCCTTTTCAGAAAGACATTAAAGTGACAGTGTGGCAGACCATTTTTTCCACCACACACACTAAAAGTAGTGTGCGTGCAGCAGAACCCTGCCAAAGCACGTTGCATTCATACAAAGATCCATACAGATCTTAATCATAAAATAATCCATTCTGTACTCTGTTTTTATGACATTTATATGAATCTGGCCACAGCCTCATCAAGCAGTTCACAGAGGAAAATTGTTCTATTTATGTGGTCAAGACAGGGTGGACTTGATTTTCAAGCAAAGAGAAAAAGAAAGAAATACCCAATTTTTTGTAGTCGCAAATCTGGAACTCAATAGAACTATTTTACACCATTTTGTAACTATATTTGTAACAGAGGATCAGAAGAGATGATATCCTCTTTCTCTGTCCCCTGTCAGTAGTAAAGTCATATACTGATATTTCTGAAACTGAGAGACTGAGTGAAGACACCTGGAAATAGTTTTCTCCTTCTTTTCTATTTAACTGCAAAAGGCAAAGAAATGGATGTGTGGGTAAAAGTAGAAAGGAAACTTTCCAGTGTGCATCTGCTTTAATTTACTCTTGCCCCTGCATGGTAAGAACTAATAATTTTTCAATTAATTTCCTTAACTTTTGCTCCCTTTAGTCCTTCAGGTATGTCAGTGTTCACACACCCCCAAAAAAGGGAGTGACTTCTGAAAATTAATCTATGGCTTGTTAGTGTAATTATTTTCTGGACTTTATTAGGATACATAGAAATAAAAACAACTGTTTATTTTCATTATCTCTTAGAAACCTAATTTTCTGGGTAAACGACGTGAATAAGTAACCTGTGACTAACTAAAAATATCTCGGTATGTTGATTTAACAATGTTTCATCCTTTCTTACCACCCTTCACTCATTTATAGGAGTTCTGGCTTCACTAGCAGTGTCCC